>NW_028301552.1:33015000-33327500 GCF_042242905.1 Orbicella faveolata | reverse complement strand
AAAACCAGAATTTTGTAAACACACAGAACACTGCAGCATAGCTAACCATGTCATCTGCCTCTGAAGAATGAATATAAGTTAAGTGGACAGCGTGAAACGAATTTGAAATGACAAAACGTTGTCAACAATGCACAATAATACTCCAATTTCCATTCACAAACTAACCTTTTAATCCCAAATAAATTTTTAATGTTTTAAACGTTACATGTACAGTGGAACCCCGCCCCACGGTCACCTCGTTATTACCGTCACTTTTTTTGTCCCGGCGAAATACGGCCACCCCGTTAATACGGCCAACGGCCACATTTTGAAATCCCAACCTGTATAATCCGTGATAATTTTACCCCGTTTAGACGGCCACGCAAACCACTTATGTTCATCTTTCCACTGTTAATATTTTAAATCCTGATTCAAGTTTTAATTTTTTTTTATTAAATATCACATCTTCTCTCCGGATGCTTATTAAAGAACAGTTGTTTAGAAGTGTAATTGTGATGTATCTGTTAAGACGTCACTCGATTAAGACCAGTCATGAGGTTTGACTCTACCCTTGTTTATACGGCCACGTCATCAATACGGCCAAATTGTCATGGCCCGGTGGTGACCGTATTAACGGGGTTCCACTGTATTCGAATGCCTGTACACTCTCAAAGAGCTCTTGTATTCACTGAATGCATAAAAGTAACAGTGTGCTGATAGACAATTTTATTTTACACAAAACCGTACCTTGGTGTTCGAGTTATTCTTGTTTGATGGTGAAACAGTCTGAAACACAAATCCTCTTGTGGTAGCTGAGGCATTTGGTGTATTGGATGTGAGAGAAGACAGGCGAGAAAGAGTAGTTTTGCTGTGCTTCAGAAATGAGCCTTTGAAAGACTGGGAGGAAAAAGATAAAAGAAAAATGACTGTTAAACAAATGTCCAACTGCGTAATTTTTCCAGGCGTTAAATTCTTCTCCGGATCTAGTATCACAGAACCTTGCAGTAATAAAATAACCACACAAAAATGAAATAGCCATAAGAGGTTATTAAAGTACTTACAGTCTTTTTCTTCAACACTGGGGCTACATGGACATTACTCTTGGGGTTAACGATTGCTTGAGGCTTCACTGGAACTGTAAAGGAGAACAACACAAAGGGTGAAGTGTTAAACAAGCTGATTTACAAAACTGAAAAGGCAGGCATAGGAACACGTATGTGTTATGTGGAAGTGATGGCAAGGAAACTCGCGCAGGAGAAGTAAGTTGTGTGAAATAAGAAGCGATGAAGCAGGCTTTTAGACAGGGATCTGAAAAGTCAAGTGCGGTTGGGCGTCCAACTTTTGCTATGGTGTCCATGAAAACTAACAAGTTATACAGGAACGTGATTTTTTCCCCCTTAAACGTGGGCACGGATGCCTGGATGGCCATCTGGATAAAAGTCTGTTATGAAGCATTCAGGGGCGGATCCAGGATTTTTCTAAGGAGGGGGTGCACCACTAAGGAATGGCAAAACTGTTTTTTAATTTTGTTTTGCGCACCCTCTGCACCCTCTTTCTAGATCCGTCCCTGAGCATTTGTGTAGTGGTGTATGGACTAGAGGCATAGGAGCAGAGTGACGCTAAGAAACATGGCAAGCTGCAGAGCATGGTCAGGTGAGAGAGGATGGGGCGTATAGGTTTTCCAAGTGGCTGAGAAGTAATACATCAAAACTGATGGGCCGGGTTGACCACATTTCCAAGCAACGAGAAAAGAGTTGATAATACGACGCGTAGCGGAGTATTTTTGACGAACTTCGAGGTGTTTGGAAATGTGGTCAAACACTGTGTTGAGTGTTTGAAGTATCTTCTCTTTCAAAACTAAACCTAAGGAGAAAACGGAGAAATAAAATAAAATAAAATAAAATCTAAACAACGTCACGGTCATGATTTCCTTTGTTTAAACTTGATGAATTATTAATGATTTAAGAAAGTGAGGTAAAGGTTTGGCAGTTAGTATAAATTGAAGGAAGAGAGTGAAGGAACAGGTTCATCTGTAATTGGTGCAAAAGAATAACAACTAGCATGTGGAAGATTGTTAGGGGCAAACGGATGGTGAGATAACACAAGGAACAGGTATAGAAAAAGGAACTCGACACAAGTTCTATAAAGGAGAGATGGAGATTAATAAAATGCGTAATAAACTGCAGGGGTGAGGAACATGGATGGAAATTGTAAACCTCAGTTACCTTCAGGTAGTTGACTGCTTGTATCTTTAATTTTATTAAGGATATTTTGGCTGTTCTCATCAATATCCAATGTGTCAATCTCTTGCTTGCCCTGCCGAAAATGAAAATAATCACAATGAAACGAATATATTAGTAGAGGTAATTGTATGAATGTGATTGCAATTTAGGATTTACTCTACAAGTGATATAAATCATATTTGAAAACTCTTCCAAAACTGCACAAGCCTTTGGCGTTGTGCAATTTGAACTAATTTTCAAATATCACAAGTTAGTACGTAAGTAAACACAAACTAGTATGTACATTGTGTAAATTCTTAATTGCTCGAGCCTCCGCACGATGACTCAATTATCATATGGCTGAGAAAATTGCGAACACGCGCGCGTCAGTTTGCACTGCAGTGCAAATTAGAATTAACGATAAATTGGCCTGCTCTCAGCCAATCACAATGAAGTTATTTTCCCAATCATATAATAAGAAGTGAAATTTACAGAGCCAAGATTACTAGAGACACCTGGTGCAAAGAAACGTCTGACAAGAAGGAACAACATGCAAATTAATTACAGTTAACCAATAAAATTTTCGATCAAATAATGGCAACCAACAGACAGAGAAAACTGCTGTAAAATGTTTGATTCATCATGACAGCATTCAGAATTTTTTCTTAAGTTGTTAAAATAACTGAAAAAACTATAATATTACAGAAATTTTAGGAACCAAGCAAAAGAAAGAAGAGAATCATTAACTTACCATTTCTTCCCGAAGAAAAGCTTCCCTTTCATATCTTTCCTTCCGTCGCTGAATTTCCTCTTCCGTACTCAATTCAACAGCTTCAGCTACCTCATCACCCCATAGATCTTTGTTACCAAAAAGATCAAATTGTGAATTTTCATCAATACCCCGCCATCGGAAATGTCTTGTACGGCCCTGACCATCCGTGTACAGATCGCCATCAGGAAGAAACATCTCTTTGACAGCTCTGAGGTCGGCGTTGTCCTGCTCGTGGATGGATTTCCTGGTAAAACCAGTAGTATAATTAATTAATTAATTAATAAAAATTTATCATGACGTTTGCTTGAAAAGGTTCCCAGGTAAAATCCTGTGAACAATTCCACCACCGGCAATAAGGCCAGCCTAACTTTTATTGAAGATCAAGGAAACAAATGATTGCCTAATGAAGAACTTTCAATCAACCAAAGGGTGAGAACTGGAATCAGCAAAGATGCTTCCTTTGTGGGTAGAAATTTTGAAAAATTGGAGCACGGTAGATCTAAGTATTTCTTTAATTCTGGGTGCAATTTCGGTTTTATGTATTTTGCTGGCAATTTCCATCTTGAAATGAACTGTTTGAGTCAAAAACTTTAAATGCACAAGAAACAATTGTTTTAGTGTGAGAACATGTACGGGACTCATGCTTAAGATGTGAAACTTCAGGGCTCTGTCAGTAGAATTACAACAGGTTAACCAAGTGACATCATTTTGTTCAGTCATGGCACTTACATGTGAGCTTTGTTGATTTGTTTCTGAAGTTCCTCGTCAGATGGCAATTCTTCTCCACCAGAATCTTCCTCCAACACGTCATCGTCTGTGGCGATATCTTCATCTTCATCGGAACCCACATCACTTCCTGAAAGCTCTGCTTCCTCTTCCAAGAAATTTCTTTTATCAAAAATATTGCTGCGGTAATTAAGTGAAAACAGAAAGACAGTATTAATGACCTACTATAACCACAAAAACACTTTTACTACATTTTTAGAACCCCTCAAAATGAACAATCATGTGTACTATTTAAAGCATTCATGGTCGAGCGTTGGTCAATATCCTCAATCGACCTTCAGTTGACCAATACTCAGTCGATGCAAGACCGACACTCGATTGACACCTGATCGAGAGTCGGTTGATACTTGGCTGAGTGTCAGCTGACTCATATGTATCGACACTTGATTTCGTCTGCAAAAATTAGTTGACTCTCAACTGATTGTCAACTAAGATGCCAAACAAGTGTTGACCAAGTATCGATCAAGTGTCCATCAAGACGTTGATCAAGTGTCAGTTGAGATGTCAATCAAGGGTCAATCAAGGGTATCAATTGACACTTGACTGTGGATGCCTTTATAGTACACATGATCCAATTGGAGTAACCCTGTCGCACACCTTTTCTTTGCCTCATATTTCTTGCCATATTTTCTTTGTATGATCATCTCTTCAGGATCACTTTCCTCTTCTCCGTTACTCTTCTCGACAGGTTTCCTGTTTTCATCATCATCGTTATCACTCTTCATAGTCTTGTCCTCCTGTTCACCCAACTCACATTCACTGTTTTCAGAATCATTTTCTAAGTTCCTTGAGACATCATCATCAATCTCATTTTCGCCATCTGTAAACTTTCCTGAACACAAGCCCAACAACTCATTCATGTCAAATTGCTTGCTTTGTGTGTGAAATGTCAAACCCTTCTGAGGTCCCTTTGCATTATCTTGAGTTTCAACGTTTTTAGCAGTTCTGCTGTCTTCACTGTCACTAAATCTTCCTGAGCATAAACCAAGCAGCTCCTTCATGTGTGGCTGGGTGTCGCTGTTCAGGTCGTCATCAAAGAGTTTCTTTGTTTTTGGTTTACTCTTTTTACTGGAGTTAAGGAAACTGCAAGACAAAAATTATGTGGAGAACAATGTCATTATAAAATTACGTACTTTTCGAAAACCAATCAGGTGCTTAGATGAGAAGATTACAGACGTTTCCAATAAAGTGCTAAATTTGTCTAGAGTCTGGCAATTATTGCCAGTTTCAGTGGGTGCATGATACAACTGGGAATACAGTGTGACGCTAGTTCATTATGCATGTAGGTTCTGGTTACCCAATCCCCTCTTCTAACACCATTTCCCCAAAATTTGGCTGTACCCACAGGCAGTTACACTCTTGGGTGGAGGCAGGAGGCATTGCGACGTAAAGCATCTTGTCCAACACGTCCATTACACAAATGAATGACAGCTGCTTTTCTAATCACAAAGACAACTTTCAATTTTATCAACATTTTGCTACTTTTCCACCACCTCTACCTCATATACAGTTGAAGCTCGCCATTTGGAACTCTCAGGGGAAACGGAAAGTAGTTCGAAAAAGTGAGAATTCAAAATAACCGATAGTAAATGACTGAGGATCAAATCCAAGGGAAATAGTTTTGAGATCAAAGTAACAGGGAATTTGAAATAACCAAGTTCAAATAAACAGGGTCCAACTGTACTATCTTTCCCTTTGGGATGGCAAAGGAATGAGTCAAACTGCAACTGAGTGTTTTGCTGTGACAGACATACCCCTGAGTGTTTAGTATTTGCGTAAACTGTGTATCTTCATCAAGAGAGAAGTGGAAATCATTAGACTTAGTCTCTGCTCTGCTCCCAACGTGTTCGGAGTTGTCGGTTTCTGCATTTCTGTCACTTCCATTGTCAAACAAATCCTTCAAAAACAATGGTAGGAATAAACAGTGATGACAAATAACTTTGGGGGGCGGGGTCAGTTTTGCTTTGCTTGCCCTCCCAGCTTTTTTCCTTCTGTGATTATTTTTGTACCCAAAATAAAAGGGGGGGGGGGTGAAGGGTGGGCCCCCCAGACCCCTCCCCTAGATCTGCCACTGAAGAGTCAGCCAAAGATGATACAACAATGCATTGATTCTATTTTTAGTAGAAGGCGAAGTGGACCTCCAGACCCCTAGAATGAAACAGCTTGACATACAGGAAAAGACATAGTTAGAAACTTACAGTTGTCCAAGAGAATAGAACATGTGTCTACTGAGTTTATCCTGTGAGCTCCAGTTAGAGCAAGTCAAATTGGGAACTGATTTTGTATTACTACATTACACTGTTGGCTTAATAAATTTGCACTATTTTTTCATCCAATCAAAAGTAAGACCAAGACTAATCGTGACTCACTCGAACAAGTTTTCCCACAGTTTGCATCAGCTACATGCATGTTCGAGTTTGATTGGTTCACTGTCTGTGTCCTATGCATGCGATTGTCTACAGTGATAGCTTTGGCTTAAGTTTTGAGACACTCAATAATATTGAAAACCGCTTTAGCTTTAGCTCTAGGTCCCTGTTGTTACGAAACGCCCCAAACCATATTCATTCATGGATTAAAATTTCTTACATATACAATGTAGCAGGGAGGTGCGAAGGATTAGAAAAATATTTAAATTCAAAGAAATGCATTAATTCTTTTGTGAAAGCTTGCAGTTTAAATTAGACTAATCCAGTGCAATTCACAAACATAAAATAACAAGCTACAGATAACAGTATGTTCAATTAAATTCATACCTGAGAATCCTCTATTGGAAGTGTTAGCTGAGATAGTTTACCAGGCTGAAAAGCAAACACAATTTTAATAGGAATGTTGACGTTTCTACAAACAGATCTAAGTACACATGACTATTTTAATTTACTTTTTTATGTTGTATTAGTCTTTTTTATCAGTTTTCCAATTATTTGTGAAGCAAAAACAACAATACTACATGGATCAAATAACTAAGGCTTCGGGGAACATTTTCAACACAAAAATTAACAAATTAAAGTAATAATCGACGTTTCAAAATTGCCAGTATGTCATTGTCAAGTAAATGTGTAGGTTAGTTTTTCCATTATAAATTGATCTACAATTATGCACAGAAGGTGGCAAAATGTGTTAAGTGACAACGAAACAAGACAAAGTGACTATTAGGGAACTTAATGTATTTTGTATCTATTTATAATACAAAAACCAACCTACACATTTACTTGACAATGTCATCCCGACGATGTCGAAACATCGTTCATTACTTTTGCTAACTTTTGTGTTGAAAATACTACATAGAATTATATTGTTGATTTGTCCTTGCTGTATCAGCAAACTAATCATATTGAAAAACATGTCTGGATATTCTAGACTTAAAAAATCACAGAATTCATTTCAATACAAGTTGAATCAGACACTTCTGTGCACACTGTGGTTCATTATCTACAGTAATTTAATTTCTGCAGGTGACAGACTGTCTGAACAACACTCTGAAAACTTGAATTGATTTTCTCCATTCTATTTTATCATGTACACATCTCTTCTCTTAAGAATTCAATATAGTTTTACTCTCAATATCCATAGAAACCTTCAAATAACTGGAGACTGACTAGAAAACTTTCGTGCTACCTCAGTCTCCAGACTAAAATATACATTATTTTTCTGTCCATCTATTTATATTTATATCTTTTTGTAAAATTGTGTAAATAAAATAAAGTTGTTGTTGTCTGCCTATCACCTTCTTTATAGACTGTGTATCTCCATCATTTGTTAAGCCAATCAAGTTCCTGAGCCTTGAGAATGAAGAGAATGTCTCTGGTGTCTTTTTGTCAGAACTTCTGTCTTCATTTTCCTGAGTGTTATTATCCCCTTGCCCTGGAGGAATCCTACTGCTGTCACTGCTGGCTTCAAGGCTGTTAGTACATTCACCAAGCGCCGACGCCAATGCTGACCCTTCTCCAAAGCTGGATTGGCTGGATTCCTGTGATATGTCAGAAATGTTTGCCAAATGCTTTTCTCCTTTTCTCACTCCTGTCGTGAGCTTTGTTGAGACTGGCAAGCTTGGGAAATTGAAATTTGTGTCATCGCCTTCCTCTAAGCTGTCAAGACGAAGGCAAAGACTTGCCACACTCTCCGCACTAACTTTTTCTGTGTTGCTGTTCTTTAGTGAAGGTTCATCTAGTGGTCCTCCTTTTGAGTGGCTGTCGCAGAAAAGATCCATTGTTTTCTCCTCAAGATTCACCATTGATTGTTTAGGTTTCTTTCTTTTCTTTTTTGATTTCTGGTTGGAGGTTGTCTCAGGCAATTCATCGTCACTAAATACCAAGTTTTCATCGGCACTGTTGTCACTTTCACCTCCATCACTAATGTCCCCCTCAGATCCAGAGTCAACATCATATCTCCTGTTATCATCTTCACCATTATCACTTTCATCGGCCTCGTCTTCTATAAAGGCATTCTTATCTTTTGTTTCTTCTTCTTCCATTTCACTGTCACCTTCCTCTTGTTTTCTTTCATCATCTTCATTCCATTTGTCTAGTTCAAAATCAGAATCATCTGTGAAATATAACATTCAAAGGGATCACAATGATAAATTATGTGTGATGCTTTAGGTAATATCAACTACATGTACTTATTAACCCAGAGTGAGGTCTTCACAGGAAAATCTCAAACCAAGATTGATAGCAAAGTATTGGTTTGAGATTTTCCTGCAAAGGCCAAACATTTGAGGTTAATTTAAGTAGTTTTTCGTCTGGGCTATTAAAAGCTGTTTGGCTGTTTCCTTTGTCACGTCTGGCACCAACTTGATTGTAACTTAACACCGTGGAGTTGCTGTTCTTCTGAAATTGTAGCTCATTAGGGTAATAGAATTCACTATCACAGTGTTCCTTGTCACTCATAATTTCCCACACACACACACACAAAAAAACAATGATTTACTTTTTGCTTTGTTTTCCAGGCTCCTAATTAGGCCAGGGCATTACAAGAGAATAATGCCCCACAATTAGCCAATCAGAGCACGTTATATCAGCTACAAACACAAGTCATATAATTAAGTGTTAACATTTACATCTATAGACCTGTTGAGCCTTGTTATATTAATTTATAATTATTATTCTATTTCTCCACTTTTGCAGCTTCAATTTGAGACAATGCTTCCATGTCTTCATCAGGCACATCACAAGACAGTAGAATTTGCATTCTAGGGCTTTGGAAGCTTGCTTTTAACAAGGTGGGGCAATTTCCTGTACCACCAGTTTTCCAGTGAGCCACCAATTACCAATAACAAATAATAGACAAATTATTTTTGTCATGCCTTCTTCATCTGTCATTTCCTCTTCCTCCTCTTCACTCATTTCTTCATTATCTAACTTCCGCTGGGATTCCTGTATTTTCCTAACTTCAGCTCGTTTCACTTTCATTTGTTTTTGTAGTTGCTCCTTAAGAAGTTGGAGTCTGGAGCCTGCAAAAATGTAAAGAAAATGCAGGCATTCAGCTGTTATTGGGGTTGAATATTCACAAATACATTTTTTCAACCATGTGCATTTCAAGTTGCAGTCAGCAATCAGCAATCAGCAGTCAGTCAGTCCGTTGCTTAGTTGATCGGTCAGTTGGCCAGTTAGTTGGTCATCAAAGTAAATTTATATAATTGTGTAATTTATGTAAATTCCCAGAATGTCAAGGGATGTAATTTGACTTGTACTATTGCATATCAAGTGTATTTCTTAAAATCACTTCAAATAATATAAACTAAAGATGAAGGAAGTGCCTTACCAGGAGTTGCATCCTTCAATTTGTCATCAGAAACTACAGAGATAACTCCTCTAGGTTTTGGTGTGCCCTCAGTGTTTATCACATCTGTTTGATTATCGTTTGCATCAGTAGATTGCACTGGAGTCACAGATTTATCTTGAGGCTTTGACGTGTGTTTCATAAACCTGGAAAAAAAAAATGAAAGATGGAATGTAATTACCAACTAAGATTGCCACTGGTTATTTGACAAGCTGGCTTAAAGTGTAATTATCAGATCATGTGCACTAAAGGCATCTGCGGTCGAGTGTCGATTGATAACCTCGATCAACCCTCAATTGACACTCCATCAACATCTTGACAGTCAACCATATTTTTGATCAATTCATATGAGCTGGTCGACACTTGGCCGACTATCAACTGACTGTTGATCAAGTATTGATAGAGTTTCAACTGAGTGTCGATCGGGATGTCCATGGAGTATTGATCGAGATGTTGATCGAGGGTATCGATCAAGAGTATTCATCGATACTTGACTGTGGATGCCTTAAGAACACATGATCCTAATTTTCTTCAACTACAAGAATGGGACACATTTACTTATCTATTAATTTATTGTCCAATGGCCTTTTTTATGGAACAAGAATCCCCCCAACAAATCATACAAAATTATGTGAACATTTTTGCGATAAATTCTGACTACTTTAAGGCTACTATATCAGTTTTATATTACGGTGAGCAAGCAAGTGTTAGATTGTCACATACTTCACGTGGATATATTTCAGTTTGTTTAATTTTTTAAAAGTTTTTATAAGCTGCAAAAAATTACACAGAAAAACAGAGTTGACTAATTTTTGCAGACACTTCCATTGAATGTACATGAATGAGTCAGATGACAATATTAAGCCGACTATCGACCAACTGTCAATGGAGGGTCGATCAAGATGTTGATCAAGTGTAAACTGAGTGCCGGCCGAGTATCGATTGAGATGTCAATCAAGTGTCGATCAAGGGTATTAATCGACACTCAACCACAGATGCCTAAGGAACACATGATCAAGCTTTTTGAAACCATTCTATTCTGAAACAGTTACCTTTCCATTAAACTCTGAACTCCTTTATTTGCATGTTTTGATGAAGATGGGGTATCATCCATGTCTAGGAAGAAGGGATCTGCTGCAGCACTCAGTTTGGGTGTGGCTGCTTTAATGGCCCACTTTACTCCATTAACAGCTCCTGTGGGACTGGCAGTATCCCCTGGAACAGGACTAGTAAGCTCTTGATCATCAGGCTTATCGTCACTAACTGGTGATTCAGAAGTATTTTCTGGCATATTACCTGATGATTCTGCAACTTCTGGCCTCCTGGTGAGAGAAAGAGCATTGTATCACAATTTGGGAGATGTTATGAGAGATGTAATAGCTTTTAATATTCAACAGTTTTGACTCTGGCTCATGGAATTTAGGTTGCGAGTTAAACAGGAGTTTCATTGACGTTTTCAGCTGGAGGGCAACTGGTTTTCACAGGTGGGCAAAATTTTTTCAACTGAACTTCTATATACGGAAAACTTTCCTCTAGATGGTCAAACCAGGCAGGCAAAATCATGGTCACAGCTGGTCAATTTGCCCAGTGCCCAGCCCTTAATGAAATCCCTGGTTGAAGCCATTCTTGGGCAACACACTTTACTCTTACAGTGCCATTCTTTACTTACATGCATGCAGAGGTGTGTAAAAAGGTACCAGAGAACTGTTAGAGCAACCAGATTCAGTAAAAAAGGAAATTAAGTCTGATAGCCCAGGACTAGTGGATTTTGCATTTGGGCTGGTGGATTCTGTCCTTCACTGGCCTGATGGCAAGTGAAGTTTCCTGAGATATACTTTTGAGGAAATTCAAATTACAGACTGAGGTACTGTAAGATATGACATTTTTAGGGGCTTGTGAGAATGACTTTCAGGTTGGTACATCACAGTTACTAGTTGCAGATATGACCAAAAAGAAAATCCTCCAAATTGACTTTCTTTCTACCCTGCAGGATTGCTGCGGAATAATGTACAATGGACTGACACTCCTTGTTGCTTCATGCTATAGAAACTGGAGTCATATATGAGCTGTAGTAGATATAAGCCACTCCGCTTATGTACCTTACCCCAGTCTCATGAGTCATTTCGCTTAAAAGTTGTCAGTGACACAAATGTTCAGTAAAGTTATTGTGAGTCATCGCCAGTTTGCTTGTTAGTGTTCTGTGGCAATGTAAAAAGAAACAATATCTTGATCAATTTATTACCTTGCTGGTGTTTTTTCATCTGTTAGTGGCACCCTTTTCAGAAAATGTGATATTGGAAGAACTGTTGGCTGGTGGTATGGCAGTCTGACTATTTTTTCTGAAATAAAGAAAGTAATGATCAGACATAACCTTGTTTTTCAGATACTGTAGCACATTGATTTAACAAACCTTTATATAGAGAAGTCCTCGGTACTAAGAACGATATTCCTCATCCCACTAATAGTAAAAGGTATGGAACAGTACTTCAAATAAAATAAAACCTTGTTAAAGTGAAAATATTGTGTCAATCCCTTGATTCTTCATTATATATTCATTAATTTTTTTAGATTCTAGGTTTTTTAGATATTTTGCTAGCTTTTTAGTTTGTAAGTTTCTTAGAGCAAAATTGTAGTTTTTAGGGATAATTATTTTTGTAAAGCACCTCGGGTAAATAATGGATGTGTGTGATATATAAATGAACTATTATTATTTATGTAAACAAGGTTCCACTGTCAATAGCTACATGCCTTACCTTCCATGTCTAAATGTATTATTAATTCTACCATTGAGCTACACGAACTCTCTACTTCAAAAAAATATCTCATTTATCAAGTTTCAAGGTCTGCACTGTGGTCCCAGTGTAAGCTGTATGGGCTACATGTATAATTTAAGGGGGATAATGCCACAGATTTGAACTTGCAATAAGAAGTTTTTACATTTTATAACTCTTGCTCTGGAGAAAGGAAAACATTCCAAGTCAGATGTATACATACAGGAAAAAATCCTCACTGTAGAAAACCACTCAAAATATCACAGTGAGCATACCCTTGCACCAGGGGTGGATCCAGGATTTTTCTCAGGAGGGGAGGTGCACCACTAAGGAATAGCCTGGGAGCAGGCTCACCTTTGAGTCACACGAGCAAGCAGCGAAGAGCAAAGCAATCCGGCGGGAAGGAGTCTGGTGAACGGGCGACAAGAAAGTGAGCCTGCCTTGATGTCTGTAATCTTTTCATTTTGCTTCACCTAAGTGAAGTGAAATACTATTGGTCGAAAAGCGGGAAAGGCAAGAAAACTCTCAATCTATTGTGTTTGATGAGGAGCAATTAGATCCCCATGGAGTTGGTAATTTACCACACCTCACAATAAAAAATAAGTCATCCAAAAATAAGTACACGTATTACTGATGTTTAAACAAAGTTCCAATCTTTCAAACTTGACTAGAGAGAAAGCAGGACACAGCAGTTGAAGGCGTTTGCCCGTTTACCAGCATCATCAAAGACCAGACTGCCAAAGCAAGATCATTTGGAATCAAGTGTGTGTCCTTGCTAGACATAAACTTTAGACTTTCACTTTCCAGTTTTGTAGCTTCGCCATGCACGTTTGTGGTCCAATGTGAGCCTGCTCGTGCTACTAAGGAATGACATAACTGACTGGTGAGGTAAACAAATTTTAAAAGTGAGTAGGTCATCTCAGGGAGTGGGGGGGGGGGGGGGGTGTGCACACTCCCTGCAACCTCCTCCTAGATCCACCCTTGTGCGCTAGCAGAGCTGTTTAGTATACAAATAGGCCATTTCTGAGTTAGCTTGGGCATGTCTCAAAACAAGTCCTCTTATGAAACCATTTATATAAAAATGAGTTTGATTTGCAAGACAATGAACTTGTAGGGAGGGGGGGCACAATTTTAAATGAATGGTTTCGCACAGAAAGTAGCAGTGGCTTGTTTTGACACAGTGGCAAAAGGTAACTTGGAAATGGCATATCATATTGGACTACATTTTGTAGTTCTAGTGTGATGTTGTAGTGTTTGTCTGAGAAATCTAGAGTAATGACAAAAGAGAATAAACTATTTCACAAACCTCTGACAATTCTTTGTGTTTCACTATACAATGAAATGAGTTCCGCCTTCTTTGCCTTGTGAGGCTTAGGAGACTAAAATATAAAAACATACCACATGTCATGTCCCTTTGCAGACCTGTACGGGTCCGCAAATGATCCTAGGACCGCAAATGATCCCGGACCGCAAATGATCCCCAAATTGAACCGCAAATGATCCTGGACCGGAAATGATCCCCATATTGGACCGCAAATGATCCCGATCAAAAAATAAGGAATGGCATGGATTTATATCAGAGGAAGGTGAGAACATGTACAAAAATAATGAACTAAAAAACATGTTTAATCATTTTACAAAGAAAAAAAAATATTTTCCACAGTTGCTGTTTTGTTCTTCAAACAGTACAGATCGTTTTCACTGTCACGCAATAAAAAAATAATAATAAACCAAAAACCAACCAATGGAAAAAGCTAAGAAATTGTGATGTACGCTATTGAAGATAACTAAATAAGACACTTCTCCAAGTTTTAGGCGTGTGCGTTTCCCCAAACTTCAGAAATTCGTCGTAAATGTTTCCCAGAAATTTACAGAGCCCAGTAAGAAAACGCCATGTTGGTATACATCAGTGGTACACTGATATGGCAGCCGGAATATAGTGTGAACATCTGGACCTTACTTTGGCTTTCTAGGCGACTGATTATCAGTACTACTAGTAAACAAACAAGCATTTACATAAGCACTTTTCCTAATGCTCTAACTTCTAAAAAGGCTCAAAATCATGAGATAAGTATAAATTTTTGAACAAACTCAATCGTAGCCTTGGGTCACGCAACCTCCATAACCCTGAAATTCAAAATGCTGTGGTTTCCAAACAAAGCACGCTAATTGTAAACAGATATAAATATACCGCCTCTTATGCCTGATGAGGATAAAAACACGTCACGTGAAGACAATCTATTGAATTAGAAGTCTTAGAAAAACACATACTTGTAAACATTCTCGATTTCCCAGTGGCGATAGTATCAAACATCTATCAAACAGCTAACTTGTCAAAACGAAGTGCAAGCCTTGGCGTTCCGGCTTGGTCATGAAGCTGAACATCATAACTATAGCTTGGAATTTCGGCTTCTTAGAATACTCAAGTAGTCATTTCCAAGGAATTAAAGCCAAAATACTACCAAGGAAAAATTACAAAATAAATTTGTTCAAATTACCATTGCTACACACTAGGTGTTTTACCGAGTGATGAAGCATTGTAGGCTTGTGGGTCTACTCATGTGACAGCGTCTTCCTTAATAGTTGCCTCATGGTTAGATTTTAGTTTAAAACTTTAGACGAGTGGCGTTAATGGCTGATAAAACGTGAGGAGGATATGTAGCGTATGTTGCACTGATCATAATTTTACTGAGGATTGCAAAGAAATGCGAGCCAACTCGTGTTTTGATGATTGAGTGGTGATATTCATAACATTGTAGTTAGCAACAAAATTTAGTCGAGAGTATGAAAAAAAAAGCAAGTTGTAAGTCATTATAATTATAAGATGGCTTTAATAAAAACATCGGTATTCACATGAGCCAATTCCCTATCCACACCATCCCACCATCCATGCCATTCGTTATTTTATAGTCGGGATCATTTGCGGTCCCTATCGGGGATCATTTGCGGTCCTGGGATCATTTGTGGACCCGTACAGACCCTCCAGTAAATTAATCCCATCAGTATATTGGGAGGAAGACCATCTTCAGCACAAGATTTATAAGAAAATTTCACACTGGGATTTTGTAAATATATAACATCATTCAGTTTCACTTTGGGAAAGCCGCAGAGCGAGAGAATGTTTTACCACAATTGCCACTAATCTAGCAATTTGATTGATTAATTTGCCATTGTCGATAAGAGTCCAGACAACAATGCTCGTGTCAATGTGTCACGCTCTTGGTCACGCCCTGAAAAAAAAAATTTCATAGTGGTCAAAATGTTGTGGACTCACGAGGCGCAACCGAGTGAGTACACAACAAATTTTGACAACTGTGATGACCCATATCGTTGTTGATAAGAGTACAGACAACGCTAAACCAAATTCGATTTGCCCCTAGTTTTCGCTGTATTCCTGTGCAATTAGTACACGCGTGTAAACACTAAAAGGGACTAGTTCTGAAACCAATCCACTCGTGTAAAATTGGCAGAGGATTTGACGTAAGGACAAGTGTGCCGACGATCAAGTCATCAATAAAACCTTCTAGAAGCATTTTACACCTCAGTGGTAGCTATCAAAGTTAAGGTCCAACTTACACAGGTTACTTCTAAGCTTAATATTTTTACCTCTAACTCAGCTTACCTTCTTTCTTGATTCTCGTTTTCTCTGTTTATTCTTCTTTTTAGGCATTGTATCTTCGTCAGAATCACTATTTGCAGCTTCTTCATTTGAGTTTTCTTGGTTTTCCTTGTCAAGCCAATCGGGCGCTGAAGACTTAGAAGCGTTTCCATCCTCCGAGCAGTCGCCATTTTGACCGCCATCACTGTCTTCGCCGAGCTCCGCGTCGAATAAGTCATCGTTTGCGAATTGCTGTGCCATTTCCGAACAAGAAAGGGTTACTTTCGAATTGAAAAGTAATGAAACACTGAAGACAGTCTTACCTGAAGTACATCTACGGCTCCGGGCATTTTCATTCACGTATTGCAGAAAGACCAGAAACAAAAGCAAATTTCGCGCCAAACCTCGAATTATCGTTGGCATGTCGATAAAAGTTCGGAATATGTCGAGACAACCTCGGAGTATTTTCGTAAAGAGGCTTGGTTACGAAGATTTTTTGGTCCGGCCATTTTTGCATTTGAACGTGAGAAAAGGTCATAAGCTGAAAATAGAAACGTGTGCATAGACACAAACAGCAAGAAAAATCAAATATCGAAACATGGACCCTTCCCTGCTCAAGGATTTAAAAGATTTCAAGGCAAGAAGTATAAAACAGCCGACTGTTGAATCGAAAAAGTCAAAACCAACAAGTAGCGAACCAAGATCAAAACCAAAAGTTCCTAAGAGCAGCTATCTTCCAAAGGAGCTGTTACAACCAAAGAAACCAACAGCTCCTTCTACTGACTACAAAACGCACCCTTTTCGAAGCAAACATAAATTTGCCGTGCTTGCAGCTATAGTGGACTTCATGAAGAAGCGCCATCTTCAACGAGAGTTCGATCCTCTGAGTTTAGATGAAATCCTCGACCAAATTAAATACACGGATATCAGCCAGAGCGACAAAGCTTGGCTGGGGAATGAGGCGCTGAAAGAAAACTCTAAACTCGTTCACAGGGACGGTAAATTTGTGTTCAACCCGAAATATCACATTAAGGACAAGAGGCAACTGCTGAAGTTACTAGAGCGACACGAAGAGTCCGGCCTTGGTGGAATACTTCTTGACGATATCAGGGAAAGTTTACCCGACGCAGACGAAGTGGTCAAATCAGTCGGCCGTCGAATCACGTTTATAACTCGCTCTACAGACAAGAAAGTTATTCTGTTCTTTAAAAATGAACAATATCAGCTTGCAGTGGATGAAGAATTCCAGAAGCACTGGCGAGGAGTGTCTGTGGATGGGATCGGGGAAAACGACATTGAAAAGTATTTGATAAATGCTGGGATCTCGACAATGCAAGACTCTGGGATTAGAAAGCCAAAGCAGACCCAGCAGCGAAGAAAACCAAACAGAAAACGAAATTTCAAGAAACTGAACACGCATTTAGATGAGAGCACCTTAAAGGACTATTCGGAGGGCTGACTATATAAAAAGATGTTTCAACTACAAATTAGTGTAGATAAAATTTGTATAAATTACTTGTAAGAACGATCACTGTATTCAATTAAGCACCAGTTAACGTTGGCCAAGGCACTGGCTGACACACTTTTGACAGACTACAAATGCATCAGCTGCAGACCAAGGCATGGGCTGACTAACATACTACTGACACCTTAGCCAACATAATACGATGCGTTGGCTGACACACTACCGCCAAATTGGCCAGCATGCCTTTTTTTACTATTACAATAATTGCAACTCTTCCCTCCCTTGTTGCAGACCAGCACTGCTAGCAAAGTCATTTCAAAGCCATGCTCTTTTATAAAGGATGCATAGAATGCCCCTGTAATGCAAGGTCAACATCTACATAGGCAGTTTCTCTTGTAGCTTGTGTGGCAACAAACCGGTGAGACAAATTGCTCAAGATGTTGCCTAGCAAAAATGTACATGTAGTCTGAATAGGGCATTGTAAATCCTCTCTTGCAGCTTGTCTATCTTACCCTTCATTGACCCTTTAGTTTTGCTTGCATCCATTCTACATTTACTGGACAGTTAACACCTCTGCTTTCTCTCCTCTGGTACAGCTGTAGGTCATAATGGTACACAGTTTCTTGCTCTGTTGACACCTTATGATCCTGCTGTTGTATATTCAGGTTTTTCCTGAGTAACATGCAATAGCAAGTTGGAGAATTTCCATTGAAACAAGTTAATTTAAAGTACTGAAAGAGACTGCTATGCACTAGGACACCCACAGACAGAAACGTTTGAATGGCAAACAAAATGAACACAATTAATGGTCACTGGACATCCTTACAATACTTCATACAATGTTTTGTTTGTTTGTTTGTTCAAAAAAAAAAAGCTTTGGAAGGGCAGTTTTGGAAGCTTTTGAGGTGTTGCATGTCTACTGTAGAATAACGTAATGGAAATAAAATGTTGGTAGTAATGCTCTACTTTGTGGCTATGGTTCTTGAAGTGATTACGATGGGTGCTGTGGTGTTACTTTTGCCACCTACCTCGCAACAACACAGCTTGTGTTTTTGGGGGGAGGTAGACTCTTACAGCCCTCTAGTTTCTCATATTTTTAATTGATTGTTGAACATGCAGATAAAATCGTAAGAGAACTGGATGCCAGCGCAAACCAGAAGACTTGTCAGGGTTGAGGGTGGGGACAGAAAAATATTCTTCATTTGGTTCGGTTTGCTCGCTTGCCCACCCCCAAACCTGCGTGCTTCACGCTTGCTTCGTTTGCTTTTTCTTTCATGTGCATTGAACTAGAGAGGCTGTGAACAGTCTAGATGGGAGGGGGCAATAAAAAAAAAAACATAAAAAGGAGGTTAAGATCTCATTAATGTTCCAGTGATAGCAACTGCTCAACAAAATTTGAATTAACACTTAATTTGTTTAAAGTACTTTTTATTCCAAAACGCGTACCAATAGGTAATTATTCACAACATTGTACATTTAAATACATCTCTAATAATAAATTCATTAATGAGTGATTTCAAGACATAATGCACAATGCCAAGAATGACTGAATTGGATGTCTCTGCACATGTACTGCATACTAAAAAATATTTACCATATTATCTTGTTTAAAGTCATTATTCTTATTATTTACTATGGCATGAAAAATGTAACCTGCATTCTCCCAATTGTTGGGAGTTTGTACGTCTACTCATTACAATTTTTTATGTTCACATGATCCACAAATTATGTATTAAATTTCTTCAAGAGAAAAAGAGACACTGTCCAAGAATTCTGATTGTGTTGGTGGACTTGCACTAAATCTTATCTTACTTAATTTGAAACACAGCTAACCAACTCTTCATAATTTGACAATTGAGTTAAGTAAGTAACTCAATAAGTTGCCTGTAAGCCCTTCTGCAGTTCACTTGTTTTCTGGCCTGAGCAATGTCACTACCTCACTTGCCTGTAAATTATGATCACAAGTGATTGACAACTCACATTGACAGTCAACTACGGTCCACATTGTTAACAATCTGTATTTGTATTTCATGATTTCAGTTATTTCCTCAGCTCTCGTTTCAATATTTTGCCACTGGCTGTCTTGGGAATCTGTTCAAGAAACTCCACGCCTCCTCTAAGCTTTTTATGTGGTGAAACATTGTCAGCGACAAAATCAATGATCTCTTTCTCTGTGATGTCTCCTTTTGGGACAATGAAAGCTTTAGGAATCTCTCCAGCCTCATCGTCAGGGATACCAACCACTGCAACATCCAGAATGTTTGGATGGGTGTGAAGAAGAGCTTCTAGTTCTGCTGGTGCAACCTAGGCACAGTGAAATTATGATCATTGATTTGCAACAAGTCAACCAATCTCCATTTAGCAGTGAGCTGTAAAAATAATAAATTACCTCCAAAAACTGATATGACTTTAAAAAGGACCTCAATATTTTAACACAGTAAACGCACAACATGTGGGAGGCACGATGGCCTTGTGGATAGTGTGCTTGGCATCAGGTTCAAGCCCTGGCCAGGGACTTTGTGTTGTGTTCTTATATTAGTGGAGACACTTTATTCTTACAGTGCCTCTCTCCACCTAGGTGTCCAGGTATAAATGAGTTGCAGAAATTAAAATGCTGGGGGTAACACTGTGATGGATTAGTATCACATCCAGGGGGTACATGTAAGTAGAAATACTCCTAGTCTCTTTATGTTACAGAATTTACTGGGAATGTGAATGGAGGGAACAATAAAACAAAACAAACAAACAAAATCAGGACAAGCTCTGGCCTGATGGACCACTTCGCTTGGATGCAGACAGTTAACCAATACACACGATACAAAAGTTATTTACAACAAAAAAAGATATAAATCCTGAACTTCAAAAGACCCCTTCAACCATGGCTCTCCTGAGAGAGGTCATCTGGGCATTCAAAAGGGGTTTTAAATTCAAAAACCCTGAGAGGGGAATATCTTTTTTGTTAAGTTAACCAATGTGTTGATTACATCAACCTTAATTAACTTCAAAGAAATTTACCTGAAATCCTTTGTATTTAATGAGCTCTTTAAGTCTGTCTACAATGTAAAAATGTCCTTCCTCGTCATAGTAGCCTGTGTCACCACTGTGGAACCATCCATCAGAGGTTATACTCTCAGCTGTAGCTTTTGCATTATTCAAATAGCCTATCAGTGCAATAAAACATATTTATTAACAACTTACAGGTAATCAAGTGAAGGTTAATATGATAGGCTCAGATCATCACACTCTATATTGCTGCATGTGTGGGATCTGGGAATTAGAAAAATCCCCCATATTACCACTTCTAACTGTAGTTTGTTTCTGGCAGGCCAGAGTTCACAACTGCTCAGCCTCCAGCTAAAAGGGATTGTCAACACGAAAGATATGGCTACTATCCTACTGCAAAACTACCAAAAGTCAGGCTGGATTTTGCGCGCCGTAGCTTTTATTTTTTAGGTGCCTCGATTTTTAATTTATTGCCTTTAAGTTTAAGAAACATTAATTCTAGAGTTTTATTTAGGAAAGCCTTAGACAATTATTACTTGTAATTTCTATTGTATTTTTAACGGTTTTTAATATGTATCTTATTTTATATATCTTAATAATTCTTGTTTATTAGTTTTTAATTCTTAGCAGGACCCTGTTGATAACGGTACTATGTACTGAAGGGTTATCCTGAGGAAATATTCGATTATTATTATGATTATGATTATTTATTACAATTATATGCCCTATACAATGCACTACATTGGCCTGACAATGTTTTAATCATTGGAAAATATAAAACTTGTAAGTAAACATGTCATTGTTGTTATTATACATATAACCATCCTTTGTATGTCTTGCTCAGCTGTCAGCGTAAGCTGTGAACTGTTAAAAAAAAAGCTATAATTGTTTATTTTACCGTTCTAAACTGACAGAAGCTGAAGATGTTTGGTAGAAATGTCTTTTTCAGAGTTACCGTTCAATGCAGTTTTTAGCATTGTAAAAGGCCAGTGTCAAATCATCTTACATTTTATTACAACCATCCTCTATCTAACCTTTCATAACAGTGGGTCCCCTCATGCACACTTCTCCATCTTGGTTTGGCCCAAGAAGTTCACCAGTCTGAACATCAACCACCTGGAAATGACAGAGTCAATCAAAGGTTTCACTTTTTAAGAGGATGAACAGCACCCTTAAAATATTGAAATTAGCCTCAATGGTGATGAATAGAGTTGAGCAAGGTTTCATTCTAAGTAAAATTATCTTATTGTAGCTGTCTGACCACTAAGCTAGAGTTGTTTCTTAGTAGACCCCAGTTCAACTCCTTGGTCATACTAGTAAATAGCTAACTGGTCTGCCTCCAACCAGTTGGGATTTCTAAACCTATTATGATTATTTGCAATATTTCTTTCTTTCAGTTCAAGTGGCATGCCTGAAAACTAGCTAGTTGTAGCTACAATGTAAGTGCATCGATCACTATAAATAACGGCATTTGATAAAAAATATTAAATGTAGCAGATATATAGCACTTACCTTTCCTTCAAGGTTTGGCAACATAACTCCTACAGCACCAGGCTTGCAGCTATTCCGAGGACAAAGCATTGCTGCCGGGCTTGTCTCTGTTAGACCATACCCTTATTCAAACCATTTAATAATTAATTATTGGTAACATGGGTGCTGGCATGAAATGAAAGAAAAAATAGTTTGATTGGAAGAGGGCACAACCCTTTTAATCCTAACCTCTAGATGTTCTTAATGTTTTTTTTAATGATATCAACAATTAAAGTAATTATCTAGGTGCAATATTGTTCAGCCCCATCACCTTATTTAGAGAACAGTGTGAATGTAAAGTCAGCAGAAAAAAAGCCAGACCAAGAATTACTGCACTCTGCCCATTAATTCCTGACCATTAATGTTCTTGAAATTAAAAACTGAGCATAACAAGGCAGATACAATGTTATACAGACCTCTACAGTCAGTTAAACCTCTGACATCCAAGTGGTAAGAGAATTTAAAGATGACATGAAGGGAGACAATGTCTTTATTCACAGAAATTCATGTACTCTGAACTAAATGAGCATGGTTTCCTTTATTTAATATTGTAAATGGTTACAAAGATCTCTCACCTTGTCCAAGAGCGACCACACTGGGAAGATTTTTCCTCACTGCATGGGTTAGTTCTTTACCAAGAGGTGCAGCACCACTGATGATGGTGTCAATGCTTGTCAGGTCATAATTCTTCACAGATGGATGCTTGGCTAAAAATGTGATAATTGGTGGCACAAGATACAAACAATGTATCTGCAAAGTACGATCATGTAATTATTGAACAACAGACTGGTATGAAGTTGAACCTCCTCATCATCATCATAGTTGTCCTCGTCATCATTATTATCATCATCATCAGCATTATCACCATTTATTTACCATAAAATAATAAATTATAGATACACTACTAATGCACTCAAATGGCTAACCTGGCGGCGAGAGAATTAACTGGTGGGGTGGAAAGTGGCACCTAAGACCTGGAAAATGTTGGGTTTCAGAAACTTTTGATCTGAACTAGAATAAGTCTTTAAAGCCTCTAAATATGATAAGTTGAGAAGTCTTGAGTTGGGTGGTTATTTCCATCCCAGACTGTGACAGTCTCAAATTTTTTGACATATTCCGATCATTGGGGATTTATATACTGTTATTGGATATTTAACAAAATAAAAAGGATCCAATGCAGAAAGTTTGGAAGATAACAGAAAACAGAAAATCAGTATAAAAACCTGGATTAATATATGAATCAAGTTTTCGCAGTCCTTCACTTTTTTCCTACCACTTCCCTCAAATCAGTCAATTCAGGGTTTGAAAATCTCCATTCATTAAAAAACTGGCACATTAGAGAGTGGATAATGGCAACAATGATGATATTATAGAGCTAATTAAACAAACCTTAAAATCCTGTATAAGCTTCAGCATGTGGTCACCATCAAACTGCTGCATACAAACAATCTTCCCTCCACGTTGGAGAAACTGTACCATAACAACCATCATACCAAAAATGTGGAAAAAAGGCAGAAGCCCCAGAACAGTTCCTCGCAATGGATGAGACCTGAAACTGTTGTGCATTATCATACACAACTGAGACACTAAGTTATGATGCGTCAGCATGACCCCTTTAGGAAAGCCAGTTGTGCCACTGGAGTACGGCATGACACACACATCCTCTTTAGGATTGATTGGCACACCGTCTGGAAAGGCTGTACCATCATCACTGAGGAGTGATGTAAGTGGTTCACAACCTTCAGCTTCACCAATTGCAAAGACTTGATTTATCCCAACTTCTGCTGCTGCCTGCTTGGCTTTGTCAGCAATGGCTGGCACCGTTATAATATATTTAGCACCAGAGTCTTTTAGCTGGTAGGCAATCTCTTTTCCTGTGAATGTTGGATTTAAAGTTGTTGCAACACCTCCAAGGGCGATGATGCCAAAGAACAAAATTGGGTATTCGGGAACATTTGGAAGATAAAGCGCAAACACGTCACCTTTCTTGAAACCCCTTTTTGCTACGGCTGATGCAAAGTTTTTCACTGATGTACTGAGTTCACTGTACGTGTAAGATTTATTTGACACACCATCAACCTGTAAAAATGGAAAAAAGAAACATAAAGGGAATTTAAAATTTCAAAAGGTAATTCCTCTGAAATAAAAGTGACAATAGATTTTTGTTCAAACTTTGTCCACTGAATATTTGTCATATGATAACTTCAATTTTGAAATAAAAAAGGGGGGTGCCCATGCTCATTAAGGAGCAGTGAGGCATTGAAAATGCCCCATTTTGGCATTATTTAATGCTTATTATAAGAACGCATTCCCAGTAATTGTAACATCTTTGTGAGCCTGGACTCATAAGAACATGCATTAAACTACAGTCAATACATCGTGTCAGACACAAATAAATGTTTTAAGTTTGATTCAGACAGAAAGCTTAATCCTTGGTTAAAAATTTGAACCAAATTTCTTGACGTGGTTACCGACTGCCAAATAGAAAAGACCACCGTGTATCTGCTATTTTTCTTATTTATTCAATTTTCAGCACTAGAAATTAGATCAGTCTTTTCTCATGCAAAGCTTATGATTAGTTGATTACAATGAGTGAAAAAAAAAGTTGGGGTGCCCGTGCTCTTTGGTGAGCTAGAGCCATTTTTCAACTGACAGAGCTCAATATCAAGGCAAATCCGTCATGTTTTCAATATGCCCGTGCACGAGTGCGCGCTAATGACGCCATAAATTATGCGCAGTGAGGATGCGCAATGCAAATGTGAGGAATGACCTTCAGGGCCCATTAACCGATTTATGCGCGCGCTCACGCGTGTTGCTAAGGAGGTGAAATTTCACTTCCGGTTACTTACGTCAGCCTGAGCGAAGAAAACAAAAATAACTCAATAACTTCCAAATTCGCTCACATTTTAGATGTTTTTCTTTGTGTTTCACAAAATGCAAAGTAAGAAAAGTATAAGCAAAGAAAAAATAAGAGAAAGACGGAAAAACAAGAGCAATAGAAAGAGAAAAACTTACTCCGTGTGGCTTTGTTTGATCTTACCGAAGTGAGCTGGTAGTGTAAATTGCACACGCGCTGATGGGGTAACTTCCAATATATATCGGGCGCACTTCCGGTTTCTTTAAATGCTAAAGGAATTAACGCGGTTTTTCCTCAAATCCAGCCTTTTTTGATGGATTTCGATTAAAGCCAACGTTGGAAACATAGCTATGCATTTCTTTTTCAAAATCATGCTTTTTTCAGAAAATTACAAACTTTTTAATATTTTGAAATTCTCTCATAATCTGACTTTTTAGAAATGAAACAAAATCTATGCATAGCGTAATGAGGATTTAAATTAAAATATTAAATCACTGAAAAAAATTCCGACAAAGTAATTTGCCTGGGAGCCTTTGCGTTTTTTTCAGAATGAGTCACATGACCATGGGCGTGGCCTGATGACGTCATCACTAGTGTTACTGATCATGAAAAAGTTAAAACACATGAAATAACTCTGAAGTAACTAAAAATGACGAGGTTATATGAGAATAAATTTTCCCTAGCAACGGCTCGAAAAAATCGGTTAATGGGCCCTTAATGTATAGTTTTGATACAGCTTGTCAGCTAGCTTGCATATTTTTCATGAAAGCAGAAAACTACATATTAATAATTTAAACCCAAATCAATGACTAAATTTTGTTTGTTTATGCGGCTAAGATCGAGAGGAATTGATTTC
Source organism: Orbicella faveolata (assembly GCF_042242905.1). NCBI lineage: Eukaryota > Metazoa > Cnidaria > Anthozoa > Scleractinia > Merulinidae > Orbicella > Orbicella faveolata. Next base: position 33,301,883 of record NW_028301552.1, on the reverse strand, counting down.
ATTGTATTTACCCTTCTGCCTTTCAACGGGAGCTTAATAATGTTCAGGGCATGCAGAATTCGAACAGAGAACTTTGTAATCACATAAAGCTTACATGTAAAGCATCATTAATACATTTTCAAGCCCACTTGAGCAAACTGCTATGCACTAGAATGCTACTTGATATGCCTCATTGCTTCAAACAATACAAGACTTCTCTATTATCTAATGATTGCATAAGTTCATTCCAAGCGTGCCTGATGAAAAGCAAGGTTCACAAACAAATTAGATTGTTATCGCACTACTATGTTTGTCGTTCGTTACTTCCCTATAACTCACCATTGCTATATTATCTCGATATTCACTAAACTTGCTCAGCACAAAGTCACTGAGGGAAATCTCTGGTATTTCAACTGTATAATCGCTTTTCACGATGCCCGCAGAAGAGCTTGACCTGAATCGAAGTGGCGTTTGTCGACGTCCATTCGACCGAGAAAGCAACAGAAGAGATTTTAGTTGAAACCGCGAGTAGAATCGGTTTCCTAATGCGATAAAGCTCCGCGGCGAAGGAAACCGTCTTATCCCTGTACTGTTTAGCGATCTTTGCGCAAAAATCAAAGAACGCGTACAAACAAATGAACTTGCCATCCTTCCGTCTTTTCTGCTTTTGTCTGCTTTTGTCTACTTTTGCAGACGATGAAATTGGCGGCTTAGATGGCTAGGGTAGCGGTGCAACTTGAAGGAGCAGGACTGGGCTCAGGTGAAAGTTGTAACAGTTGAAATTTCAAAGTTCTGCAAAGTTGTACGTGTAGTCTAGCTGGGCTACCAAGTAAGTTTGAAGCGGAAAAAAGTGAGATGCAGTTAGTGTGATGCTTCACTGGCTTACTAACTCAATGAAGGTCCATGGTAAATGACAAGTGGCCTGTTCTTTCCCCTCGGCTGCGTCTCGACGGCCGCCTAAGGGAAAGAATCGAGAAAGAACTGCTAATACCGTAAATCCTCGAATTAGCGCCGGCGGTGCTTATTTCAAATTTAGGAGGAGACGGGAGCGCTAATTCAAGGGGTGGGGTGGGGTTGGGGGACGCTTAATCGAGGTGAGCGCTTATTTTACTTTTTTCCCAAATCATGGTTAGATATCACCTTTTTTTTTGTTTTTGTTTTTTTGCAATATCTGTATGTGTCAGTCCCTCAGTAGTCTCAGAGAGATCCTCTCCCTATTACTGCGCCTTTCAATAACATGCCGACTCTAAAATTCAAAGCTCAACCGGCAAATGCGTTTTACGCTACCGTCTATATCAAGTGTTCGGCGGCTCCTCCCAACTTCCGACTACTACCGAGCGTTGTTTCGTTGTCTGAACTGTGCTCAACGATTTGATTACCGCGCGCTTGGCAGTAGTCGGAAGCTGGGAGGAGCCGCCGAACACTTGATTGACGGTAGCGAAAAACACATTTGTCGGTTGAGCTTTGAATTTTAGAGTCCGCATGTTATTGAAAAAATTTGAAAGGCGCAGTAAAGAACTATGTAATACAATCCCTTTAGCCAGTCTAGGCCTGCTGCACAAGGCTGGTTCTTCACTACCATACGTTGCGACCGTCAATGTGCAGTGCTTGAATGAGTCGATAATCACTTGCTTGTGACTGAACACGACCAAAACTATACATCCTTTGCTGTCTCATCACTCTTCCATAAAACAGGGGAAGGGGAGGGGAGGCGGGTTATTCAAGGGGAGGCGCTCATTTTAAATTTTGGCCGATAGGAAAAGCGCTTATTCGAAGGGGCGGGGGGGGGGGGGGGCGCTTATTTGAGGGGAGGCGCTAATGACGATAACTCTACTTAGAATAATGTACGTAAAAGAAATATACTTTTACAAATTAGTTTTTATGCTTAAACATTACCAGCTAATGTGATCATGAAAATATTTAGCACATAAAATTTGGTGGGGGTGTGCAGCTCGCTTCCCAAAATTAAACCCTTACCCTATTTATGTCCAAAATCTGCGATTTTTCCTACCCTATTTATGACCTTAAAAAATTACCTGAGAAAGTAGCTTCTTCTAAAAGTATGCCCAGTTCAAGACTGGAGTGCAAAAACCATACCCTATTTATGACTAAAATGGCGAAAATAGATACCCCATTTTTTTTTTACAAAATGACTGAAAACCATACCCTTTGGGGCCTCACATACCTATATAGCCCATATAAGGGAGTACCCTCCAGGGGGGGGGGGGGGCGTATCACTTATAATAAACAATAGATTAAAGCGACAATAAACTGAGTTATTAAACAATGCGAACCTCCTGTTGCGACCACCTCTCGTAAGCGACCACCTCTCCTCAGCGACCAGTTTTCCAGAATACCAAAAGTTTTTGAGTCAAATCACTATATTTGGAACCCCTTGTAAGCGAACACCTCTCGTAAGCGACCGCGACCACTTTTAAGGTTAAAAGTTTGAAATTTTCTTTTGTTTTTCACCGGCCTCCCGTAAGCGACCACTTGACAGATAATATAGTAGACACTGGATAATAAAATGTTGTAACATTTTCACATTCCTAAGTAGTACAAGAGACGGAAATTTCGCAATGGGAGTCCTGTATTTTTCTCGAAATTAATTTTTCACATGAATAAAACGTTTAAAACATGGGGTAATTCTCTGTAGTTACCATATGCTACTGAGGCAAAATTTTGACCCAATATGGTCTAAGCCCTCGTAAGCGACCACCTCCCGTAAGCGACCACCTAGGCTAGCTTGACATTTTGGATAGTCGCTTTCGGGAGGTCCGACTGTAATTACAAATGCTTGAGTTGATGGCGATGGAGTCAGCGTTGACAGAGACAAGAAGCAAGGCGCTCCGGCCGATCCAAGTCGGGACAGTTCTGAGTACTTATGAGCATTAGCGCTAGACGAAAAGCGTTCAAATTAGAGTATATGCTGCATATTATTTCGCGTGTTATGGGAAAAGTCGGACTCGCGTTACAAGTCATTTGGGAATGGTATCCTAACGATTTGCCGATCTTGATCTTTTAAAAAACATTATCAAGTCAGAGACCCTTCTATGTGACTCTCAGTCTTGACACCCCAGGCATTGACACCGCCGGTTCGGTGATAGTACAGTCATAACACACAAAACGTGCTTCGTGACGCTGAGCAGACTCCACCCAGTGGGTGTCTTTAAGCGTGTAAGGAAATTTAAGCCCGTTCCTTAATAGCCGGAGCATAAGATGCCAACTTCCTCTGGAGTACACCATGAATCCTGTTGGCCTTTATCTTTTACCTCCACGGTGTGCTTGGTCCACTCGAGGGAGCTGGTAATGTACACCCCCAGATATTTCTGGAGCGTGAACCCCTACAGAAAGATGTTGCACAACGTGCAAGTAAGATGGCGGCTGATGCTTAAAGGTTGTTACCCTGCTGGAGGTTTTTTTTTGTATAGTTTTCTTGGCGAAGGACATAATGTAGCATTGGTAGGGGCAAAGTTCAGTTCAAACCTTACTATCATGCGCCACGCATGTGTCACATTTATAACATAGACGTACGGACCGGCGGGGGGACAAATTAAGTACTCGGGAGAAAACGTTCTAAAAGGTTGTCAAGGCCAGACTTATATTGGGCTACTTTCTCTAACGTTTGCCTTGTCAAAACGGAGTCAAGGTCAAATGATCTAAAGTCATCTTAGGATCCAGAAAATCTGTTTTGAAAAAGCCATATATGTGTATCGTGAAAATCCTTGAGATGGATATTAGTTCAACAAAACAATGACAGAATCAAAGCAAACGAAAACCTAGACTTCTGTTTTTGTGGTGGCTCTGAAAAGAGTCGTTTTGAAGGGCTCAACAAACAGCCGTTTTAAAATTTTCTTGAAGTTCTCGTACGAGGAAGAATGTACTGTTTCTTTCATAAGTTTCTGACTTTACTAGGCTGTCGATCAAAGTCATAAAGTATGCGAGGTTTCAAAATAAGTACAGTGCAATCCCGATTTCTCAAACCCTCATTTTTTTTTAACCTCCCGATAACTCGAAACAAAAGTCATTCCCTTCCCTCAGTCGAACATTGTAATTTTACCCCAGATTTCTCGAAATATCCAATTTTTCGAACCAATTTTCGTTTCCCTTGGAGGTTCGAAATAATTTTGGAATGATAACATTTTCATTAGACGAGAGAGTTGTCAACGTTTTTGTTTTCACTGCGATTTGAGTGCGTTTGTATAGCACATGCTTTCGGGCAATGTGTAAATTTTTCGGGCAATAAGGTCACCCACGGCCCCCCCCCCCCCCCCCGCCTCTCACAAGTCCGAAAGTGCCCGTACGCAATAAATGATTTATTTCTCTGACCATTTTAGGTTCATTTTATTTTCTCTATGCAACCGTCTCCCGTAGTATACCATGGAATATGCTACTTGTTACTTGTATTTCCTTAGCTTGGTATACACACTCGCCTAAAGACTCGCCTGAATGCCGAGAAAATACAAGTGACTAGGAGTGACTCATAGAACATTCTATGGTGTACTACTCGAAAGCGTTGTATAACTAGTTTAGGGCTAAGCTCGTACCTAGGCCTTTTTGTGCTGTGCAAAAATTTTTCTGGTTTTCTTCTTTGTTTACTTGTATGTTTATTTCCAATGTTACTTCAGGTTGCACAGCGCGACGAGACCTAGGCACGAGTTTCGCGCTGTAGCGGTTTTCCCTATAAGTTCACGTATTAAGATGGCAACTATTCCTTTCTATCATCCCTTCATTTACTCTCATCCTGCTAAACAGGATTGTATGCTCCCTGTGGTCAAATCGTTAAAACAGAAAACACTCAAATAGTAAACAGAAGTCCCAGAACTTTATTGAGCTGAACTGTTTAAAGGAAAAACGGAGAGTCAGAGTTTTAGATTGAATCAATACAACTCGTATAGAGCTCAATACAAACTCCTACAATATGCTATGGTCATGCTCACCTGTGACCCCAAGTAATTATACAGGGAGATGCAGAGGGTCTAGGTGGGTTTTAACAAATGGTAATTCGACGTAACCTCGTTCCCTAGGGCTTTTCTCTTAGAGATTGGGATGGACCCCTCCCAATCTCTAAGGCAAAAGCCCTAGGCTACCCTGGCTAAAATTGTCGTTGAGTATTAAAAGAACGTCACTGAAATTTCCCTGGTAACCGGCCTAGTGCGAGACGTTGTCAAGTGTCCGGTTATGTGTTCAAACTTCAAAAGGTTGATAAACATTCATGAGATTCGCGTAAATTGAAGTTTTTTATGAAATCGTTGACTTTTTCGTGCTCGATATGTGCTCTTAACCTATATTTTGCCCAAACGTTGCTCAGAAAGGCAAAACTTGCTCGAGGTTGCTAGAACCGCAAAAAGTTGCTCAAAAGTTGCCGAGAACAATCGGTGGTAAGTAATGTTTGCGACGCAGGCTAGGTATTGGATAACGGCCGAAAAATATACCCGAATTCTGACATACAAATCCTTAATTTACGTGGGCCTCGGCCTGCTTATTTACTACGGAGTCAGAGAAGTGTTACCAGCGGCCAAAGCAAGACACTTTCAGGAGACAGGCTGCTTGGTGAATTACGGCGCATTCGACGGTGAGGAAGTCTGTGATTGTGGAGCCGCCTTCCCACTAAGTTCTTGCTATCCATGTCTTAAGATTCATGTTGAATTTGCTCAAAAGTTGCCGAGAACAATCGGGACAGGCCTACCGGCGGAATGTAATGTCTGCTACACAGGCTAAGTATTGACTAACGGCCGAAAAATGCCCGAATTCTGACATACAGAGAGAGCTAGAGTGGTTAATGGCGCAGGAATACTTCTCCTCTAGACCGGGTAAATGGAAAGGGAAATTAAAGATTTTGGTATCGGATCGGGGATCAGAATAGAACGCCAACATTTCTAAACGAAACGAAAGACGCCGTTTTGCAATCATTGGGGCAGTGAAAGCTCCAAAACTTTTGTCATAGATCAAAGAATGCCACGACAATGACTTTACCGCCATTAAAGTTAGTCAAGCTCTAATATATTTTTGGTCTGTCTGTTTTATACAGTCTAATGGCACCTTTTGAGGGATAAATAAAGTTTAAGCCACGTTCAGATTAGTCGGTTTAGTGAATTCAAATTTTCTCGGACGAGCAATTTTCGACAATGGCTAAAAAATGATCAAAAGTGGCTATCAAAGTAAACGACTATAATAATAGGTTTGCTTATTAGAGAGATGTCGTAAAACCAAAACCAAACTAATTACTTACCAATTAGACTACTCAGCCAATCTTAAACCTTGATTAAACCAAAACCAAAGTAATTGCGTCTAATTACTTTCGACATTCACTGGTTGAAAACTGCTCTAAGTAATGTTATTGACAAGAAAAGTGGCCTTCTTATAAAACTGAAAACTACTCATCAATATCAGCAGTAACGACTGGACTTGAAATGTGCCAGAATGTTATTATACTTTTCCTAAAAAATATCTCAGTGGTATAATTTTGCCACACTAACCACCACAAATGATGATTAAAATGCTCCGAAATCTACCCCTGTGCAAGTTATGTGGGAAAATTATTCTTGAAGTTTCTAAAACAACAGCTGAGCAAGTATTAAAGCTGCGCTTACGAACACTGCAAAACTGGCAGATGCCTTGCCGACTGAGCTATCCGTTGTTGTTGCCATCGTGGACATTGCAGTGGATTTCTCGGTTGCAGGCGGCGCGGAAGTGGAGTTGATAGTAGAGTTATCTTGAGATACCTCTGGCAAGTGTAAGCCCATGAAACGAAACTCCCCCAAGCTTGGGATGGGATTCGGGCCATTAAATGCGCCAGACATGCTGTTTGTGATTTGGAAAATGTTAACAGGCGGGTTAGTGGCTGCATTACCGATCAAAAATGCAGTTCCGTCCTCCGTCCCGGCATCCCATGGGGGTAACATGGTAATGTTCATACTTTCCCGCCACTTGCCGCTGTCACACAGGTCAAGACTGTCAATTCCAATGAACCAATCAGGAGAAGGCGCCAACATGGTAATTATGGACACTTTGGAAAAGTTCGCGGTGACCTCGACATCAATTCCAGTTTTCATTGCCTCTGCGCCTAGCTGAGGGCCACCAGGAAGAATTAGCTTCCAGGCCTTTTTCGCGGCGATCTGGGTGGTAATTTCACTTACAAGAGTGCCTGTTACACCTGAAAATAAAATAATCCACAAGTTATGCCTTTGCAGCTGTAACTGTACAATGAATAAATTTCTTGCTTGCTTGACTGAAATGAAAATCACTTTCATGATATGCTAGATTTAAGCCTAATCGCGGTGAATGAGTAAACGTTTATTGTGAAGTTTTCAGTAACTACTCAAACCACTATAGATGATAATCGATAGCTTTAGTTTCTTAAAGTTATCACGATCCTTCTTTAATTGTGTTTGAAACTCGTTGGGGGAAAAAACTTCACGCAATTCTCGATGGGCAGTGTTCGGGAAGAACTCGGTGATCGTCGGTAACGTTCGGAAATGCTGTCGGAAATTTGCGCTTTAGCGATAATTTTATTTTTGAATTTTACGATAATTTTCACTTGTCTTTTGCTTTCAACAGAGGGAGCATAAACAAAATTCACTGTCCTCCACGTATTTATCTGAGACTGTAACTTTAAATAAACTTTATGTGATTCATTGATTCCCCGAGGGCTTAAGGAAAAAAAAAAACATTTTTGCGGGTTGCTGTCAACAAACGCGTAGGTTTTCAATGATATGAAAACCCAGCAGGAAATTTTCAACCGAAGGCAAGTTCACTAATGTTTTTGCACGCTGGTTGAATTGGATAAGACAATCTAGCGAGACACAGAAGGCAGAACGTTTCTTCTGGCTTCTTTCCGGGAGCCCTCGAGCTCTGAGACAGAGAGTGAAAAGCCTCTCTTTCGCTCGGTAGGCGATATATACTTTCATGGGTTATTTTGGAATAGAAAAATCCACCAAATTATGCATATGCTCTTCACGCATGATAACTTCTCGTAATCGTCTTGATCTATTCACAATGCCGATTGTTCTTCGCAACTCTTTTGTTTGGTAACATTATTGTTGAAGAAAACAATTCTGCTTGTGCAAATGGCTTTTATTTTTTAGTCTATGGTCCTCTACGTTCGGCGACACGATCTTCGTCAAAAAAACAAATTTCAGGTCTAAGATACTGAACACTAGCGCATACTTTTTAATCCTTTTCAAGATCAAATTTTGAAACAGTTTTTGAGATTGGAAAAAAAAAAGTGTGCCCCTGTGGTCCATTTATTCCCTATGCGCCTTATCTGAGTGAAGTAAATATTCTTTTCGTTTACCCTAAAATATTTAATGTTCGGTGTTCAACTTTTTTGTGAAATCGTAAATAAACAACAAGAGATATAGGCTCAGATTATATTAAGACCTCTCCGGCTATACTGGCCAAACTTTTCCAGCTTTGGCACGTAAATGCAACGTTTGAACGCAACATAGCGCAACACGATTGCTTATCGCCACTGTCCAATGCGTTTACAGGTTATCTTGAACGATCACAGTCAATTCTTTACCTTGGATCGAAAATTTTGCTATTGCATGTTGTATTAGCGGTACTGTACATAAACAATATTTTGTTCTACACTAAGGTTCATTGGTTATGTTGAAAGGTTCGCTCTTTCTCGGGGTTACAATTTAAAATGTTCTAACCTGTTTCTGCCACTATTTCTACCCCAGAAGAAGCTTTTGCACCCGCGCGCCACATGACATAGTCAGATCCATGCGAACAACCAACCAGAGGCGAAAAATGCGCGCTACTCGGAAGGGCTGTATTTGGATGTCTATCCTGTTTCCAAAGGCCGTAAAACGACAGTGTATAGTTTGCCGTTCCAGGGCATTTTTCACCGGCTGAAGAAACAACAGCAACTAGGCTGACAAGGCTCAGGAAAGCCGATATTTTTTTCATCCCAGATGCCATTCTTAGAAATGCAGTTGTGTTCCACGCAGCCGGTAATAATTAGGAAGGTTAAATCAGCGACCCTTTATATGGGCTGCGGAGGAGACTAGGTCGTATTTGGATGACTCGGCAAATTTGCAATTCATGTTCGGAAGAAACAGCCTTGGGGTTGTAAACACATGCTATTGACTCAACAACGAATTTCCGGCTACCAATCAAGTTTAGATCTGACAGCGAGGCTTTCCGGCATTGATTTTCAAGAAAGAATAAGAACCAAAATTTAAAAATCGTTGATACCCCTGTAAAATCAATTGCATGTTGTTTTCATTTGTGCTGAAGTCACAAACTACAAAAGAAGAACTTGGATGCCTTCAGCTGCGGTTTAGTGGCAAAACAAATGGACTCTTTTGCCTAGCAACCAATTACAAGAGCAATTATATATGTATTGAGATCAATTCTGGCCGATACGGTGACGTAACAAAACCGCAATTTCCGATGGATTTATAAAAAGCACTCGAATTCTAATTTTTAATACTAGTTGAGTAGTCCATATACACACACACAATTTTTATTTATACACAAAAATTATATCATTACATGGAATACTCTCCCTAAGCGTCGTGTTTTAATAGAAATAGATTGAAAACACTTGCTGGTTGTAACAGTTGATTTTTGCTAACTGAAGCGATAGACTATCAAACTGTGTATGGTCGATTATAATTTATCGTCCGTGCCAAACGTAGTATATTGTCCGTGGCCGCCAAAAGGGCTGTCCCATTAACGGCCGCGGGCAAATATGCAAAATTGACAAAATTTCTTTATTCCCCGGAACTTAAATATAACCGACTGACGACGCTAATATCGCTTCGACATGAGCCTTACATGAACAGCCAAAAGAGGTCTCTAAAATGCTTACAATACTCTGGCATGCATTTAATATTTGTTCTTTTTATGTGATTGAGAAAATTACTTCATGAGACTAGTTTAATCGTTCATTTTCATTTTGCTCTGCACTCGCCAAATTATGTTGATGCAGTCGAGTTTGTAATTTTCTCCGTCATATAAGAAACGAGTAATCTTATGAAAGCTTCAGCAATTAAGCATTTGTACTACTTGAGTAATATTTTAAAATTTTTTCAAAATGCACCCGCTAAAGGTTCCTGTAATCTTGAGGGAATTTTCGAATATCACTTAATGTGTCACTTGTAGTGTTAATTCTTAATAATTGAACACGATTATTTAAGTAAAGTGCCAATAAAACGCAAACTTGGTAACCATATAACAGAAACCTTCTAAGTTTACAGGGGGGCGGAGGGAAGTGAGACTCTTACGTTCAAGTGAAAGGAGCGGCGAAGCTCGTGCCTGTTTATCGTTAATCGTACACCAAGAATTATGTATACCTACTTCTGGCTTACCCTGCGCGGACCAAATGGTCTCTAGCCGGTCTCTCTAGCCTCTAATACTAAATTATAAAACGAAATCCGCAGCGTCTAACTGTTCCCTTAAGCAGAGAAATGCTACCCTTCTACTTCTCAAATTAAAGTGCCATTCAAAGAGAGTAAAACATTCTACCATGTCATTAAAAAGTCTACATGTACACGTCACTGTGTCCACAAGATTGCTCTCACGTTTTTCAAAACAACAACGCTAGTATTAAAGCAGCGCTTGTGAATACTGCAAAATTAAAAGATGCTTTGCCAACTGAGCTTTCGGTTGGTTCCGGTGGTTCATCTGTCTTCACAAACCTAAACTCTCCCAAGCTTGGGATGGGATTCGGGCCGTTAAAAGCACCAGCCGTGTTGTTTGTGATTTCGGAAATGTTAACAGGTGGGTTACTGGCTGCATTACTGATCGAAAATGCAGTTCCGTCCTCCGTCCCGGCATCCCATGGGGGTAACATGGTGACATTCACACTTTCCCGCCACTTGCCGTTGTCACACAGGTCAAGACTGTCAATTCCAATGAACCAATCAGGAGAAGGCGCTAACATCGTAATTATCGACACTTTGGAAAAGCTCGCAGTGACCTCGACATCAATTCTAGTTTTGATTGCCTCTGGGCCTAGTTGAGGGCCACCAGGAAAAATTAGCTTCCAGGCCTTTTTCGCGGCGATCTGGGCGTTAATCTCATTTACAAGAGTGGTTGTTCCACCTGAAAATAAAATAATCCACAAGTTATGCCTTTGCAGCTGTAACTGTACAATGAATAAATTTATTTCTTATTTGTAATTTGAAGCTGCAAGAGGGGTTAGTTTTCGTGGTTTGTGAATGGCCTTATTTTTTTCCCATGAAATGTGAAATGGCTAGTTTTTTTGCTCCGGTAAAGATGGCGTTATCTTCCCCGCTCGGGATTACCCGCATGCATGCCTCGCAAGAAAATAGTGTTGTTTTTCTATATAATAAATCCTTTATTGACCCAGCTTCTTCTGTCAAGGTGGCTGGATATTGGCCTCGTTCTTTTTTTCCGTGTTTATGGACCGATATACGGAGTCGCGGTCTCTTAGTTAACACGGAAAAAAATAGAACGAGGCCAAGGTCCAGCCATCTTGACCGAACAAGGTTGGTCGATAACCATAGTTAACAGACACGCCTACGGGCATATCAGTATAATGTATGCGGATTAAGGGACAACGGCAACAATATAATCGAAAACAAACGCTTTCGATGAAGGCACGAATCACGAAATATATCGTAATTCTACACTAAAGAAATATTTCTGAATACAATCACTCAAAATAGTGAGGAACAAAGTACTGTGACGAAGGTGTCAGCTTTCGGTAAAAAAAAAAAAAAAAAAAACTGTTTCATGGGGTGCAAATCAGAAGAGTATATATATCTTATTAGATGTTTTGGTGTGTAGTATCGCTGTATATTTTTACGAGTTGTGCCGTATTTTGACGAGCCCGTAGGGCGAGTCAAAATACAAACAACGAGTCTTTTTTTTTCTTTTTTTTTTTCACCGAAAGCTAACACCTTCGTCACAGTACTTTGTTCCTCACTATTTTAAGTGATTGTATTCAGAAATATTTCTTTAGTGTAGAATTACGACATATTTCGTGATTCGTGCCTTCATCGAAGGCGTTTGTTTTCGATTGTATTGTTGCCGTTGTCCCTTAATCTGCATACATTATGATATGCCCGTAGGCGAGTCTTAAATATTTCATTTATTATCCAAAGATTTCTTGTCCCAAAATTCTGACTTGCCAAGTTCTTTAACCTTCCACACGGCTAGGAGGAATGAGACGAGTACAAATATCGTGTGATATTTGTACTCGTTTCGCGCGTTATTTGCACTCTACGAAGCAGAGTTGGATAATAATTCTCATTATTAGCGTTCTATCACATATTTGATCAGTACGATAGTCACTACCTAATACCTATTCTGTTCTAGATTAGCAATGTGCGCTTGTCAACAAAATGGCCGTCGCTTGTTTACGTTTTCGAAGTGTCTGTGAAGAGACCGAGGGATCAAGATTTGAACGACTAGTAGGTTTATACTAAAACAATTAAATTATTCGCTCTCGATTTGTATGCGTGATAGTTGACTCAGGATAAAAAATCTCGATCGAGCTCAACCGAAGACTCCTCGGATTAATTCATGGACCGATATTGATGTTTTCTGCACGGCAGCAGGCTTATTCGTGATCAGAGATATCAAAAAGTTCTTTATAAGTTGAAATGTAAACGATTTTGTCAAACCCTGACTACGTTTAAAATGGAACTCTATCTCAAAAGGCTCGCTCTATCGTGGTTACAATTTAACATGTTCTAACCTGTTTCTGCAACTAATTCCACACCAGCAGAAGCCTTTGCACCCGGGCGCCACATGACATAGTCAGATCCATGCGAACAACCAACCAGTGGCGAAAAATGCGCGCTACCAGGAAGAGGTGTATTCGGATGTCTGTCTTCTTTCCAGAGACCATAGAACGACAGAAGGTAGTTCGCCGTTCCAGAGCATCCATCAGATTCGTCACCGTCTGAAGCCGAGACGACAGCAACAAGGCAGACGAGGCTTAGGAAGACCGAAGGTGTTATCATCATAGATGCCATTCCTATTAGAAATGCAGTTGTGTTCGAAGCAGCGAGGAATTCAGGAAAGAGAAGGTCAGTGACGCTTTATATGTGAGATGTTTGGGCGGACTCGGCAAATTTGCAAATTTGTGTTTGGTAGCCCCAGGGAGTAAACGCAATTAAAATTCAGCTGCCCACACTTTTCCCGAGTAGATACCTATTGCTAACAACTGCAATGGAACGCCGCAAGAAAACAACGGCTTCCTTTTTATGACCATTCATATCCTGGAAAGACTAAGAAAAGGGAAAAATGATGGAAAAGCCCTAATTCCCACAGCAAAATCATTGACAAGCTATTTTCACACGTGTAGAAGCCCCAAAGATAAATTTACATGTTAATTTCGCGTGCAAATAGCAAACCTCTTTTGTCTTAACAACTATAAACATCTTTATAATCCATCAAGTATTTTTGCTCGCGGGCGATTGGTGTAAACGTGTCACGCGACCGAATAGGCCTGTAAACTGGGGAATATACGATTGGTATTCCCCAACTTTCAAAACTGCGCGTGTTGCCAAAAATATTTGACGGATAATAATCACAATAGCCTCCATTTGGCAAGAAAATATTTAGCTTAGGGTTAGGGTTAGTATGGGAGAATTTTGACCGAGGTCGTGAGTACAGACCGAACGTAGTGAGGTCTGCACACACGACCGAGGTCAAGATTCTCCCACACAGACCGACTAAGCTCGGTTAATAAAATGTTTATTATATGGCAAACGAGAACAATTTAATTCGTTTAATGTAACTGGTTTGTACTAAGTGACATTTTGCTCGCGAACGGCGGTGAGGCGAACTTAATTGTGCCGAAGTTTCTTCTTTACTTTTTTCTCATCAGGCTTTTTGGCACTTCCATAAATAAACACTGTTAGAAGAAAATAGTCAATATTTTTGCATTTTAGTTTGCAACTTTTTCACCGCAAATTGTAACCGGTCTAGATGCCGGTCGAGATGGGAAAATCTAGACCGCTTTCAATATCGATTTCAGCCAATCAAATTCGTGAATTCGTTAGTTCCCAGTCCTTGTGAAACACAGCCATATTATAAGCTCGGATATTTATCAGATGATTGTCCTCAAAGGTCCCAGCTCGAAATTAATTAACCGCGGACAAATATCTGGGCTAATCGTAGAAATAACAATTTCCTCGATTTTAATTGGTTTTAAAAAAGTCCTATTTTCCACTAATTCACTTACCAAGTTGTTATCGGACAGTTCAACAAGCCAATGACATTCAAACTTATTGTTTAAGGTGGCCGAACACAGTTTTCAAGTGCCTATGTCTAATTCACCATCACTTTTAAACTATTTCTGCTTTGGCGCCCGTTTTTTGCAAGAGTCAAGGTTAACCACAGAAGGGTTTATTCTCGCATTTTGGCTAAGGTGTGTGCTGTTGCCATGGCAACGGGGCTGGTTACAAACAAGGCTTAAAAATAGTATTTGTTTATTTTAAAAAATCCAGTCGTTAGATTTTTTTCATCATTTGCCCACCACGAGTTGACATTAAATCCCCTCTGTCAACACTGTTCTAATAAAATTTTGACATAGACGATTTTGGTAATTCGCCGTAAATCGTTTTCACTGTCTGTTCTGTATTATTAAAAATTCTCTATGTCAAAATTCAGATTTTTTAATACATCATTTACGTAGTTTCTGAACTATTTTTTTGCCAAATTTCTTGAAATTCTAACGACCGGATCGTTAGAAATCGGCAAGTTTCTGCAAAAGCAATCGGTCTCAATTTTTGGAGCAACTGCGCATGCGCTGCATTTAACTGGGTTCTTTCGGTAACAAAGAAAAAGTTGAGAATTGCTGGGTTCTTTGCATCGTTACCTTTTTAAATATATCTTTGTAATAAAAGACTAAAGCCATCAATACACTGCGTTCAAATATAGAGAAAAATAGCACAGATTGTGCGGGTGTTGAGTAAATAAAATGATCGCTGGATCGTTCTATTGACGGCATATTTGTTTTTTCAATCCTTGTGCGCGCGCTGAATTACATCAGCAAAAGCGCGCGCGAAAACTGTGTTTGGCCAACTTAAATCAACCAATCACATTCAAAGTTGTAGTTAAAATCAACCAATTTCAAATTTAGAGCGACATTAAACAATTTACGCCTCCTTTGTCAGTCTTTTAATGTAATTTTTCCCTTTCTTTCATAACTTGGCTATTCTTCTTATCTCGGAAATTTTAATTTTTATGATTAATAATAGGATTGGATAATAAGATTTCGTATTGTCCAATTCGGTCTGTAATCATACTCGTGACAAACAAATCGGGCTTCCGCTGCGCGGTCGTCCGATTTTGTTATCACTCGTATGATTACAGACCGAATTGGACTCCACTCAGTCCTGTTACCACTACGAATCATATCTGTAACAAAATTCTTGATCGTGATTGGTTGTCCGCGCGCCTATTTGTCATGTAATTGGCGCGCAATCACGTGGGTGTCCAATTACAGGTATCCAATTTGAACTTTTCGTAATTGTATACCTGTAATTGGATACCCAAGACTCGGCAAATTTGCAAATTTGTGTTTAGGTAGTAAACATATTTAAAATTCAGCTGCCCACGTTTTTCCGAGTGGATAGTTATTGCTAACAACTACACCAAAAATACAGTTTCCCTTAATGATCATTGATATCTAGAGAAGACTAAAGAACTAAAGACTAAGAACAGGAGAAAATGATGGAAAAGCCCTAATTCCCACAGCAAAATCATTGACAGGCTATTTTTACTGGTGTAGAAGCCACAAAATACAAATTTACTTGTTAATTTCGCGTGCAAATAACAAACCTCTTTTGTCTTAACAACTATAAGTATAGGTAATCATACGGTTTCGAGTTCAATTTGGAATTAATTTAGACGAGCGAGTTTTTCAAAAAGCTGAAATAATATAAACATGAAAAAATTCGCGGGGAGGAAGTGCTGGAAGATCTTTCTTGAAGCCATTTTTTTCATTCGAGGAAAATTGTTCTTGAAGTTTCTAAAATAGCAGCTGATCAAGTATCAAAGCTGCGCTTACGAACACTGCAAAACTGGCAGATGCCTTGCTGACTGAGCTATCCGTTGTCGTTGCCATCGTGGACATTGCAGTGGATTTCTCGGTTGGTTCCGCTGGTTCATCTGTCTTCACAAACCTAAACTCTCCCAAGCTTGGGATGGGATTCGGGCCGTTAAAAGCACCAGCCGTGTTGTTTGTGATTTCGGAAATGTTAACAGGTGGGTTACTGGCTGCATTACTGATCGAAAATGCAGTTCCGTCCTCCGTCCCGGCATCCCATGGGGGTAACATGGTGATATTCACACTTTCCCGCCACTTGCCGCTGTCACACAGGTCAAGACTGTCAATTCCAATGAGCTAATCAGGAGAAGGCGCCAACATGGTAATTATGGACACTTTGGAAAAGTTCGCGGTGACCTCGACATCAATTCCGGTTTTGATTGCCTCTGCGCCTAGCTGAGGGCCGCCAGGAAAAATTAGCTTCCAGGCCTTTTTCGCGGCGATCTGGGTGTTAATCTCATTTACAAGAGTGCTTGTTCCACCTGAAAATAAAATAATCCACAAGTTATGCCTTTGCAGCTGTAACTGTACAATGAATAAATTTATTTCTTATTTGTAATTTGAAGCTGCAAGAGGGGTTAGTTTTCGTGGTTTGTGAATGGCCTTAATTTTTTCCCATGAAATGTGAAATGGCCAGTGTTTTTGCTCCGGGAAAGATGGCGTTATCTTCCCCGCTCGGGTTTCCCCGCATGCATGCCTCGCAAGAAAATAGTGTTGTTTTTCTATATAATAAATCCTTTATTGACCCAGCTTCTTCTGTCAAGATGGCTGGATATTGACCTCGTTCTTTTTTTTTGTGTTTATGGACCGATATACGGAGTCGCGGTCTCTCAGTTAACACGGAAAAAAAAAATAGAACGAAGCGAAGATCCAGCCATCTTGACCGAACAAGGTTGGTCGATAACCATATTTAACAGACTCGCCTACGGGCAGATCATAATGTATGCGGATTAAGGGACAACGGTGACAATACAATCGAAAACCGTACAAACGCCTTCGATGAAGGCACGAATCACGAAATATATCGTAATTCTACACTAAAGAAATATTTCTGAATACTATCACTCAAAATAGCCAGGTACAAAGTACTGTGACGAAGGTGTCAGCCTTCGTTGAAAAAAAAAATCACTGTTTCATGGGGTGCAAATCAGAAGAGTATTTCACATCAGTGTTAGCGTTCTATCACATATTGACCAGTACCAGAGCCATAATCGGGGACGTCCCCGATTATGGCTCCTGCCAATACGCTAGTCACTACCTAATACCTATTCTGTTCTGGATTAGCAGTGTGCGCTTGTCAACAAAATGGCCGTCGCTTGTTTACGTTTTTGAAGTGTCTGTGAAGAGACCGAGGGATCAAGATTTGAACGACTAGTAGGTTTACACTAAAATAAACAGATTATTCGCTCTCGATTTGTATGCGTGATAGTTGACTCAAGATAAAAAATCTCGATCGAGCTCAACCGAAGACTCCTCGGATTGATTCATGGGCCGAATATTGATGTTCTTTGCGCGGCAGCAGGCTTATTCGTGATCAGAGATATCAAAAAGTTCTTTATAAGTTGTAATGTTGAAACGATTTTGTCAAACCATGACTACGTTTAAAATGGAACTCTATCTCAAAAGGCTCGCTCTATCGTGGTTACAATTTAACATGTCCTAACCTGTTTCTGCAACTAATTCCACACCAGCAGAAGCCTTTGCACCCGGGCGCCACATGACATAGTCAGATCCATGCGAACAACCAACCAGTGGCGAAAAATGCGCGCTACCAGGAAGAGGTGTATTCGGATGTCTGTCTTCTTTCCAGAGACCATAGAACGACAGAAGGTAGTTCGCCGTTCCAGAGCATCCATCAGATTCGTCACCGTCTGAAGCCGAGACGACAGCAACAAGGCAGATGAGGCTTAGGAAGACCGAAGGTGTTATCATCATAGATGCCATTCCTGTTAGAAATGCGGTTGTGCTCGAAGCAGCGAGGAATTCAGGAAAGAGAAGGTCAGTGACGCTTTGTATGTGAGATGTTTGGGCGGACTTGGCAAATTTGCAAATTTGTGTTTGGTAGCCCCGGGGAGTAAACACATTTGAAATTTGGCTGCCCACATTTTTTCCGAGTGGATAGTTATTGCTAACAACTGCAATGGAACGCCGCAAGAAAAAAACGGTTTCCTTTTTATGACCGTTCATATCCTGGAAAGACTAAGAACAAGGGAAAAATGATGGAAAAGCCCTAATTCCCACAGCAAAATCATTGACAGGCTATTTTTACTTGTGTAGAACACGGCCACAAAATACAAATTTACATGCTAATTTCGCGTGCAAATAACAAACCTCTAGCTTTTGTCTTAACAACTATAAACATCTTTATAATCCATCAAATATTTTCGCTCGCGGGCGATTGGTCTAAACGCGTCACGCGACCTAATATGCCTCTAAACTGGGGAATATACGATTGACAATCTCCACCTTTCAAAACTGCGCGTGTTGCGAAAAATATTTGACGGATAACAATCACAGTAGTCTCCATTTGGCAAGAAAATATGCTCGGATATTTGTCAGATATTTGTCCTCCAAGGTCATAACTCGGAATTAATTAACCGCGGACAAATGTCTGAGCTAATCATAAAAATAACAATTTCCTCGATTGCGCTTAGTTTTAAAAAAGTCCTATTTTCCACTAATTCACCTACCAAGTTGTTATCGGATAGTTCAATAAGCGAATGACATTCAAAGTTATAGTTTAAATCAACCAATCACATTCAAAGTTGTAGTTTAAATGAACCAATCTCAAGTTTAGAGCGACATTAAACAATTTACGCCCCCTTTGTCAGTCTTTTAATGCAAATTTTGTCCTTCGTTCATAATTTGGCTATTTATATTCTTCTTTTCTCGGAAATTCTAATTTTTAAGCAATGACGTATGGTGTGACGTCATCGCTTTTATGCTGGCGTGCTGAATTCCTTTGCATAGTGATTTCGTCGCGCTTATGTCCGTCGCGGTTTTGTCGCGCACTTTTAACCCTCTGTGGAAGCGAAATGCACTCTGGGAGTTGCTGTTTGTAGGTTCAGCGGAGTGCTTTTAGTTCTAGCTTTTAAAAGAAGATTTAGGGTTGTATTTTGGTTTATACAGTATCGGATAAATTTGCATTCACGGGCAAACTCATAATAAGAACATATCCTCATACATGCAAGTTTCGATAGACAAGTGAGTTGCACAGGCGATAGGTGAAGGCTTTGCGGCTTTCCTTCGCTGTTTAAATTTGCGTTCATGGGGAAACTCATAATAAAAACATATCCTCCATACATACGAGTTTAGATAGACAAGTAAGTCACACAGGCGATAGGTGAAAGCTTTGCGGCTTTCCTTTGCTGTTTAATAATAATAATAATAATAATAATAATAATAATAATAATAATAATATTAATAATAATCTTTATACAGGAGGCTCCACTCACTAATGTGGTTTTCAGGGAGGTCCTGAAATAAAATGATGGCAATCAAAAAAATTAAATTAAACCAAAATTATTGCAGTGTTGATTAAAAACCTCTGAAAGCTAAAAAAATATAACTAAAGATATATAAAGTTGAAGCATTGAAACTCGTAGTAAAATATAAAAATACAATTAGTATTTACGGTTAATACAACTATCTAGCTTATATATACCTAATATTTGCATTAATGTTTTGCGCAGGACGTTCTTAAAGTCTCTTAAAGATAATTTTTGTTGTTGTTGGCAACAGGTCATTCCAGTCAGCCAAAACGCTGTTAAAGGATCTAAGAAGTTTAAATTTGCATTCACGGGCAAACTCATAATAAGAACATATCCTCCATACATACAAGTTTAGTAGGACAAGTAAGTCGCACAGGCGATAGGTGAAGGGTTTGCGCCGGGCTTTCCTTTGCTGTTTGAAGGATCAGCGGAGAGCTTTAAATCGATATGAAAAGTAAACAGTTAAAACAACAAATTAATTTCCAGTGAGGTAATTAGTGTCTCCAAATATTTTTAAAGATAATAGGGCGTCGATTTCAGAGAGAGTAACTTTTCGTTGGCTGCTTTCCTTTTCTGTTTGTAGCATCAGCGGAGTGCTTTTAATTTCAGCTTTTAAAAGAAGATTTGGGGGTTGATTTTGGTTTATACACGGTGGAATAAATTTGCGCTCACTGGCAAACTCATAATAAGAACATATCGTCCATATATACAAATTTAGATAGACAAGCAAGCCGCACACGCGATAGCTGAAGGGTCTATATCAAATTTACGGATTGGTAGCGCAGTTGTACTTTTGCCAGTCTTGAAGTGTTGCCAGTCTTGATGTGAATTGAATGAACATTGTGTGAAGTGAATGAGCACTGTGAGAGCACTGTATGAGCATTGTATGAGAACTGAAATATACTGTTTACAGTGGTGACAGTGAAATCAGGGTACGATTTATTTGCAGTTTTCAATTTTTATGAAGTTTTGGAAATGTGCTGTTTTATATTTTTTGTCAACGAAAGAGTTGTTGTAATTAAACAATCGATAATCGTTTTGTCATTGTAAACACAATACGAATGTTCATCGGTGACAAGTATGCGGTTAAAACAACAAATTAATTTTCGGTGAGGTAATTAGCGTTGCCAAATATCATTAAAGATAGTAAGGTGTCGATTTCAGAGAGAGAAACTTGTACTTTGCGGCTTTCCTTTGCTGTTTGTAGGATCAAGGGAGTGCTTTTAATTTCAGCTTTTAAATGAAGATTTGGGAGTGGATTCTGTTTCATACAGTGTCGGATAAATTTGCGCTCACGGGCAAACTCATAAAAACATTTCTTCGATACATGTAATTTTAGATAGACAAGCGCGCCCGCACACGATATTACAAGTATGTGGTTAAGACAATAAATTAATTTCCGGTGAGGTAATTAGCTTTGAGAAATATCTTTATAGATAATAAGGTGCTGTTTCAGAGAGAGTAACTTTTCTTTCGCTGCTTTCCTTTGCTGTTTGTAGGATCAGCGGTGTGCTTTTTATTTCAGCTTTTAAACTAAGATTTGGGGGTGGATTTTGGTTTATAAAGTGTCGAATGTATGAGCATTGTAGCAGCACTGAAATATACAGTTTACAGTGGTGATAATGAAGTCAGGGTACGATTCATTTACAGTTTTCAGTTTTTTTTTATAAAGTTTCACAAATGTGCTATTTTATGGTTTCTGTCAATGAAAGAGTGGTTGTCGATAATGGTTTTGCCAGTGGAAAAGCAATACGAACTTCACTGGTAATAGGTATACTGTTAAAATAGCAAATAAATTTCCGGTGAGGTAATTGGCTTTGCCAAATGTCTTTAAAGATAATAAGGTGTTGATTTCAAAGAGAAACAGTGAGAATACTGTTTGTTTTCTTCAGTTTTATCGTTTGGGTACGTTGTTTATTCACTTTAAATAACACTTTTCATTTTATCCGCAGAGATGCAAGTTGACTTTGCAGTATTTAAGTTCTTTGAAAGAGTTCACAATTCTGAATTTATATTATTTCACGCTGACGAAAGAAGAAATATGTATTGTTAGTAAGGTAAATGCTTTTGAAGCGATGACATATTGCCGCATTAAACTGGCGTGGACCATTCTTTTGGATAAGTTATGAGTGATGTCTCAATTATTTCTTCCCGCTTTTAATATGTCACGCGCGATTTATCCCTCTGTAGAAGCGAAATGCACTCTGGGAGTTGGTAAAGGAGACTACGCCATCTTTGTTCCTTTTCAGTTTGACGGATCTACTGAGTGCCTTTTATTTCATCTTTTAAACCAAGATTTTGATTGGGAATTGTGCTTTATCCAGTATCGCATAAATTTACGTTCACGGGCAAACTCATACTAAGAACATATCTTCCAGACATACAACTTTAGATTTACAAGCAAGTCGCACACACGATAGGTCAAGGGTCCACATAAAATTTACGTATTGGTGAGCGCTGTTTCGGCTGGACCTTTGCCTGTCTTGATGTGAATTGAATTAGTACTGTCAAAGCACTGTATGAGCATTGTATAGGCACTGAAATATCTGAAGTAAAGTTATTTGTGGACCGAAATATTGGTGAAGTTTAACGGAGAACAGTGTGGTGTAAAGGTAGGCTACCTGACGTTTTTGTCTTGATAAGAGTTGGTTAATGTGGCTTATATCATGATCTCTCTAATACAATACAGAGCTGCGCTGCGCGGTTGTCCGATTTTGTTGTCACTCGTATTATTACAGACCGAATTGGACTCCACTCAGTCCTATTACCATTACTTTTAATACGTCAAATATTTTCGGGCGCGCGTGATTGGTCTAGACGCGTCACGAGACTGAATATGGGGAATATCCGATTGGTATTCCTCAATTTTCAACACTGCGCGTGTTGCAAAAAAACTGTTTGAAGGGTAATAAACACAACAGCCTCCATTTGGCAGAAAATATGCTCAGATATTTGTCCTTGAACGTTATCTGTTCCTCACTAAGTTCACAACTTTGAGGAACAACTGTTTGCTTCTCGGAATAAATGATGTGCGCGGACAAATATCCGAGCATATTTTCGCGCCAAACGAAGGCTTTTGTTATATAACAATGGGTGACGTAACAATTGGGAGGTTTTCACCTAACGCATGAGCAGAAGCACCATACGTAGCTAGACTGCGAGCAGTTTCTCTTTTGCTCGAAATTTCGGGAGGACGAACGCAACGAAGAAGGCGACACAAGTGAGCGGTCGTGAGCGTGCCAGAATGACATGCGAATTCGCGAGCCGCAAGTAGCGAGAGCGTAGGAAGACGCCCGCGCTCGTGGCGCTACTGGATTTAAGAAATTGTCGTCAGCTTTTCATACGTCTGTACTGTTATTGATCATGAATTTCGTCATAAAATTGTTATAGTAACATTGACAATGTTATGACGGAATTTAGCGTCAATAACAGGACAGACGCATGAAAAACTGACGTGAATTTGTTTTTCAAAATACAGGTAAACAAATTGTCAAATTGCCTGCCCTCGCTCTCGTTGACACATCGCATAAGTTATTAATTCATGTGTCTGTCCGCTCATTGACAATGAAAATTAGCCAATGAACGCGCGCGAAGGTATCTGCAGTTATCGTAAATTTGAAGATTTTATTACTTTTATTTTCAAAATGAAAAGGAAAAGTATCCCCCGGAAGAATTTGGAAGTGAATCATTGGAACTTCTTCCGTGTTCACGGCCAATATTGCAATATTCAGATATTGTTTTGGCAAACAACCGCAGCTTTGCCGGTCCAGACAAGTTAGGGAAACAATTTAAAACGCGTGATTCGCTAGCTCTCAATCAAAGTATGCCAATGTTTCATTTTCACAAAAACTATCAATAGAATACTCTTGACTCACTAGCCGGCCGCTAAAAATAATTATAGCGTGCTGAAAAATTGTAGGATAATTTTCAAGTAAGTGCCGTCCAAAACCTTCAGTTTATGTGCCGTTAAGCCATAGATCATGAATCGTGGTCGATCTATTTCACGAACCAATCAGCATGATCAGGGGCGTAAAGGTTTAACAGAACCCGCTCAATAATATAAAATTATAAGAACAAAGTCACTATCAAGGTAGCGCTTACGAACACCAGAAAACTAACAGAGGTCTTGCCGACAGAATTATCTGTTGGCATTGTCGTACCGGATTGCTCTACCTTCTGAAACAGAAATTCCCCCAAGCTTAGAATAGGATTTGGGGCACTAAACGCGCCCGCCATGTCGTTTGTGATTTGGAAAATGTTAACATGTGGGTTACTGGCTGAATTGGAACTCGAAAACTGATTCCCTTCCTCCGTCCCGGCATCCCATGGGGGTAACATTTTGACGTCCCAGCTCTGTCGCCACGTGCCATTGTCACACAGGTCAAGACTGTCAATTCCAATGAACCAATCAGGAGAAGGCGCCAACATCGTAATTATCGACACTTTGGAAAAGCTCGCGGTGACCTCCACATTAATCCCTGATTGCACTTCCTCAGGGTCGAGCGAACCACCACCAAGAATTCGCTTCCAGGCCTTTTTGGCCGCGATCTGGGCGTCAATCTCACTCAAGAGAGTACTGGTTGAACCTGTAAACAAAGACAACCGGAAGTTAACTCAACTTTCGTTACGTTAACTCTCAAAATTAAATTAATTTCTTGGGCGGTTTTCGAAGTTGTACCCCGCAAGGGACGAACAAATAAAAGGCCAGGGACTTCACGTTGCAAAACAGAAATCAAAATTCACTACCGGCAGCGATTGTGACTGCCGTCTTCAAACTGAACTAGCAAGGAGGTACGTATACCATACGGTCAAATACATTCTTTCTCTTTTATAAGAATATGTTTCAGAAGAATATCGAGGTTGAAATTTGCAAAATTTTAAGAATAAACCCGAGGTTGAGATTTCGAAAAGAATATAAGTTTGTGCGTTGAAAATTTGTAAATACAATGCCAATGATTATATGATTTTTAACTAAACCGTTTAAAAATCTTCCTTTCTCTTAACGGCAAAACTATCCAAAAAGCAACAAAAACAGCACTAGCCGTATGTTCGATGCTAGTAACATTTCTGCAAGAAGTTATGTGCGTCATGTCAGACTATAATACCTGCAGGCTGGCTCCAAAATTACTTTAACGCCATCCAGAAACCAAATACATTCGAAAACAGAAATGTCATACGCTATAATCTAAGAATATTCACAAGAATATTTCAGCCTAAAATCGGCAGGAGTATAAAAATATTTAGCCCCGGCCGGAAAAAAACAATATTCTTATAAAAAACAGTGTATTAAGCTGAAATTTTGTATATAGGTTATAAGCTGCAAAGACAATTAAAAGATTGGAAATTTTGTCTAGTCACTGCGTTTTAAGTAAGGTTCAGTATTCGAGGGCTTGGCGTTGTTGGAGTTGCACTGTCATGTATTCGAACCTGCTTCTGCCGCTGACTCCTCTCCAAGAGTAGCTTTTCCACCTGCGCGCCACATGACATAGTCAGATCCATGCGAACAACCAACAAGAGGCGAAAAATGTGCGCCACCTGGTAAAGGTGTATTCGGATGCCTGTCTAGTTTCCAAAGACCACGAAATGTCAGCGAATATTAATAGCTTGCTGATCTTGGGCATTTTGCACCGGCTGAAGAAACGACTGCAATAAGGTTCAACAAAGCCGTGAGAGTTATTACCCGATGTGCCATTCTCAAATATCCAAGTGTGTTCTACGCAGCGAGTAATTTAGGACGAATCAGAGGTCACGGACTGCCTTTATATACATGTCGTGTTTCGATGACTCGGCAAATCTAGAGATTTCGTGTTGGCTAATTAAAAACACGAATCCGCCTGTTTACTTGCCAACGGGTTTCCTTCACGGATATTAAGCCTATCTATAAATA
Source organism: Orbicella faveolata (assembly GCF_042242905.1). Taxonomy (NCBI): domain Eukaryota; kingdom Metazoa; phylum Cnidaria; class Anthozoa; order Scleractinia; family Merulinidae; genus Orbicella; species Orbicella faveolata. The sequence continues at coordinate 33,276,484 of NW_028301552.1, read as the reverse complement.
AAGAAAAAAGACAAACGAAATCCTACTCTATGATTGGTCACCCGAGTGGGTAAGATGATGCGATATTGTCCCCGGCCTGTGTTCAACATGCAATTCCAAATTCATTCATTGATCAAGCTTGTTCGTTCAAGGTGTCTGAATATCGGCCTTGTTGTACTTTTCGCTCTTTTTTTTTGTTTTACCTCGAATGCGCTTCAATTCATACATGTTTATAATAATCATCATTTACTTATAAGAAAAACGAAGAACTCGACCAATATCCATAACCCACATAAATCTCGCTACTGCTCCCAATTAATGGTGTGATGCTTAAACCATGCAGAAGAATAGAAAAGATTCTCTTCCATTAGGAAAGATTTTGTAGAAGCCATGAACAACAAAATAACTTGAATACCGTGAGCTAGCCTACAACTGTTTACTACCTGTGTGCCAGTTGCCATGGTCGGTTTCCTAGCAAATTTGCCAAACTGTGAAACAAACAATTATAACTCTCGTCATACATTGACAACAATAGCTGACGTAGGAGAAAAAGTCAGTCTTTTAAGGAGGTTACCGCTCGCTATGTTATTTTTATGATGTGCAATTACTTTCCACTTGAAAGAAACTTGAAAACAAAAGTTTTTTTCAAATACAAAATCACCAAAGTAGCAATAAAAAACTCCGACAATTAATAAGGGTAGTTAAGAATGACAAGATTAAAAGGGATTAAGAATATCAAACGTGATGAAACCGGCCATTGTAGATAGGGAGAGTAGATTGAGGACGATATGACAAACACACACCTTTCATAATAATTGGTCCTCTCACACAAATCTCTCCGTCCTGGTTTGGTCCAAGAATCTTACCAGTTTCAGGATCAACGACCTGTGTACATGTAACATAGGCAACCCAATCTTATGTGAGTGCTATGCTTCGTCGTCGACAAAATTCACTTTCATCTTAATTCTTTTAGCATCCATCATTAGTTTATTTCTAGAAGTTTAAATCATACCTGTAGCGAAGACGGTAAAACAGGAATAAAAAGAAACGCAACACTACAATTTGCTTTAAGAGTGATCAAATACTTGGTTGTCTTTATTTTTAGTGTGTTCATCTGTTTCAGAACTAATGTTCAGGTAATATGTAAACGAATTATCAAGTTCAAACTAGAAACGTGAAATGTACCAAGATGAAAATATGGCAAAGGTGTACAGCTGCATATTAATTTTTGAGTTATTTTTTTGTAAAAAAAATACCTCTTAGTCGGCGCGTCGGGTATGTTATGGACGGGTCAATGGGTGAGTGAGTGAGTGAGTGAGTGAGAGATGTATGTATGTCACACCAATCAGATTGGATCTACTATGAACAGCCAATCAAATTTCTTGTTGTAAAGGTAAATGGTACGTGAGAAACACAAGGTATGTATAAACACAAGGACTTTGGTAATTGAAAAATAAAGAGTGACGTGTATGTTGCCGGTTTGTGATTTTTAGTCCGGTTTGGAGGGGAGTGTGACAGTTACATACGTACATTGGCTGTTTTAGAGTGCAGAATTTTCAGTATAATGGCGGCTAGTTATGAACGAGATGAGTCTTGAGTTTTGAAGCAGTTCATGAGTAGTAGGCAAATGGCACGAGATATTTTTATTTTTAATTACAAAGGGTAACTTGATACTTTTGTTTTTCACAAGGAGTTAATTCAATTAGAGGTCACGAATCGTCGTTTCTAGTTCTTAGGACAAGTTTTAGAGGAGACGAGACTATTTAGATTTGAAGCAGTTCTAACGTTTACAATAGTAAGTGCAGGTAACGATTGTTTTGTTCTTATTGCGTGCAAATATGACGAGATATTTTTATTTTTTAGTTACAATGGGTAATTTGACACTCTTGTTTTTAACAAGGTAGTAAATTCAATTAGAGCTGACGAATCGTCGCCACTTGTTCCCACGAGATGTTTGCTATTTTTAGTTACAAATGGTAACTCGACACTTCTGTTTTTCATATGGGAGTAAATTCAATTAGAGCTTACAAGTTATCGGCTATTGTTCCTAGGATATTAAACAAAAAAGAAGCTTTCCTTTCTAGAGTGTTTTTACGTCTCTGCAGTAGCAGTTTAATATTTTTATTTGATGAGCATTTTATGACATTCTTTTCAGTCCGATATTTTTAAAGGTAAAAAGTATGAAAACTGTTCAAATGTTCTTTGAAGACTGTGTGGCACCAAGTTAAAGTGCAATTTAATTAAATCAGACTTTCAACGTTTCAGAGAGATTTTTTTTTCTTTCTTTAAATTTTCGGTGAAGTAGCGTTGTTGCGTTGTGTTGTGTAAAAAGAGTAAACTTACTACTCGTATAAAATGCGAAAAGTTCTCTTAACTTGAGTATTTTTGAGCAAAAATTCCTCTTGGGGGCTGGAAGGGCTCCCGAGGGGGTACTCCCAGAAAAATTGGTTGGGGGTGTGCGGCCCGCTTCCCAAAACCCTTACCCTATTTATGACCAAAATCTGCGATATTCCTTACCCTATTTATGACCTGACCAAAAATTCGAAACCCTATTTACGACCTGACCCTCAAATCAAAACCCTGTTTCAGAACTGCGTTATAATTAGCTCCCTAGTTCAAACCAATGTTAAATTACCGTTAACATATAAATTTGTGAAGGGCTTTTGTTGATTTTCTTTTCGATAATGATGAAAAAGTGGCTTCTTCTTAAGGGCCCATTAACAGATTTAAGCGCGCGCTCGCGCGCGTTGCTAAGGAGGTGAAATTTCACTTCCGGTTACTTACGTCAGTCTGAGCGCGGAAAATAAAAACAACTCAATAACTTCCAAATTCGCTCACATTTTAGATGTTTTTCTTTGTGTTTTACAAAATGCAAAGTAAAAAAGTACAAGCAACGACAAAATAGGAGAAAGACAGAAAAACAAGAGCAATAGAAAGAGAAAAACTAACTCCGTGTGGCTTTGTTTGATCTTACCGAAGTGCGCTGGTAGTGTAAATTGTGCACGCGCTGATAGGGTAACTTCCAATATATATCGGGCGCACTTCCGGTTTCTTTAAATGCTAAAGGAAACGCGGTTTTCCATTAAATCCAGCCTTTTTTGACGGATTTCGATTAACGCCAACGTTGGAAACATAGCTATGCATTCCTTTTTCGAAATCATGCTTTTTTCAGAAATTCGCGAATTTTTTAATATTTTGAAATTCTCTCAAGATCCGACCTTTTAGAAATGAAACAAAATCTATGCATAGCGTAATGAAAATTTATATCAAAATATTAAATCAGCAAAAAAAATCCCGATAAAGTAATTTGCCTGGGAGCCTTTGCGTTTTTTCAGTATTAATCACATGACCATGGGCGTGGCCTGATGACGTCATCATTAGTGTTGCTGATCATGAAAAAGTTAAAACACATGAAATAACTCTGAACTAAAAATGATGAGATTACATTAGAATAAATTTTCCTTAGCAACGGCTCGAAAAGATCGGTTAATGGGCCCTTAAAGCATACCCATATCAAGGCTAGAGTGCAAAAACCGTACCCTATTTATGACCAAAATGGCCAAAATCAGCTAAAATCGATACCCTATTTATGACCAAAACGGCTAAAAAACCATACCCTTCGGGGCCGCACAGACCTATATAGCCCATATAGAGGAGTCTCCTCCCCCCGGGGGGAAGGGCTACGTCATCGGTGAGTGAGGGAGTTATGTATGTGCGCGTGTCAGACCAATCACAGTGTGGGTTGTATCAAAAAACGAATAAAATTGCCTGTTAGAAAATGAGATGGTATCTACATTAATCTGGAGACGTGTCAGATTACTGTAGTTTGTTCAGTCAAACATTTTATGTCTTACTATTTAGTTATCTTACCCTAACTGATGTAACATCGTATGTACATCATAAACTCCCAGTTTCTTTCTTGCTGTACATCGCTACCAAAAAGACTTGTCAAATCAACCAAATCATTACTGTAAACAGTTCCACGAATGCTCCTATCTCCGAGACTTATAGTTAAAAAAAAAACTCTTGCACGCCTTGTGTGCCTATGTTTTTGCCTGACGAAGTGTCAGTTGCTTAGCGTTGCCGTTGTGGTTTGTGTAAGGTCTTAATTTATACAGATCACAACGTATTTCATGTTCCTCCAATCACGAGTAGCGTTATATTCTACCAAACCCTGGCGTGCACTGTAACGTACCAATCATGGCTTACCTTGCACTCCATGTTTGGAAACAATAAACCTACGGACCCAGTCTTTATTTTGTCGGTCACGTCCAGGGAGTGAGATGCAACAGTCATTTCTGTCATTCCATAACCTAAAGAAAAGTACGTATAAGTTGAAAAGGATAAGTAAAATACAGGCGGGTAATGAAAAGTATCATAGCTATTTATGTAATCATTATGAATAAAAAGTAAATTTCTGTTAATTCGATGTCATAAAAACAAAAAAGACAAAGACCTTGTCGAACTGCGACCAAACTCGGTAGCCTCTTGGCAACACCTATTTCCAAGTCCCGAGCGAGCGGAGCAGCCCCTGAAGAGAGAGACTGGAGACTAGACAAGTCAAATTTGTCTACCATGGGATGTTTAGTCAAAAACAGCACCAGGGGAGGGACCAGAGGAAGACTTGTCACCTGCAGAAGAAAAATATAAATCGAATATAAATAAAGTAAAATTAACAGCAATTCCAGCAAGGAAATAAGCCAAACAATTACAGGAATTGCTTTATAAATATACTAAAGATTAAGGCATAAAATACTGCGGGAAAACACGAATCCATTGGCAAACGCGGAAAACACGGGAGTACATAAATAATATTTTGTTATACATCAAGGTTCATTGGTTATGTTGAAAGGTTCGCTCTCTCTCGGGGTTACAATTTAAAATGTTCTAACCTGTTTCTGCCACTATTTCTACCCCAGAAGATGCTTTTGCACCCGCGCGCCACATGACATAGTCAGATCCATGCGAACAACCAACCAGAGGCGAAAAATGCGCGCTACTCGGAAGGGCTGTATTTGGATGTCTATCTTGTTTCCAAAGGCCGTAAAACGACAGCGTATAGTTTGCCGTCCCAGGGCATTTTTCACCGGCTGAAGAAACAACAGCAACTAGGCTGACAAGGCTCAGGAAAGCCGATATTTTTTTCATCCCAGATGCCATTCTTAGAAATGCAGTTGTGTTCTACGCAGTCGGCAATAATTAGGAAGATTAAATCAGCGATCCTTTATATGGGTCGTATTTGGATGACTCGGCAAAATTGCAATTCATGTTCGGAAGAAACAGCCTTGGGGTTGTAAACACATGCTATTGACTCAACAACGAATTTCCGGCTACCAATCAAGTTGAGATCTAACAGCGAGGCTTCCCGGCGTTGATTTTCAAGAAACAGTAAGAAACAAAATTTAAAAATCGTTGATTCCTCTGTAAAATCATTTGCATGTTGTTTTCATTTGTGCTGAAGCCACAAACTACAAAAGAAGAGCTTGGATGCCTTCAGCTGCGGTTTAGTGACAAAACAAATGGACTCTTTTGCCTAGCAACCAATTACAACGGCAATTATATATGCATTGACATCAATACTGCCCGATACAGTGACGTAACAAAACCGCAATTTCCGATGGATTTGTAAATAGCACTCGAATTCTACTTTTTAATACTAGTTGAGTAGTCCGTATACACACACACAATTTTTATTTATACACGAAAATTATATCCTTACATGGAATGCTCTCCCTAAGCGTCGCGTTAATTAGAAATAGATTGAAAACACTAGCTGGTTGTAACCGTGATGTTTGCTAACTAAAGCGATAGACTATCAAACTGAATAGTGTATGGTTGGTTATATAAATTTATCGTCCGTGCCAAACGTAGTATATTGTCCGTGGCCGCCAAAAGGGCTGTCCCATTAACCGCCGCGGGCAAATATGAAAAATTAACAAAATTTCTTTGTTCCGCGGAACTTAAATATAACCGACTGACAACGCTAATTGCTTCTACATGAATCTTACATGAACAGCCAAAAGAGGTTTCTGAAACGCTTAAAATAATCTGGCATGCATTTAATATTTGTTCTTTTTATATGACTGAGAAAATTACTTCATGAGACCAGTTTAATCGTTCACTTTTATTTTGCACTGCACCCGGCGAATTATGTTGATGCAGATGAGTTTGTGTTTTTCTTAGTCACATAATAACTGAGTAATCGTATGAAAGCATCAGCAATTAAGCATTTGTACTACTCGAGTAATATTTTAAAATTCTTTCAAAATGCACCCGCGCTTAAGGTTCACTGATGTAATCTTGAGGGAATTTTCTAGCGTATCACATAATGTGTCACCTGTAGTGTTATTCTTACATGTCATAATTGCATACGGTTACTGACCTAAGTAAAGTACTAATAAAACGCAACCTTGGTATCCATATAACAGAAACCTTTTTTTACAGGGGGAGGGGCGAGGCGAGACTCCTACGTTCACGTGAAAGGAGCGAGGAAGCTCGTCGACTCTTTATCGTTAATCGCACACCAAGAATTATCTATACCTACTTCCGGCTTGCTATGCGCGGACCAAATAGTCTCTAGGCTCTAAGACTAAATTACAAAAGGAAATCCGCAGCGAGACTTACAAATCTTATGTGTCTAACTGTTCCCTTGAGAGGCAGAGAAATGCTACCCTTCTACTCCCCAAAGTGCCACTCAAAAAGTGTAAAACATGCTACCATGTGTTCAAAACGTCTACACGTCACTGTGTCCACAAGATTGTTCTCATGTTATTCAAAACAACAACGCTAGTATGAGAGCAGCGCTTGTGAACACTGCAAAATTAAAAGATGCTTTGCCGACTGAGCTTTCGGTTGGTTCCGCTGGTCCATCTGTCTTCACAAACCTAAACTCTCCCAAGCTTGGGATGGGATTTGGGCCATTAAAAGCACCAGCCGTGTTGTTTGTGATTTTGGAAATTTTATCAGGCGGGTTAGTGGCTGTATTGTTGGTCGAAAATGCTGTTCCGTTCTCCGTCCCGGCATCATATGGGGCTAACATGGTGACATTCATACTTTCCCGCCATTTGCCGTTGTCACACATGTCACGACTGTCAATTCCAATGAACCAATCAGGAGAAGGCGCCAACATGGTAATTATCGACACTTTGGAAAAGCTCGCGGTGACCTCGACATCAATTCCAGTTTTGATTGCTTCTGGGCCTAGCTGAGGGCCACCAGGAAGAATTAGCTTCCAGGCCTTTTTCGCGGTGATCTGAGCGGCAATCTCACTTTCAAGAGTGCCTGTTTCACCTGAAAATAAAATAATCCACAAGTTATGCATTTGCAGTTTTAACTGTACAATTAATAGATTCATTTCGTATTTTTAATTTGAAGCTGCTTTCCGGTAGCGACGAAAGTGGTCATTTTTCGTGATTTATGAATGGCCTTATTTTTTTCCCCGTGAAATGTGAAATGGCTAGTGTTTTTGCCCCGGGAAAGATGACGTTATCTTCCCGCTCGGGATTACCCATGCCACTGCAGGACTTGTAAGAAAATAGTGTTGTTTTTCTATATAATAAATCCTTTATTGACCCAGCTTGTTCTGTCAAGATGGCTGGATATTGGCCTCGTTCTTTTTTCCGTGTTTATGGACCGATATACCGAGTCGAGGTCTCTCAGTGAACACGCCAAAAAAAAAAAAAAAAGGATAAGAAAAGAACGAAACCAAGATCCAGCCATCTTGACCGAACAAGGCTGGTCAATAACCATATTTAACAGACTCGCCTACGGGCATATCATTAAGTATGCGGATTAAGAGACAACGGCGACAATACAGTCGAAAACAAACACCTTCGATGAAGGCACGAATCACGAAATATATCATAATTCTACGCTAAAGAAATATTTCTGAATACATTCACTTAGAATAGGTACAAAGTGTACTGTGACGAAGGTGTCAGCCTTCGTTGAAAAAAAAAAAAAAAAGAAAAAAAAAACCTATCACTGTTTCAAGGGGTGCAAATCAGAAGAGTATTTCACATTGTTAGCGTTCTATGACGTATTGACCAGTATGCTAGTCACTACCTATTCTGTTCTAGATTAGCAGGGTGCACTTGTCAGCAAAATGACCGTTGCTTCTAGTTACGTTTTCTCGAAGTGTCTGTAAAGAGGCCGAGGGATAAAGATTTGCAGGACTAGTAGGTTATTGTAGACAAATGATGAGTGAAATGAGTAATTCGACTTGAGAACGCTTCTTCATTTAATTAGATTATTCGCTCTCGATTTGCATGCGTGATATTGACTCGGGATCATCTCGAGCTCAAGCGAAGACTCCTCGGATTAATTCATGGACCGAATATTGATGTTTTTTTGCACGGCAGCAGGCTCATTCGTGATCAGAGATATAAAAAAGTTCTTGAAAGTTGAAATGTAAACGATTTTGTCGAACCCGGACTGCGTTTAAAATGGAACTCTATCTCAAAAGGCTCGCACTATCGGGGTTACAATTTAACATGTTCTAACCTGTTTCTGCAACCAATTCCACACCAGCAGAAGCTTTTGCACACGGGTGCCACATGACATAGCCAGATCCATGCGAACAACCAACCAGAGGCGAAAAATGTGCGCCATTTGGAAGAGATGTATTCGGATGTCTGTCTCGTTTCCAAAGACCGTAGAAGGACATAACGTAGTTGGCCGTTCCAGAGCATCCGTCAGATTCGTCACCGTCTGAAGCCAAGACGACAGCAACAAGGCAGACAAGGCTCAGGAAGACCGAAGGTGTTATCATCCCAGATGCCATTCTTAGAAATGTAGTTGTGTTCGAAGCAGCGAGGAATTCAGGAAAAAGAAGGTCAATGACACCTTTTATATGTGATGTTTGGATGAGACGGCAAATTGCAAATTTGTGTTTGGTAGCCCCGGGGAGCAAACACATTTAAAATTCAGCTGCCCGCGTTTTTCCCGAGTGGATAGTTATTGCTAACAACTGCAATCGAACACCGCAAGAAAAAACACTTTCCTTTCATGATCACTCATATCCTGGAAAGAATAAGAAAAAGGGGAAATGATGGAAAAGTCCTAATTCCCACACTAAAATCATTGACAGGCTATTTTCACTCGTGTAGAAGCCACAAAATACAAATTTACATGTTAATTTCGCGTGCAACTAACAAACCTCTTTTGTCTTAACAACTATAAATATCTATATGATCCATCAAATATTTTCGCTCGCGGGCGATTGGTCTAAATGCGTCACGCGACCGAATATGGCTCTAAACTAGGGAATATCCGATTGATATTCCCCAATTTTCAAAACTGCGTGTATTGCGAAACATATTTCACGGATAATAATCACAATAGCCTCCATTTGGCACGAAAACATGCTCGGATATTTGTCAGATATTTGTCCTCAAAGGTCACAGCTCGGAATAAATTAACCGCGGACAAATATCTGAGCTAATCATAAAAATTACAATTTCCTCGATTGTGATTGGTTAAGAAGTCCTATTTTCCACTAATTCACTTGCCAAGTTGCTATCGGACAGTTTGTTATCGGACAGTTCAATTCAATAAGCCAACGACATTCAAAGTTGTAGTTTAAATCAACCAGTCACCTTCAAAGTTGTAGTTTAAATCAGCCAATCTCAATTTTAGAGCGACATTAAACAATTTACGTCTCCTTTGTCAGTCTTTTACTGCAAATTTTACCTTTCTTTCATAACTTGGCTATTCTTCTTTTCTCGGAAATTATAATTTTTATGATCAGTTGGTAATAAGATTTCGTATCGTCCAATTCGGTCTGTAATCATATTCGTGATAAACAAATCGGACTCCCGCTGCGCGGTCGTCCAATTTTGTTGTCATTCGTATGATCACAGACCGAATTGGACACCACTCAGTCTCATTACCATTACTAATCGTATCTATAACAAAATCCTCAATCGTGATTGGTTGTCCACGCGACTATTTGTCACATAATCGGCGCGCAACCACGTGGGTGTCCAATTACAGGTATCCAACTTGAACTGTTTGTGATTGGATACCTGTAATTGGATAACCACGTGATTCGCACGTCAATTACGCGCGCTTTGATGGCTTGCTTCCCAATGTTTCCTACAGTTTTCAAAGCTTATGAAAAGCGCTACAGACGTTTCCGCTCAAAAGAACATCCCAAAATACAGTTTTAATTCTGAAATTTGTTATAAATACGATTAATTAGTAATTAGACCTCGTGTCGTATAATTTAGGGAGTAATCTTGCTCGTATTTTCAAATCGATTTTGAAATTACTCGTGTGATTAATCCCTGAATTGTACTCCACTCGGTCCAATTCAGTGGCGGATCTAGGGGGAGGTGGGGGGACCGGGGGCCCCCCTTATTTTGGGTAAAGAAAGAAGAAATCACAGAAGGAAGAAAAGCCGGCAGGGCAAGCAAAACAAAACCGGCCCCCCTCCCCTTAGTTCAAGGTCTGGATCCGCCACTGCAATCGCTATTACTTATCGCAAATTTTAAGGTTTTATTACTTTTTTTCAAAATGACAAAGGAAAAGTATCCTCTCTGAAGAATTTGGAAGAGAATGATTGGAATTTTGGGCCCCGTCCACACTACGCTGCAAGAAATTTAAAAACGCAACTTTATTTGTAGAGTTAGACCAACCGGTCACTCGAAAACGCTCTTCAAACCTAATTATAAGCGCCATTTGTCAAGAAAATTCCTAACAGAAGGCGCTACTTAACAGCTCGTTACTGGGTCTGCGCATGTTATAACAGATATCGATCGGGTCGTATTTGCACAGAACGTCCAAAGAACAAGTCTACAAGATGTAATCGAATTTATTAATAGAGTATGGACGTAACAAAACTGCTAGCGTGTCACGTCTCATCGTAAAGATACCACTATCGCAAAATTCAATAAGATGTCCTTGGCGCAGGAGGAGTTTTCTTGGTTATCATGTAAGAAAAAATTTTGTCCGTTTTCCACTCGACGCGCCAGGAGTAGTGATGCATGAGAAAGCTCCTTTTTATTGTGACTACTAAACACTTTGCCACCGGCATCAGTTTCACCGCCAATATTGCAATATTCACATATTGTTTTGGCAAACAACCGCGGCTTTGCCGATCCAGACAAGCTAGGAAAACAATTTGAAACGCGTGATTTGCTCTCAGTCAAAGTATGCCAATGTTTCATTTTTCATAAAAACTATCAGTAAAATACTCTTGCCTTACTAGTCGCTAAAAATAATCGTAACGTGCTGAAAAATTGTAGGATAATTTTCAAGTAAGTGCCGTCTAAAGCCTTCAGTTTATGTGCTGTTAAGCCATAGATCGAGAATCGTGGTCGATCTATTTCACGAACCAATCAGCATGATTAGGGGCGTAAAGGATTAACAGAACCCGCTGAATAATATATAATTATAAGAACAAAGTCACTATCAAGGTAGCGCTTACGAACACTAGAAAACTAATAGAGGTCTTGACGACAGAGTCATCTGTTGGGATTGTAGTACTGGTTCTACGGGATTGATCAGTTGATTGCTCTACCTTAAAAGGGGACCGGACCAAATAGTCTCTATCATCTAATACTAAATTATAAAACGAAATCCGCAGCGAGGCTTACAAATCTTATGCGTCTGACTGTATCGTACCTAGGAATTGCCGTTAACAGTAAATTAAGGTGGTCTGACCATATCTCATCTATATCAAGCAAGGCGAGTCGATCCTTGGGGGTGATGAAGAGAAATCTCTGGAACTGTCCCAGGAAAGTACGCGAAACGGCCTACACCAGCATCGTCCGACCCAAATTGGAGTACGCAAGTGCCTCGTGGGACCCACATTACAAAAAAGATATTTCAACCCTGGAGAGAGTTCAAAGGAAAGCTGCTCGTTTTTGCCTTCAAAACTTCAACAACACAGCAAGCGTGACAGACATGCTATCTGACTTGAAATGGGACACATTAGAAACAAGACGAAAGAAAAACAGACTGACTCTAATGTACAAACTTAGTCATAACTTAATGGACATAACCATAGAAGAACACTTAATACTAAACAGTGAAAAAAGAACACGCAACAGCCATGCTTTTAAGTATAGGATGCCAAAAGTATCTAAGGACGTTTTTAAGTTTTCTTTTTTTCCTAGATCAATAACATAGTGGAACTTACTGCCCGCTGACTTAGTAAATTGCAAGTCATTATCTGATTTTAAGTTAAATTTAGGAAAGCACGTGAAATGAGTTAAGTGAATTGTACTTAAGAATTATTTTTTAATTATCCTTTTTGTCTAGCGTATGCATACGTGCATATATGTTTGGTACAGTTGATGTGATGTCTTGCGGGACTTTATCCGACTAAATAAATGTAGAAATGTAGATGTTCCTTAGAGAGGCAGAGAAATGCTACCCTTCTACTCCCCAAAGTGCCACTGAAAAAGTATAAAAAATGTTACCATGTGTTCAAAAAGTCTACACGTCACTATGTCCGCAAGATTGTTCTCACGTTTTTCAAAACAACAACACTAGTATGAAAGCAGCGCTTGTGAACACTGCAAAATTAGAAGATGCTTTGCCGACTGAGCTTTCGGTTGGTTCCGCTGGTCTATCTGTCTTCACAAACCTAAACTCTCCCAAGCTTGGGATGGGATTTGGGGCATTAAACGCGCCCCCCATGTCGTTTGTGATTTGGAAAATGTTAACATGCGGGCTAGTGGCTGCATTGGAGCTCGAAAACTGATTCCCTTCCTCCGTCCCGGCATCCCATGGGGGTAACATTGTGACGTCCCAGCTCTGTCGCCAATTGCCATTGTCACACATGTCAAGACTGTCAATTCCAATGAACCAATCAGGAGAAGGCGCCAACATCGTAATTATCGACACCTTGGAAAAGTTCGCGGTGACCTCCACATCAATTCCCGATTGCACTTCCTCAGGGTCCAGCGAACCACCAGGAAGAATCCTCTTCCAGGCCTTTTTGGCTGTGATCTGGGCGTTAATCTCACTTTCGAGAGTACTGGTTGAACCTGTAAACAAAGTGAATTGGGAGTTAACTTAACTTTCGTTACGTTATCTCTCAAAGCAAGAGAAAAAAAAATGTACTTGTACTCCTCGAGGAACGAACAAATAAAAGGCCCACGACTGCGGGTTGCAAAACTGAAATCAAAATTCACCACGAGCAAAGTACTATTTTATGACTCTTTTGAATAATTAAAAATAATCATGATAATTTATTTTTTATATAGTGCTATTTACAATAAGAAGATCAATAGAGCTTTACAACAAGTATAATACTATAATAATAATAATATAATAATAATAATAATAATAACAATAATAATAATTTACAGGAATAATGGTTGAAATATCGACAAAGATTAATAACTGGTAAATTACAAAGTATGCATAATGTCAAAAATAATAGTATATAAATTGTAAAACGAACTATTTTTTGTAAGGTAAACTAAAAATCTAGTTTACTGATAAGTCTAAAAGTATACATTAAACTACTGTAAAAATTGACTTCAAGAGAACTGAAAAAAGTGGACAAGCAGGATGGTATTATACGTTTAAATGTTCAGCTGAGATTTCGTGAATGGGTCATGATAAGCTGCAAAGATCGACAATTTTGTCTAGTCATCGCGTCTTCAGTAAGGTTCAGTATTAGTTATATCGAGAGGTTCGCTTTATGGGGGTTACACGTTGCCATGTTTCTAACCTGCTTCTGCCACTGATTCCACTCCAGGGGAGGCTTTTCCATCTGCGCGCCACATGACATAGTCAGATCCATGCGAACAACCAATCAGAGGTGAAAAATGTGCGCCACCAGGTAAGGGTGTATTGGGATGTCTGTCTAATTTCCAAAGACCACGAAATGTGAGCGTGTAACTTGCTGATCCTGGGCATGCTACACCGGCTGAAGAAACGACCGCAACAAGGTTCAACAAAGCCGTGAGAGTTATTATGCGATGTGCCATTCTCAAAAATCCAAGTGTGTTCTACTATACGCAGCGAGTAATTTAGGACGAATCAGAGGTCACGGACTGCCTTTATATAAGTGTCGTGTCTCGATGACTCGGCAAATCTAGAGATTTCGCGTTGGCTAATTAAAAACACGAATCTGCTTGTTTACTTGCCAACGGGTTTCCTTTACGGATATTAAACCTATCTATAAATAAAGAAAAAAGACAAACGAAATCCTACTCTATGATTGGTCACCCGAGTGGGTAAGATGATGCGATATTGTCCCCCGCCTGTGTTCAACATGCAATCCAAATTCATTCATTAACCAAGCTTGTTCGTTCAAGATATCTGAATATCGGCCTTATTCTACTTTTTGTTCTTTTTTTTTTGTTTTACCTCGAATGCGCTTCAATTCATACATGTTTATAATAATCATCATTTACTTATAAGAAAAACAAAGAACTGGACCAATATCCATAACCTACATAAATCTCGCTACTGCTCCCAATTAATGGCGTGATGCTTAAACCATACAGAAGAATAGCAAAGATTCTCTTCCATCAGGAAAGATTTTGTAGAAGCCATGAACAACAAAATAACTTGAATACCGTGAGCTAGCCTACAACTGTTTACTACATGTGTGTCAGTTGCCATGGTCGGTTTCCTAGCAAATTTGCCAAACTGTGAAACAAACAATTATAACTCTCGTCATACATTGACAACAATAGCTGACGTAGGAGAAAAAGTCAGTCTTTCAAGGAGGTTACCGCTCGCTATGTTATTTTTATGACGTGCAATTACTTTCCACTTGAAAAAAACTTGAAAACAAAAGTTTTTTTTGAAATACAAAATCACCAAAGAAGCAATAAAAAACTCCAACAATTAATAAGGGTAGTTTATAGGAATGACAAGATTAAAAGGGATTAAGAATATCAAACGTGATAAAACCGGCCATTGTTTACAAGATGAGCCGTGGGCAAGAGTCATACATAGTCCAGAGCAAAAATGCTTGCGTCGTAACGTCATCCGTCGTAACTACAAAACAAAAATTAAGTTTTTGCATAGCCCAGAACAAGTTTTCTCGTTTGACATGTTTTTTTATTAAACTTTATTTGTTTAAGATCATCCTCAAGAACAATTTGTTGTTCTCTATAAGCACTTGTTTACAGCAATAAATTCTACGTAGCATTCCAAGTTCTGATTAAAATTGTTCAAGGCCATATTTTTCCGAGGAGGTCATTCATGGCGGCTATTGTTTACCAAACAAATTACACGAATGAATAAATCAATTATGGTTATTAGTTAAAAATCGTGTTTCTATTAAACAATTAGATTATGAGCTCGAGATTTCTATCGCGTGATAGTTAACGAGGGCGCAGCCCGAGTCAACTATCACGAATAGCAATCGAGAGCGAATAATCTAATTGTTTTAGTATATATCTACTAGTAGTTCAAAACTTTATCTAAATCCTGTTCACAGACACTTCGAAAATACTAAAAAGCGGCCGTCATTTTGTTAACAAGCGCACACTGCTACGCTACTCACTATCTATCACAGAATAGATAGTGAGTAGCGTAGCCAATCAGAGAACAGCATTCGTGATAGAACGCTAGTAGATTTACAATAAAACTCGCTAGAAACACGGTACATGTTTTCTACTTCTTAAGTATTAATCTCTATCATCAGTTAAATTTTCGACGATTTTTCGGCTATTAGTTGAAATGTCAGCCCAATGTTGAAGTGTTCTCCCTGCCTACTAACCGAATCCTAATTCTCATAAACGACTCTTTTGCTTTTCTTTGTTTCTGAGGAACCTGCGAAGTATTTTTCCGCTGGGTGATTTGGGTATCTTGTCGACAAACTCCACCCCACCCCTTAGCTTTTTCTGTGGTGCGACTCTCTTGGCCACGAATGCCATTATTGCCTCTGACGTCACTTCGCCGCGGCGAACGACAAAAGCTTTCGGAATCTCGCCGGCCTCACGATCGGGGACGCCGATCACTGCCACGTCGTCGATGTTCGGGTGGGCAATCAATAATGCCTCGAGCTCAGCCGGAGGAACCTATCAAAGACATAAAATCACCGAAGGTGAACTATAGCGGCGCGGGTAACTATACAAGATGTGTCTTAGTGCATACAGTCTTGTAGGATATACAAACAAACTATAACTGAAGGATAATAAAATCAATAACCACCAATTGGCGCGAAAATATGCTGGGATATTTGTCCGCGGTCATTATCCGGCTGTTCCGAGAACAGTTTTCCGAGAGCGTAAGGAAAACTGTGAGCTTTAAGGAACAGATATGAATGCCCAGTGACAAATATCCGAGCATATTTTTGCGCCAAAGGGATCGGAGGCTTTGTGTTTATTATCCTTCAAATAATTTTTTTTGTAACATGCGGAGTTTTGAAAATTGGGAAATATCACTCGGATATTCCCCAGTTTTAGCTGGGAAACATTCAGTAACGTGACGCGTTTAGACCAATCGCACGTGAGCGAAAATATATTTTTTTTACAATAACTCTAATTTCTCCCGCGCTTGTTTTTTCGGCTCATTTTTCAGTAAGAGTACAGACGGATAAAATTTTAATTTATGCAAGCTTTCAAGCTCAACTTTCAGTTGTCAAACTGAGATTCTAATGACTTTTTTAAGTAGCCAAACGAAAAGCGAGAAAAGCTATCGACAATGTTCGCGTCATTTTGAATAAAATTCACTTATCTTTGTTTACGGCAATTAAGTTTACGGCGTCTTTTCCCCTAATTTAATCCCGGCATTTGACCATTTTGTGGTCTTGTTATTGTAAAAAACAAATTGACGTCAGTTTTTTTATGTGTCTGTCCTCTTATTGATGATAATTTTTGTCATAACATCGTCAAAGTTTACTGCGGAACCACTCGCCTGCGGCTCGTGGTTCCACAGGCCCTTTGACAATTTTATGACGCAATTTATCATCAATAAGAGGACAGACGCATAAAAACTGACGTCAATTTGTTAAATGGACTATAAAGGTGATAACCGCTGATTACATAAAAAGCTGATCAGTCCTCCGTCTAGCTTATGAATGGCGGCAATCAGCGTATTAGAGAACTGACAACTGTACAAGAGTTAAGTTGAAGGTTCTAGAGACTAAAAAGTGGTTATGAAGGATTCGAGCATGGAGATTGCACCAGTTCAAACTACAAAACAAAAATGAAAAGTTTTATATAGACATTTTTTTATCGCCAGTTCCTGCTAAAAATCCTATATATAGTTATTTAGTGTTTTCTGACAAAAGTATACCTGGAATCCTTTGTACTTGATGAGTTCTTTCAGTCGATCAACAATAAAAAAATATTCTTCTTCGTCATAATGTCCAATATCTCCCGTGTGGAGCCAGCCATCACTGTCAATTGTCTTAGCAGTCGCTTCTGGGTTGTCAATGTAACCTGAAATTATCAAGTGTGATCAGTACGTAACTTCTCCAAAAATAGCAGTACCAGTCAGGTTATGCCATCTTTTCTGTTGACATGACAGGGATAGTAGGTTGAGGACGATATGACAAACACTCACCTTTCATTATATTTGGTCCCCTCACACAAATCTCTCCGTCCTGGTTTGGTCCAAGAATCTTACCAGTTTCAGGATCAATGACCTGTGTACATGTAACATAGGCAACCCAATGTTATGTGAGTGCTATGCTTCGTCGACAATTGCAAAATTCACTTTCATCTTCTTTTACCATCAATCATTAGTTAATTTCTAGAAGTTTAAATCATACCTGTAGTGATGACGGTAAAACAGGAATAGGAAGAAACACGCCAATACAATTTGCGTTAAGAGTGTTCAAATACTTGGTTGTCTTCACTTTTAGTGTGTTCACTAATGTTCAGGTAATTTGTAAACGCATTATCAAGTTCAAACTAGAAACGTGAAATGTGCTAAGATGAAAATATGGCAAAGTTGTAGAGCTGTATATTAATTGTTTTGCCTGACGAGATGTCAGTTGCTTAGCGTTGCCGTTGTGGTTTGTGTAAGGTCTTAATTTATACAGATCACAACGTATTTCATGTTCCTCCAATCAACAGTAGCGTTATATCCTACCAATCCCTGTCGTGAACTGTAACGTACCAAACATGGCTTACCTTGCACTCCATGTTTGGAAGCAATAAACCTACGGACCCAGTCTTTATTTTGTCGGTCACGCCCAGGGAGTGAGATGCCATAGTCATTTCTGTCATTCCATAACCTAAAGAAAAGTACGTGTAAGTTGAAAAGGATAAGCAAAATACAGGCGGGTAATAAAAAGTATCATAGCTATTTATGTAATCATTATGAAGAACAAGTAAATTTCTGTTAATTTGATGTCATAAAAACAAAAAAGACAAAGACCCTGTCGAACTGCGACCAAACTCGGTAGCCTCTTGGCAACACCTATTTCCAAGTCCCGAGCGAGCGGAGCAGCCCCTGAAGAGAGAGACTGGAGACTAGACAAGTCAAATTTGTCTACCATGGAATGTTTAGTCAAAAACAGCACCAAGGGAGGGACCAGAGGAAGAATTGTCACCTGCAGAAGAAAAAAATAAATCAACTATAAATAAAGTAAAATTAACAACAATTCCAGCAAGGAAATAAGCCAAACAATCACAGGAATTGCTTTATAAATATACTAAAAACTAAGGCATAAAATACTGCGGGAAAACACGAATCCATTGGTAAACGCGGGAAAACACAAAACCGCAGGCAGGCCGCACAGGAAAACACGACACTACAGGGAAGCGCAGAAAAACACAAATCCATCGGTAAGCGCGGGAAAACCGTCCGAAACCACAGGAAAGCGCGGGAAAATACGAAACCACAGGAAAGCGCGAGAAAACACGAAACCACAGGAAAGCGCGGGAAATTAAAACAGGAATCCATTGGTGCCAAGTTCATTTTGGCTTAAACCTTGGCACGCTTTATTTGCCAATTTTTTCCATGTAACTTTCCCTTACGATTTCGAAATCTTGATTAGCATAAGCAAAGACGTCTGGAGAATCGGAGATAATCTCTACTGACAAGTCTAAACTGAGACCAATAAAGGAGTCTTTACATTTGTAATTTGAGTGCGAAACAAACCTTGTAATCTTGAATGGCTTGTAGAAAAGACTGTGGCTCAAAGCGTGACAGGAGGACCACCTTTGCTCCAAGATAGAGATATAAACCCATTATCAGAGTTAACCCGTAGGTATGATAGAAGGGCAACACATTCAACACTGTTGGCACCACAGGCAGGTCAGGAGGAGTACTCTGTTTGGTCACGATACAAAGTTGCGCTATCAGGTTGTAGTGTGTAATCATAACACCTTTGGAAATACCCGTCGTTCCACTTGAAAATGGCAAAGACACTACATCTTCTTTTGGGTTGATTTTCACTATTTTAGGAAATGCATCTCCATCATCTGACAGAAGAGCAGAAATCGACTCGCAGCCTTGAGTTTCACCGATGACAAATACGGAGCGAATTCCCTTCAACGTACCAGAGCTGAAAGCCTGCACTGCAAGAGAGGGAATGGTCACGAGATATTTTGCTCGTGAGATGTTCAGCTGACGAGCAAGGTCCTGGGGCGAGTATTGTGGGTTAACAGTGGTGATGACGCCACCAAGACATGCCACGCCATGGAAAATGATCGGGTATTCTATGAGATTTGGGAGATAAATGGCAAGGACGTCTCCCTTTTTAAATCCTCTTTTGACCAAGGCAGAGCTGAATCGTCGAGTTTTGTCCTTAATCTGACTAAACGAGAGGGAGCGTCCAGAAACGGCGTCAATCTGTCAGTAAAAACAAAGATAATTAATTTCATAGCACCAGTTCCCGCCCCTGACCGCATCTCTATGGGAAACATGAAAATTCCCATACCCCTTTCTCCTTGAAAAGGGGTGCAGGTGAAGGGTGGAGGGGAACGGTTAACCGACCCATATCACCCCAAGTACCCGAAGCAAGCTGCCAGCATTGTCCCCACCCAGTTCAATGACTTAAAGATCCTGAGGCCAAGATTGGTTAACAACAACAAGCTTCTCCCGGCTACATAGTTATGGGGAGATCTAAACAGTTTAGTTTAGTCCGAGACAGGGCTACACGATTTGCTATTTAAGTCTCAAAAGGAGATTCCATCCGCCTTTCTTTGTTCATCATGCAGCTGTCACAAACTCTAGGTAGAATGCAGTCATTCTTCAAAAGAAAGGAACAACAACAAAAACAGGAATGACAACTGAGCGTCAAAATGACAGGGTGTCTCCCCCTTAAAAAGTTCTTACCAAAACCTTTCACCCATAAAAAGGGGTTGCAAAACTTCTAACCAAGAAAGTCCTCAGATCTGAAATTTCCTGCCCAGAAAAAGTCTTCGTTTCTCCCCGTCACCATTATGCTTGAGTACTCCTCTCCTCCCCCTCCCCCTCCCACCTGGGGAAGTGGGTTGAAGCTTAAGTCAAGGAAACCCCATTTTGATGTCTGACAGAATATTGGGCGAAGTCAGCTTCTAACCACTAGTAGTATTAGCCTTATTTTGTTCAGTTTCACGTTTCTCATCGCTTTCTGTCGATTGGTAGAGTAAAAATGTTGCCTTTTAAGCCGAGTCGTGGAAACTCCAATTTTAAATCACTACAATTGCTTGAAGTTAATCGTTTATGTACCAGATGACAGACATCTGATGCCGACGCTCATGGAAAGATTAAAAACATTAAAATGGTTCAGACTGCAGCATAGTTGTGAACAGAAAACAGTCATAGCATTTGCTTTGACTGCATATGTACATGTCATTGACATTCCTAGTTATTATGCAATAGGCCTGAATGCACACGATGACAATATTCAGCAACTGAATATGGAATAGAGTGTTCAACTGCAGTGGAGAACGTAACATATATCGAGTGATTTTGAAGTTAAACTACAGACTCAGAAAAAAGGATGAAAAGGAAACTTCTCTTACAATAGCTGGCCTGTCTCCATATTTCTCAAAGCTCCGGAAAACGAACTCCGTCCAAGATAGATTCTCGGGTATGTTTACATCAGGATGTTTACTTCGTAAAATCGCCATGTTAGATCGGGGTTAGAGCAGGTAGAACAAAACCTCCTGCGGAAGCACAGTTTCGACGAGTAAGTAGACGTTGTTTGAGAAAATAAATCTGTCCGAAATTCTACAATTCACTGGCGATGCGAGTTCGAACAGCAACGTGAAGGGATCGATCGCGTGATGTGCTCGAAACCCAATGGAAATACACTGTTCAGATATAAACACATAAATGATGTCACGCTAGTCGTCACGCAACAAGAATTTCATCGTGCTTTTCAACACGTATTTCCTTGTATTTATATTCTAAACCTTGTACTTCGTTTCTTTACATATTATTATGGGGGAAATGACGGTTCAGGTGTAGTTTCACTTTGAGAGACTTTAAATGAATTTTAACAAATTCCGTGGAAGACAGAATTAACCAGCGATCAGAGAAATTGACATGACGTTCGTTTCCTTATGCCGTCTGGGTAAAATGCGGCTTCGCTAATTCAAGAACGGCCAAAAATTACCCCGTAAGTTTGTGCTAGTGAGTCATATATTTACCAGTTTTTACTAGTAATTATATGCTGCAAGAATACGTCAATTTGGGGAGATATTGGAAGGTTTGCCCTAATTGTAACATTGGACGCAAAAGGCCTGAAAATAATAAGCTTGGAAAAATCAGGCTGATCAGAGAGACAGTAAAGGGAAGATTATTCTGGCGTCTATTTATGTCGCGTCCTCCCTGATATAACATTTAGCTTGTAGGCCTTGCCATTGGTAGGCTCGATTTCCGCCGCTTTTTCGAGTCCGGTCTACGTTCCTTCCCGAGAGTGAGTTCGGGGGAGGAGCGCGGGCTCCTTTCTCGAACAGCAGCTGGAAATCGATCCTATGACATTGGTTGATGATCGTGGAATTGCAGACCCTATGCAGGTTTGTGCAGCTGCTTGGACTAGATTTTTGCTTATTAAAATAACTTAATAAAACGTAAGAATTAGACCAAAACAGCCAAAATGCGAAAAGGGCAACAATAAATTATCCTTTAGTTTATTTCAGCTCATCGAAAGGAAAGAACGCGTGTTTCGCAGATTTATTTGCCTTTGTCTTCGGCTTCCTCAAAAACTGATCCGCTAGCCACCTCGTCCAATAATTGCTAATTATTCGAAACAGTTCGACATTTAGATTAAAGACGCTTTTTAATTCCTTTCTCTTTAAGGAAACGACGAACTATCTTTCCACTGCACGATTTTGGTATCTCATCAACAAACTCCGCACCATCACTCAGATTATTCGGTGGCGGAGCATTCCTGGTAACGAATTCGATGATTTCCTCTGACGTCACACCGCCATGACGAACCGCGAATGCCTCAGGAACCTCGCCGGCTTCGAGATCGGGGATGCCGATCACTGCTGCTTCGTCAATGTTCGGGTGGGAAATCAATAATGCTTCGAGCTCAGCTGGAGGAACCTGAAAAGAAATGAAGAATATTGAGTGAGTGTCAACTTATGCGGGAGGCAAATGTTTCGATCACAGTTTGACACACGTTAGCAAAAACACATGTTACAGTGAAACCTGTATTAAGCGGACTCCACATTAAGCGAACATCCTCTTTTAAGTGGACACCAGCTTGAGTCCCAAAATTTTCTTCCCAGATTTACTGCTCTCATTTTCTCTTGCTGTAAAATAAACTTGCACTCTGTTAAGCGGACACGGACACCAATAGTAAGCCATTTTGTTGCACAAAACCTGCCATAAGCGGACACTTCAAGGACTTTTTACTTCTAAAAGCTCAGCTCAGACTCCATCGACTTTGTTCAGCGATGTCGTTTAAAGCTAAGTAGATTATTCCAGATTGATGCATGCATTGACTGACTGGACATTGGGCTATGAGCAGTCTTTGTTCCTACATTGTGTTACACTGTGTTTATACAAAAGGGTTAATAATTAACTATTATTGTACAAAACATTAGAACCTGTTTAGAGCGGGCACCTTGTATTAAGCCGACACTAGTGAGTGTCCCAAGCGTGTCCGCTCAATACAGGTTTAACTGTGGCATGTTAAAATGTTACGGAAAAAAAAGAAAAAGAAAAAGAAAAAATAAGGCGGGAAGTTTCTTACTAGGGACATATTTTCCCATGGAATTTTAACCAAGCGTGTTCAGTCAAGATGGCTGCACATTGATTTTGTTTTTTTGTTTTTTGCCATAAAAACATTGGAGTACCCTTAATACCTGAAATCCTTTGTACTTTAACAAGGAATAAAACACAAATAGCAGTGATAAACATATTAAACTTACGCATTTTAATAACTTGACGTTTCGTATGCTACGCAACATACATTTTCAAAAGTGGAATAAAGACCGTTACAATTTTTGAAAACTATATATGAAATTTTTCAAGGCTCTCACTAAGAATGACCCCACATCAGCCATTGCCGACCATATAAAAGCCACAGGTCACAACATCAAGTGGGATCATTTTGATATTCTAGCTTCCGGTAAAACAGATTATCATTGTAAAATTAAAGAAACTTTGCTCATCCAAGAACTTAAGCCGGCTCTTAATGTAAACGTCAGCAGTGAGAAGCTGATACTTTATTAATAAGCTTAGGCTTTTATTGTTTTACTGTTAAGAAAAGATGTTTCTTAATCTCGTGTCCAGACCCCTTATTTACATTTCATATATAGTTTTCAAAAATTGTAACGGTCTTTATTCCACTTTTGAAAATGTATGTTGCGTAGCATACGAAACGTCAAGTTATTAAAATGCGTAAGTTTAATATGTTTATCATCGCCATTTGTGTTTTATTCCTCGTTAAACTACGATGGCCCAAGAACAAAATCCTTTGTACTTGATGAGTTCTTTCAGTCGATCAACAATAAAGAAATATTCATCTTCATCATAATGTCCAGTATCTCCTGTGTGGAGCCAGCCATCACTGTCGATTGTCTTAGCGGTCGCTTCTAGGTTGTAACAAGTTTTGTAAAAGTCCAATAACCGTGGTAACCACCTGTCTATCTGTATTATTGCAGAAACAACTTGTAGTGAGAACTACCTGGAGAATCTATTATCACAGCTCAAGGTAACCTTCAAATTAATAACTGAGTTATTATGATAGTTCTGTTGGGTTTAGAGCGATTTTCAAGCGTGTATCGCGAAAAAAAAAAACAAACATCAGTCTGGTCAATCACAAAGAAGGTAGACAATCCAGTGAACCAATCAAAACTGGCGCGAAGCTCGGGTTGACGTGCGCCAGTAGCAAGGCGCGATAAGTTTTTCTATAACTTCTGACTGGTTGCGAAATTGGCGAAATACTTGAATTACTTTCGACACCCAAGTGGGTCGCCTCTTTGAGACACCTATTTCCAGGTCCCGACCGCGAGGAGCAGCTCCTGAGTTGAGGGACTGGAGAATTGAGACTAGACAAATCAAAGTTTAATTTGTCTACCAAGGGATTGTTGGTCAAAAAAAGAAAAAAACCACCATGGGAGGGACCAGTGGAGCTTTTATTACCTTCAGGAGAAAGAAATGTATCTTACCATAGCTGAGCGTTGTCCTCTCTCCATATTTGTCAAAGTTCTGGAACACGAACTCCGTGCCTCGGTTATTGAATTAAACCCCTAAAGGAAACCAACCTGGGCGGGGTTTAAGCTTTATTTTACGGCTAAAAAATGACGACTTAAAACCGAGTTGGCTCGCTTACCAGCAGCTGTTTAGGAAAGGAACTCACGCTAGTAAACCGAACTCGAGAGACCGGTGGAAATAAGGGCGATTTTCATTATTTTTATTTTTTTTGAGTGCATGCTAAAAGATACTTTGACGGCTAAAAACGGTTTCGTCATGAACACCCTTGGAGACTAGAATCCTTGATTTATAACCCCTAAGCGAGACGACGATCATCTCCGACCTTTTCGTATAGGAGGTTCCCTCTGGGTTCCTTGCAGGATACCTGCTCGGGAATGTCTACATCAGAATGTTTACTTCATACGATCGCCATGTTGCTTCGAGTTCGAGCCTAAGACACCAAGTGTAGATCCGCTGGGATGGTTGCGTGATTTGACGTCACGCAATCAGAAGAACTCCGACCACGTGCGCGCAGCGAAATGAAACCCAAAATCGAGCCTGGAATGATCCCGGCCCCACACCCCATCCTTCCCTTTCCTTTTTTCCCCTCTTTATCCGTGTAATCTTCTTTTTTCGCTACCATACTTCCGTTTCCATGTCAAGTATGTTTGAGCCGAAAACGTCACGGTAGAATAGTCACTCAGACTGGATTTTCGCTAAGGGGCTTATCTTCTCAACAGTATTAACCCACATCTTTAAATTTTCTCCTTTAAGGGCGCGGTAACTTGTCTGTTGGTGGTTTTGCAAGACCTTAATTCATGCAATAAACAGGAACTAACTGTTTTGACAAAAACAGGGGAGGGCTGGGGAGGGAGGCAAAAGCGTCCTAGCGGGTAGGAGTGGGGCTAAATGACAGCAACAGCGCCTCACTCAGCGGAAAAACCTACATAGCAGAATAGACTTGAACTGACATCTGAACTGTTCTGTTCGATGGCTGCAAGTCTTTCATTTTACGGGCCCTTTTAACCTTTACAACCTCGTTTAGCCTGCACCCTGCACGGGCTAATTTAATTCTGATTCTGCAGCGAGATACATCAAATCAGTGTCTCTCTTTTTGTCATTCACGATTACAAAACAAGAACTGTTATTACATTGATCACCGACACCGTAAAATCGCAAAATAACAAGTATAGTTACCTAAAAAGTTCTTATTTGGCATGTAATTTTACAATTTCACGTTTAACTTGCATAACTCCGGGTTGTCGACACTCTGACTCGCATATACATCATCTCATTTCCTGATCTTTGACAAGTCTGTTAGGTACAGTGTAAATATAATAGCTGTTGAACCTTTAAGCAAAAAGAACGATCATTAATTCAACCAACTTCGTTCCCAGGGCCTTCCCTTAGAGAATAAACTCTAACGGAAAGGCCCTGGGAACGAGCTTTTGATTCAACGATAACGTTAACTTCATTAAAACCTCCAGCGTCTTCACAGTTTGGCCTCTCTACGCCGTTCTTTCTCTTGATTTCTAAGCATACGTCGCAAGATCTTCCCACTTGGAGATTTTGGTATCTGTTCAATGAACTCCACCCCACCCCTGAGCTTTTTCTGTGGTAATACTCTCTTGGCCACGAATTCTATAATTTCCTCTGGCGTCACATCTCCACGACGCACCACGAAAGCTTTCGGAAGCTCGCCGGCTTCGGGATCGGGGACGCCGATCACGGCCACGTCATCGATGTTCGGGTGGGAAATTAATAATGCTTCGAGCTCAGCTGGAGGAACCTGTAGTGAACAGAAGAAAAGGTTCTTAGCCACCTTAAGTCGAAGGTTTTTCTCCGAGAACGCAGGCACTGTTCAAGACAGCTTGCTCGCATGCGGTAGCATTTCAAGCGGTACTGTTGACTATGAAGGTTTTTTTCTGCGCAAATCAGGCTGTTCAGATTTTCTCTGACAGACAAATAGAGAGAAACAAACTCAGCCAAATCTCTCCTAAGGGACACCTCTCTGTAACGGATACCTCTTTGCTATGGACACTTCTCAAATACGGACACCTATCTGTTAGGGATAGTTCCCTTGGTCCAGGCAAAATGATCATATTCTCTACAAAAAAGTCCACTTTGATACGGACCCTCCCCAATACGAGCAACAGACTATAAATCTTGGCCTCAAAGAGCAAATTCACACAAACTTAACCTCTTTATCCCGGACTAATTCGTGATAATTTTGTAACCAACACAATTTACTGAGAGTAAAGTGGTTTGCCCAAGAACACAGCGCAATGTCCCTGGCCAGGGTTGGAACGCGGACCGCTCGATCAAGAGACGAGCGTACTAACCCCGAGGCCACCGCGCCTCCATATACATCACAACAGCACCTTAATTCAGTGGCGATCGCAATCCCTGTGAAGTACCTGAAATCCTTTGTACTTGATGAGTTCTTTCAATCGATCAACAATAAAGAAATATTCATCCTTATCATAATGTCCAATATCTCCTGTGTGGAGCCAGCCATCACTGTCGATTGTCTTGGCGGTCGCTTCTGGGTTGTTTATGTAACCTGCAGAGAGAACCAACCACATTACATTGTGTACAGGATCTGGAAGATTGGCGTGGAGCGCAGAATAAGAATATACGTCCACCGTGCATTATAAAGAGCAATTCTACACCAAGTTTCCTCTAGTAAGCGGTCGTTCAGTTTTTCGTAGCTGGGTCGGGCATTTCATGTACGACCACTTAAGTCATAGTCATAGTCATGCTCATTGCAATTTTTCTTGGACAATTTTGTCCAAGGAGGAAAGGCGCAATGAGGTAAACCCAATGTGAAGCACCAACCCGTGAGACAAGGCCAGGCCACAAGACCGGGAACTACGTGCCCTACTCCGTGCCGTAAAATAAACCGTTGAATGAGACTAAAATCATCCTAGACTTGATTAGTTGAATATAACCATCATGATGCACTGCGGGCAGGGTGCATAGAAGGAACTGGGCAGAGCTATTGCACTTGTAATTCACACAAAGACTTGGATATATACAGGACTCTTTGCTAAAATATTGTCTGCATGGACGTTTATTTTTATGTTGTCCAGCCAATAGATCTTTAGTTGTATTATTAATATGAAAAGATATCGCCACAGGGAGAATTTCAGGACGCAGCTTATTTTCATCTGATTGTAATCACCACGAAAACTGAGCGAAAGTAACAGAAATTGGATGAATATAATTTCCGAACAAAACAACAACAACAACAACAACTAAAAAATGGCAGTTATGACATGTATACTAAGTGTATTATCAGACATTTCTCACCCTTCATAACGAGCGGTCCTTTCACACAGATTTCTCCGTCTTGATTTGGTCCAAGAATTTCTCCAGTATCAGGATTGACAACCTACTCCAATAAATACGTCATGTAAGCTGTTTCCAATGGGACTCTATCTGTGCTTAGTTGAGACTTGTGTTCCATCTGTTTGAGTGATGTGTAGCTTACAGCTAACTGTATGTTAATGATTGAAATAATTATTGCAGTTCTTTGGCGCTTGAGTGTTAAATCGCCTAACGTCATTACTCTATAACTTTTTTCATTTTGATGGTTAGTCTCCAGACCACATCGTGGAGTCCAATTTTTAAATCTACTTTTAGAGATTCGAAATTGTGACGTAGAAACCATGTACGTAGTTCTGCAAATCTCGGGGCGGGGGGGGGGGGGGGGGAAACTCCCATATAAAACAGGATGGGGCTGCTCGTCGAAAATTTTGAAAAGAACCCTTAAGAAGCACCAGGCTCCTGTTCCGTGGGCGTGGCTTGAATTTTTTTCACCCCTAAGAGGTATCAATTCTACAACAGCACATTATGGTTCTCCCGCCATAGTTTTTTTCGATTCAATAAAAGTTACCGCAAAAGTTTCCGCTGTGGACTTTTCGAGCCTGATCACCTGAGGAGGTACCAAAACAGCTTTTTTAACCCCTGAAAGGGGCGACGAGCACCCCCTCCTTTCTATATGGGAGGTCCCCCCCCCCCACCGGGTTGTAAATGTATTCTTTTTCCTGGAGGCTGTAAGATCACAATAGATTCAAGTGCGCTCACCTTACATTCCAGGTTTGGTAACAGTAGACCCACCGACCCAGATTTGGTTTTTCCTTCGAATGGCGTGCAATGAGATGCTCCAGAGAGCTCGGTCATACCGAAGCCTGAATTGAAGAGTGTTGTTAAAATTAAAAAAAAGTTCAATGTTCTACAAGGGTACAGAGAAAACGACCACTGATGAGAGGTATCTGCTTATAGAAATTAAAAATGAAGTGTTTGTGTGAGGCCAGGACCTTGATTAAAAGTAATGTTGAATATTTATAGTGGTCGATGCGCTTACCTACACCTAGCTAGTTCTCAGGCATGCAACTTAAACTGAAGGAAATAAATGTTTCAAATAAACATAATAGGCTTAAAAAACCCAACTGGTGGAAAGCAGGCCAGTTGGTTATAAACTAGAGCGACCAAGGAGTTGAACTAGTCTACCGAGAAACAACTCCAGCTAAGTGGTCAGGGTGGGACTTGAATCCGCGACCTCTGGATTTTGGCGTCCGGCGCCCCAACCACACGGTCAAGTTGCCTCCAGTGGGAGGTAGAGTGTATCAGGATTGGTTTTAAATGATTGCTGAGAATTGCTCAAACTTTTCACGGTCAGCCGAGAAATGACACGTATCTTAACTGACAGCTGAGGTTGAGGTCTGTAAAACTCACTGATAGCTGATAAATGGGCTAAATTTTTAACTGATAGGTACAAATTGACAAAAATTTATCTGATAACTGAGATTACAGCAACCCTATTCAGATACCCCTTCCCCTTATACTAAGTGTTGCAGCTGAGCCTCGGCTAAAGTACAGGTCCCGTAAACGGACACTCCGTCATGGCCCCAATCACTAACAAACAATACATTTTTACTCTCCCACGAGCGTGCCCCTCATTTAAGTGGACCCCTGTTTTGGTCCCAAGGGTGCCCTTTCTCGGAGATGTTTGAAAAAACGCTATATACCAGAGAGTTATGAAATGAAATGAATGGCTTGATCTCTGCAGTGTCTGTAGAAATTTAAGCTAATGCTTTTAACCTAAAATAAATTGTCAAGATAACTGTCATGATCCTTACCTTGTCGTATTCTCTTCACTTGCGGAAGCCGTTTCAACATTGCTGTCTCCAGCTCCTTGCCAAGTGGTGCGGCCCCCGAGTTTACACGCACCACGCTTGACAAGTCAAACTTGTCTACCAGAGGATGCTTCGCCAGAAACAAAATCAGGGGCGGAACCAGAGGGGCATCTGTGACCTGTTACAGAGAGAAAAGATACGTTGATAAACAATGTAATAAGGACGATTTCCATATAGAGCTGTAAACCATTAATATATAGATTTAGGCCAGCCTAAAATCGTAGCTCCTGGGCCGAGTTGTTCAGAGCTGGATTAAGCTAACCCATGAAAAGGTAGAATTTTGATTTCATGTAACTTTGCGGTGAGGTTTTCTGTATATTGTTTGGCCTTCTGTTTTGAGCTTTAATAATCACCATACATACAAAACAAAGCAGCAAAACAACATTTGAGTAGAAGAAAAAGTTATAATTCGCTTAAATTAAATCCTGGGTTAGCGTTAACCGGCTTCCGAACAATCCTGCCCTGTTTTCAACAAGTTGAACCTAACATGAGCCCGCGATCTAAGTGAAAACCAGCACTTGGTCAACTTCAAAAAAACAGGTGGCCTCCATGAGCTCTAAACTTGAGCCCGCGATATGGTCACGTGAAACTGGTCAGTGGATACCTTGTTTTGACAGGTGTCAATTGATCATAACATGGATGTCCAATATCAAAGAAGTACACGGTAAACCAAGGCTGCACTGCAGCCATACTCCAAATAATAGGAGGACAGAGACATGATGTCTCTGTCCTCCTATTATTTGGAGTATGGCCGCCATGTTGCGCAACTCCGTCGTCGTCTTCGTCGTCGCCGTTGTGCGTATGCGCCCACGAGCAATACCGCTAGCCATGATAACCATGAGAAAATTAACTCATGGGTTTCCTTTTCTTTCCTATATGAGTATGGGGCTCCGCTTGGCGGCTCTTTGGGCCGCCGGAGCTCCGCTGTGATGCGAATTACAGAGTGGCAAGTACAACATGTAATCTCATCTATCCCGAGCAAAAATGGTCTCTCTTTGCGCGCTGAATTCATCACCTGTGTCTGAGTTTCTGCGTCTGGGTTACTCATGAGGTTAAATGAAACAAACCTTGTACTCCTGGATTGCTTTGAGAAAAGAGACTGGCTCAAAGCGAGACAGAAGCACCAACTTGCAACCAGCTTCTAAACACCCTCCCATCATGCAAAGCAGCGCATAGATGTGGTAAAACGGAAGGAGATTCAAAACAATTGCGTCGTCAGGGAAGACATTATCATCCATCAAAAGGACCAGCCCTGCTACCAGATTGTGGTGCGTCATCATAACACCTTTCGATAGGCCTGTAGTGCCGCTTGAAAATGGCAGCGCGACCACGTCTTCCTTTGTGTTAATCTGCACGTGCTCAGGAAACGCGCTACCATCGTCTGACAAAAGCGATGACAGCGACTCACAGCCGGGCGCTTCTCCAAGTACAATCACTGAGGCAACGCCAGTTGAAGCGGCAGCATCTTTTGCGTTCTCCGCGAGTGGAGGAATGGTAACGACATATTTTGCTCCCGAGATTCGCAGTTGCCGTTCCAGTTCCTTGGCCGAGTATAATGGATTGACTGTTGTTGATACACCACCCAGAAAAGCCACGCCATAGAAAATGATCGGGTATTCTAATACGTTAGGGAGATAGATGGCCAGGACGTCATCTTTGCTGAAGCCTCGCTTGACCAAAGCTGAAGAAAATCTTTGTGTTAGATTTTTGAGCTGACTGTAACTGTAAGATCGCCCAGAGACAGCGTCAACCTGGTAACAGAACAAGATAAAGAGCGGCAGACAGTAACTCTCTCCTTCTCAACAGGTTAGCGTGCACATAATTATCTGGCTACATAAAGGTCTTCTCATGCTTCCTTTCACATTACTCCTCCATGCCTGCCGCACGGAATTACGTTGAAAAATTGTTCTTGACATTTGGTGATACATTCACCGAAAACAGGCGTCACATAAATAAAAAATACGCAAAGAGGCGTGACGAAAATAGCCACACAAAACGGCCGTCAATCAAATGGCCATCACGCTAACAAGAATCGTGACATGTTATTCACTTACATGTACACAGCGGAACCTCGATTTAACGAACCTCTATATCTCGAAGTCCTCGGTGTAATGAACGATATTCTTCGTCCCAGTAATAGTAAAATACCTCGATACAACGAAACCTCGTTATAGCGAACATATTTTGCCAGTCTTTTCGTTAAATCGAGGTTGCACCGAATATCACTGATATGTCGAGGAAAAGGTTGTTGTTATTCATCGTGGTAGATGCAATAATAAAGTGTATTATCGTTTGTCTCACGATGTAGTCACTTGAGATGTTGATCGCGACGTTTCGACTGCTTACTGCTAGTCTTCTTCAGGCGATAAGGTCGACTGATTGCACGGTATGCACCATCGAAATGCACCAATCACAGCCGACCTTTGTGATATAAATGATACCGTGCAATCAGTCGACCTTATCGCCTGAAGAAGACTAGCAGTAAGCAGTCGAAACGTCGCGATCTACATCTCAAGTGACTACATCGTGAGACAAACGATAATACACTTTATTATTATATCACTGATATATAACAAAGAAGCTGAGGGCAGCTAAGGAGGTTTTAGGTGGATTTTTCATATGAATAGATTACGGGTCGCTTCTCTTTAGCCAAACGTACGAGGAAACACAACGCGCGAAGCCCGCGAGTAAAAAATACCCCCCTCGTTACACGTCTCCGTGTAAGCCTTCACATTCTTGAAGAACCGGAAAATTGAGGAACAAATTGTAGTCAACGATATGAACTGACGTAAATTTAGTCCATGTCGCCGGGACGAAATTGAGCTTTAACAGTGAGCCACCCCGACAGGAGTTATATGTGCTAGCTGATTTGTGATTTTCAGTAGCAAGCCTCACCTCGAATCTTCGCGGTCTTGGAAAGATGTTTTGCAATTTGTTGTGGAGCTAAAACACAAGTTTGATCACCCTTACTTCTGTAGCTTAGTAGATCCTTTGTGTTCTTCTATCATTATAAATACGAAGTATCTAAATGATCGGCAGCCGGTCAAGGTTTTAAATAGGTTAAATGACCGGCAGTCAAAACTCTTTTTGTAGTTAAGGCTAAATAGCACTCCGGTTAGCCTAAAAAGAACTCCGGTTAGCCTGAATAGCGCTCTGGTTAGCCTGTTTACGGTTAGCTTTCAATAATGGTAAAGGTAACACAATATATACTTAAAAAATTCCGACACCTGCCTGCCGGTTTCGGTGGCGCGGTGGTCATGAGTATCGCTTTCCATGCGGGCGACCTGGGTTCGATTCCTCTTAGGGTCGGCTGTCTTAACGTCATTTTACGGTGTTTTACTTCATAAAAAGTCTCACTGCCGGTCATTCGGTCTATTTTGTAGAACCTTGACCAGCTGCCGGTCATATAGGCACAGCCTTTCAAATACATACAAACACATTTCATTCGGTTAAGCTTAATAACTGTGACGATCAATCATGCCTTGATATCTTTCTCCGCAGTTCAAATATATGATCTTCCATATACGGTACTCGTTTCTTCGCCATCTACGGGTATATTACAAACTCACAACGTGCCCAGCTCTCAGTTGGCTTGATAGCGGAGCTCCGGCGGAGCCCCATACCCATATAAGGAAGAAAAGGAAACCCATGAATTGATTTTCTCATGGTTATCATGGCTAGCGGTATTACTCGTGGGCGCGTACGCACGACGGCGACGACGACGACGACGACGACGACGACGGAGTCGCGCAAGATGGCGGCCATACTCAAACTAATAGGCTGACAGAGACATGCACCCTCAGTTGGTAGCGGGTGAATGCCATTTTTCTTGGCGGGATTTTTAAAGAAAAACGATAGCGGAGGTTGATTTAATATTTTTAAGACAGGGTTGCGCTGAAGCAAAAGACAGAAAGCAAGAATTAACAGGCAAAGAAGTAGCGAAGAAGATCGCGAAAAAGACTGAGCGGGCCAGCGCTGGGGAAGGAGGCGAAACAGTACCGAACAATGCCGTGAATTATAGCTAGTCAAGAGCTAGAGAAAGGAGGTGAAATAATATACCGAACAATGCCGTGAACCAAAGCTGACGAGGGCTATAGAAAGGAGGCGAAAGTACCCGACAAATTGATTCAGAAGACTGCCGAACTCTCCATGGCCAAGTTCAAAATTCGCGCGAACGTGATGCTGTGCAGCCGTGCAAGAAAATTCAAAAGTCACCTGATTTGGTCAGGTGATGAACAAGAGAAATCAAACGTACCCGAGTGTTTTAGAGAAATTGCAAAACAATAAACGTAGTGGAGAGAAGTGGTTGATTCGTTGATCTATCGAAAATATAACTTCAGTTTAGTCTTCACAACTTTTGCTGCAAGTTTCTGCCTTGAAGATTTACACTGGCCGAACTGAATTGCCAACTTGCGGTAAGTGACTTTTGTTGTTGCGTTTGCTATGAAAACTAACAAGTTTCCTCGGCGATATAAGCTTATTTTCAATTGGAATCCATTAAAAGTCTTCCTTATTTGAAGCCATGCTGTAAGAGATTTTAAAAATTGCATCGTTTTAATTTCGCTCGTCTCTAAACAATAACACGTGGGTCGCTTTGGAGGTTGGAGGTCGTCAATTTAAGCTTATAACCTCACATCTAAAAATAAGCTTAACCAAAATCGTACTTGTAAACACGGCCGGGCGAATTTTGAAGTTTTCTCTGATTTAGTTAGCACTGCCGCTTCGTAGACTGCTAAAATTTGTTCTTCTGTTGTTGAAAACTGAACCAAGAAAGGTCTACAAACCATTTTAAGCCGAAGCGAACAGGATTTGCTAAATTTACTTTTGTTCCTATGTGAATATTTGCATATTGTGATTACAAAGTATGGAGATTTCCTCGTTTTGTTAGTTCAATTTATTCGGTTTGGCGAAATGCTTTTGTGAATTCCGCGGTTAAATTGGTTGAAGACTGGTAAAGCTACTGCCAATAAAATGACTGCAAAGCTAAATTAAGCCGTCGGCAAAAATACAGACTCTCAGTAATATTCAAATTTAAGTGTGAATCATTTTTAAACTTTAACACCGCAAGCTTAAACGAATTTTCTTTATCCTCTCTTTTATTCGGTCACCGTTCATTGAAAAGGGATTTGCTGTTGATACTCGAGCTCAGATGTAGTGATATGCATCTTGTGTTTATAATGTAGATTTCCTCGTTTTATTTTGTTGTCTGTCCAATTAGTTCGGTTTGGTGAAATGCTTATATAGTCCAAAATGTCGAGTAGACGATTATGCATGGCAATCCTGTCTGCAAATAAAGCTCTGCTTTGATTTTGATTGGCTATTTCATGTTATTTGTGCCATTGCTTTTGGTTGGGGGTACATGGACCCTATTTTCGTAATAAGAGGTTATTCCCCAATGCGGTATTTACACTTAATATGGAAATGTTCCAAAAAAGTGAGATAGTACTAATTAACTCGGTAAATTGAACAGTGTAATAGAAGTTCTTGCCCTGACCATTTCTCAGTAATAAGAATAACTTTTACATACATATATACACAATTTAGTTGGAGAGAGCGCTCTCCTATCTCCACTTTCTCTCTCTTTGCTCTCTTCTTCACACTAATTCTTTATTTACTAACTTATTAAATGAATGTCACTGACTGTTTTCTTTGTTGTGCGTGCATACTTTTTTGCTGGTCGAAGAAGTTTCAGTTTCTTCCTGGCTGTACAGTTTCCTTTCTCCTGTCCTGTACCAATTTGTTTGTGATATAACTTCGTGAATTCTCTATTCTCCTTAAATTTTATCTCATCAGGTTGATAGAATGCACTCTCAGAGTGTTCCATCATTGTCTTCAGTCGCTACAATTTTCCGGAAAAAAGCAATAGTTTTCTTAATTTCCTTTTACTTTGTGTTAGGACTTCTTAGCATGCCTGTAATTGGCCCATGGGCATTACAGGAGAATAATTTTCAAGTAAAGAATTACATTCGTTTTAGTGTTGAGTATTTTAAATTGTTATGAATTAGGCATTTCTTTTTATTTTTTATATTTTTTATTTTAGTCGCACGCAATGTTTTATGGTTTTACCAAGGTATACCATGTAAATGTAAATAATGCACTGGAATTGGCCAATCAGAGTGTGCATTATATCGGCTTTAAACACAAACCACATATTACAAATGACTCATATGTAAATGATATTTTTATTACAGAGAACTGGACAGGGCAAGAACTTCTCCTTCTTTTGTGAATTTATATATTAATTCCTCTCAGTGCTGTCAAAATGTCTCAGGAACCTTCATTTCTGATAATCTGTTATTTTCCACCATACCTACAGCACAGAAGCTCACCAAATCCTAACTGATAACTAACATGTGTGTATCTCTAGCCTTTGCTGTGTGGTACATGTATATTCTGTTATCCTGCCTTAACTGCTAGGAAAAATTTTGGCAGAGCTGTTGCAACAGTTTCACTTAAATTGATTTCCAGTGACAGCGCTTCATGTAGCAGTGTTATTGAGTATGAACTTTATGGAGGATTTTAAATTTTTATTTTTTTATGATTACAGACGACAATAAAATATACATGTGTATACAT
The DNA here is from genome assembly GCF_042242905.1 of Orbicella faveolata. NCBI lineage: Eukaryota > Metazoa > Cnidaria > Anthozoa > Scleractinia > Merulinidae > Orbicella > Orbicella faveolata. The sequence continues at coordinate 33,240,218 of NW_028301552.1, read as the reverse complement.
AACCTGATGTTGGTGTTGGTTACAAACCGTAGTTCATAATAGTCATCCTATTACAGGTAAGGGGGAAAAGTTCCGAGAGTTTAGAACATTTCTTCCCCCAGCACACCTTCTGTCTATAGGTGCAATAATTGAGAGGTTATATATATGTACGAAGAGTAATGTAAAGTTACTGTATAAACTTAGCATTAAAATCTGACATTTGAACACCTCCTTTGCTAAAATTAGTCATGATTTAATTGTTATCACTCCCTGTGAATTCATAGAGATTCCAGAGGCAAATTATAACCTAATGTGGAAGTCCTGTCTTCAAGTGAGGGAAAATGACACAAAAGAGTTACAATGAAAGTAAAGAGAATTGTGAATGTTGATATGGTGTACATTAACATCATGTAAAGGTATTTGGTGAGTGCCAAAGGCATAACATTTCATGTATTGCTTTTTCAGGACAAATTATATAACAGTGACATTTTAAAAGGTGTGATCAGAAAAATAATGAGTACATTGTCCAGGCAGCATCAGTTTATGGACAGCATATGCAGACAGTAAGAGGAACTGTAAGCACTACCATGTAAGTTAGTTTTATGCTTATGACTTCTTGTTCTTGAATTTTGTGTCATTTCATCACAAGAATAGGTAACGAAAGATGCAATAGTTGTTGCAATATATTTTTGAAGGAAAACTAAGAAGTCTGCCTATGCTGGATAACAGCCATGTGTAAACTGAATGTGAAGCAAACAATATGTTAAATATGGGGCAACCCTAAAACCCAGAAACGGGAATCCGGAATCTGGAACCAAAAACCGGAATCCAGAAACTGGAAACCGGAATCCGCAAATCAAAGAAAATAAGTTCTTCAAATACGCGAAAATTGTTTTGCTTAGCTTTTTGACTGTAAAAAGTAAGCTGCCAAGTAAAAAGGACCTCAAACTTAACCTTTTTTGAAACGAAAATTCCCCGTCTGTTGAAATTGGGCAACCGTTATTTTTAGTGAGGGCTATGATTATGAGAATCTCAGTAAAGTGCGTCTTAATTTTATTCCAAGCACCTCGAGAGTGTCTAAAATAAGCTTGCTGGTAATTGCCATTTTGTTTAATAAGTGATCTTCAATTTACCGGAAGTATAAATTTATCCTTTATGTCTAGTACATACTGAACAAGATAGAAAATGTCATAGAGAACAGGATATCCATCAGTGGCAGCCCCCTGTACATTGATGGTCACGCCCCCCAATTTCGAAGTCCAAGGGCTAACCCATCTGATCTAAATATGAAATTTGATTTTTCCGACAGATACGAGACCAATTCCAGCTTAACACAATTTCCACACTGATACTGTGACAAATCAGCATTTCATATTCTTAGCGGCCATCATATTAAAACAATTTGTAGAAATGTTGCACACTTACTTCTGTCTGCTTCTCACTTGCTGACAGATCAGACCACATGCTGTTCAAAGATGCTAAAAGACTGCCAGAAACTCACTGCAATATCCTATAATAGCTTGTTGTTAATGTGCTGCTCACCAGTCTTCTCAGAGCAATTTGATCTAGACAAGAACCGGGCTCTCACCAGGGCCAGCTTGAACAAAAGATGGGTAACTTAGCCTATGAGCAGGCTCTCGTGTTTGGGCTGGGGGTGTGAGTGGCAAAGCCGCATGAAGGCTCTTGGTGACATGCCAATGCAGAAAAACACTAGACACCTATTTAGCCTGCTCAGACAATAGAGACAGATACTACCAAAAAATCAGTAACCCTGACTGGATAGTGATGTACCCAATGAATAGCTTTATGCAGCTTTTGAACAACGGGGTCAGATATATAGCTAAGGGTTGTTCAGAACTAGTCAATAATTTTTTAGCAATTACAGTCTGTGGCTGAAGTAAAGCCAAGAAAATAAATAACAACAAAATGATTTTTGCTCATATTTATTTATTAGACATTGCTGAAGTGAATTATTTCTATCATCACTCATAATATCTGGATTCCAGATTCTGGATTCTGGATTTCGGTTTCCAAATTCAGTGTTTTAGGGTTGCCCCAGATGATGTATGTGCATATGTTAATCTTGAATAATCTGAAATTTTAGAGAGTTTAAAAATATCATATCATATCTGTGATGGTTCTGAGGTGGAGGGCTGTTACATGTACATGTAAAATTTGTCTCATGCACGATTTTTCACTCGTTATGATTCAGGTGCAAATAGTTTCTGTATCTGTTGATGTGCAACAATCTACACCAATATTTCAACCTAATAATGTACAGTGTATATTAATTACCCAAATTATGCTGTTTGTTTTTAGTTGGCCAGTGCTACATAGTAATGTGATGTTGAAGTGCACAAATTTACAAACATGCCCAGTGTCAACTTGTCAAATACATGTATATGAACTGGCCAGACAGTGTAGATTACAAAATTCTCTGTAAGGTAAGATGTTTCTTAAGCATTATTTTGTAATTAATGATTTCTCAGACATTGTTTTCTTCAAGAAAAGATTCATACCCCACATGGAGGTTTTTTCTCTATTAGAGCTCTTGATTCCTGATACTTTAATTTGGAATTTCTAAAGACTGGCCGTGAATGGGTGTTGGGTGTGAATATCTTCTGGAACGGCACATTCATTCATTGAGTAAGCAAGAACATCAGTATTTATCGTGACAAACTCAGATTTTCTTCTGGAAGCTGAACTCATATACAGTTGTACAGTTATATGTACAACCAAACAGCCTGGATGACCCTGTGATTGGGACGGTGCACATTGTTGTAACCCTCAATGTTCCAGTTGCTTGTTTGAAGCAAATTGCATTTGCTCTCGAAAGCAAGTGGCGAAGTTCATAACAGTTATGTAAGTTTGCTTTGTATCTCAGGGCAGAGCCTGCCACAGTGAAAGTTGGAGTACCAACCCCTAGCATTTGATTCACTACTAACACTCAGTAAACAGCTAACAATGAAGTACACTGTATATCAAAGAAAGGAATTACATGCCTGTTCCTGTCAGTCAATATATGAACAGGTTACAGATGGGGAGCCTGTATTAAAACATCAAAGATTTTCAAAGCAACCATGGCCTGGTGAGATATTTCTGAGGTAATATAAATTTAAGGTCCTTATGATTGCTTATAGGCATTGATTTTTATTGTAAACAATATCTTACTGAGTGTATTTTTCTTGTGTGCTAATTGTTGGAGAACACAGAGGTCACTGTTATGACAGAGATATTAATTTGTGAAAAGTTCTATAAACAAATGCATCTGGGAACAAATTAATTTATCATGGATGCAGCTTCTGAGAGATCCCCAATATTAATGGAACATACACTGTTCATACAGTACATGTAAAAGAGTTCAGTAATTCATTACTTACAATTGTAATGCTTTGTTTGGTTTCTCTGTATTTACAGACAACTTGATGGGATTATAAATTCTGCACCAAGTTCATTGAATAAACTGACTTGGAGGTTCAGTTCTGCAACCCATCCTGTTTGTAGTAATATCCTAGCTGCAACATTGTGACAGATACACTGCATTACATTATTAAGAAACACATATTAACTAATTATTTTTAAGTGCCTGTTAATTTAATCAGTTTTTCTTAGAGATAATTTACTCATGGTTTATTTAAATAATTGGCTTTTTGGCTTTAAAATGATATTTATTGAGCTTTTAAATCAATTTTGTGATATTCTGCATTGGACATGGCATAAATTGATATTTAGCCAACACGAAATGGAGAACTGGTCTTAAGCAAAGTTGCAGGATTAGCATTTTTGTAGAAAGAAAGGGTTGAGAAATTTGTGACATTCTACAGACAGCCTTGCCATTCGCAATGTCCGATAAGGTTAATTTGTTCCATTCTGTTGTAGAAATAGTGTTCTCTAATTTATAAATTATTTCAATCTGTTGTTTAAACGATTGCCTTATAACCCCTCTCCTGGCTTTGGTGCATGTAGGATATTGATGTATTTTTTATCCATTTTGCTGTAAATTATCTTAATTGATGTGTCAATCAAAACATATCTTGGATATGCTGGGCTCTTCTGACAAATGTACCCATGCCTCATAACCTTTGAGTGCATTTGGTTGTGTAGTGCAGACAAAATACATGTACATAATATAACTTCCTCTTAGCTCACTGATAATTCTTGGTATAATTTAATCATAGTAAAATTAATTAATGGAATCCAATAACAGCTCTTGTAGTCCACAATGCCAGTCGAAAAAAAGAACAAATCACATTGAAATTGAATAATAAAATTATTATTAGAAGCCTATGCAAGTATTCATGATCAGCAAAAAAAAAATATCGTAATTACCATTCATGCGAGGGTGATTTTGCTCATTGCAAACCCGTCCAGCAGGAGGAGACTCCATACAATAGTGAAGATGGCTAAATGTATCTTTGGGGACAAGTTAGAAAACAAAACTTTCCAACTTTTCACATATGTATACTGTTTTGGTACTTTTGTGAGATTTCATTTGGTAGAGATTCAGGGACTGAGTATATTGTAACCACTGCATTTCAATCAGTCCCCACAACAAAAAAATGTGTAAACTTCTTTTGTGTGGGAGTCCCCATGTTAGCTAAGGAAGAATATAATGATTAATAACAATGCCTTGTCTTTCTGAATAAGGTAGGAAAGAACAAGAAATGCCACCAAAAAGCACAGAAGACCGTTCTGTTATGTGATCAAGATTTTTGGTGGCTTCCAAGAAATCCTTGAAATCATGGCTCTATATTTCATAATCACACCATCTTACACCTCGATCTGCTGATGTAATACTAGTTCCGGCTGAAACTATTAAATCATTCGCAATTTACCTCATACAAGTTGGATTATTTTCATTAGTAACAACATTCCGAAAAATAACTGAGGAGCTCCGCTTTTAGGCTGGCCTAAATCTATATATTAGCTCAGTTGGTAGAGCACTGCAGCGATATCTTTGAGGTCATGGGTTTGAATCCCGTTCCAACCTGAATTTTTTTCAGGCTTTAATTTCACAGCTGATAAAGTTGTTTACATAACTGCGAATATCGTTCATGTCTTAACAAGTTTCATTCGGTTTTAAGAGTTTGACTGAGTATTACGTAAAATGTCTTGGGAATTGCGTGACAATTAAAAATACATTTGTTAGGTTTCTTTCCAAGGACACGACGAAGAGATGTCATTTTATACGCTTTTTGCCAGGGTAATACACGACTTTAGATCCATATTATATGGATCTTAAGTCGTAGGGCAGGATTTATGTGATGTCAATTGTATTTGAACAATGTACGTATCAGCTTGACCTGGCTTGATTGCGTAAATTTGCATATGAAATTAAATTGAATACACATAACACATGGTCTTTCGGTTCACAAAAGCGGTTGTTTCATTTTTCTACCACGTATATTGCTATATTAGATTATTAGGGTTGTCTCATTTACTAGCAGAAAAAAGCACCAAAAGCTGTAATTTTCTGGCGAACAGAAATCAATAAGCAGGGTTATAATATTATGTCTGTTCAGTATTAAGGACTTCTTGTTCTCCTCGGTGTACCGGAAAATTAAAATTCTTCCTCATTCGAGAAAATCCTTCTTTAAGATGAGTTTTCTTTTAGTTCTTCTCTTATGTTGTCTCTATCAACGAGGTTTCCTTTTGTGATCTTTCTTCAAATCTTAGTTCAAAGACGCACACGAAGAGAACTATTGAGGCCCGGGTTAGGGTCAATGATCTGTTCAAAAAGCGGAAAATGTAAATAATTATTTTACTTACAATGGCAGTCTTGTTGCCGTATTTATCAAAATGACGATAGACGTACTGAGGCCACGACACGTTATCGGGGATAAAAACATCTGGGTGCTTGCTCTTAAGCGCCATAGTAGAGTGCCACGATTATAAACGTTGTTCAAGTTGCGAAATGGCGTGCTTTGCACAGATGTCACGCTTGGATACACGGACCGGGAGAAAGTGGGGAGACCTCAATTTTACTGTCGTGTATGAAGTCTATGAAGTGTGCGCATTGCGAGTGAAAAGGTATAACAAGATATGATAGATGATTGATATATAGACAAACTCGCCAAGACTTAAGTTTGTTCGGTGTTTTATTCCTGCGTTATTCGAAGAAGTGTTTCGCCCAATATTTATAGAGCTTTGCCTGATGAAGAAGCCATATTGGTCCAGCATCTTTGGCCGGACCGCCATTTTAATGTCACAACTTGGAAATTCAAACGTGCTCTGTTACAAAGTAAACACTTTTGTCAGGCTTAAACGTCGTAAAAACGACAAGTTCTTGGAGGGTCTTACATCTGATAAAACTTAAACTTCAGAAAGATTGGTAACTTTTTTGTTTTGTTTTTGAAAATAATGACGTCACATGAAAACCTACATGGCAGGAACACAACGCGTTTCACTGGTCGCGTAAGTCCGCCCCAGGGAATCACGGATCATCAATGGAGAATGCTGAGACTGCTTAGCTTGCACAGGCTAGAAACTTCTTGGTATTTCTACAAAGAGTCTCTGCGTAGAAATACCAATCAGCTCCCGAACTTCGGCCTTTTACATTGACGTGTCATGCTGAACAGGTTCGAGCGGAAATTTTTGTGGGTAAACGGAAAGAATGTCTGACTGCCGGGGATACAATACCGTGCCGGTTACAGAACGAATTTTCTAAGTACCGAGGACAAAGCTCGGACAATTTGTGAACTGCAAAAGAAAACAAATTTTAAAATCGTTTTGTGCCTGTTCTGGCCAAGGATCATAAACTCTCTGAAGGTTTCAATGACAATTTGTGTGGAAATTGATCCCGAGGTCCACCCCCTTACCCTTTTATATACCATTTTGGCAGAAAAGGTACCCCTGTTATACACCTTTTATTGAAAAAAAAGGTACCCTTTCACATACCTAGGTTAGAACACTGCACCCTCTTTCTAAACCCTTGTAACGTCTATTCGAAATATTTTAATTAAAGGCCCTTTTAAATACCTAAATGACCGATTTCCCTACCCTTTTATATACCTCAACTTGTGAAACCCCTACCCTTTTATATACCCGAAGCCTGAAAAAGATAATCCTTTAGGGCGGAGCCTCCCCGTATAGATAGGTCACTATAGGGAGTATCCCCCTGGGAATTGATCATCTATAGATCCCGGGGGACGCCCATATGAAAAGGACGGGGGTGTTTGTCGGAAATTTTCAAAAGGACCCCTAAGACCGGCGAAATCGTCGCCCTTGGGGCGACGACCATTTAATATAGGATTTCAACAAACGCGTAACACGATGCATGTATATAGTTGGAACACGTACAGTGATTCGAATCAACAAAAGATTGATTCGCGCTACCATTACACGGTGAATTTAACTGGAAATACGGTCAAATAGGTCCCCTCTGCTCGCACATTGGCCTATGTGCTAAGAGGTGCAGGTGCACACAACATCTCCTGTCATATTTTTTTCGGATCAATATCCTAAAAGGTACCGCGAAACCTCCCACTGTGGACCTTTTGAGGCTGAACAGCCCTAGAGATACCAAAACCGCTCTTTTAATCCTAAAAGGTACGACGAGCACCCCCCGTCCTTTTTATATCGGGGTCCCCCCGGTTATGAACTTATGACTGTTGTTATCTAGCTTACTGAACAACTGCCGTGCAAGTGAGCCGAAACTGGGAGAATTCGTACGCGACAAAACTAAAACGTCATTTAGAATCGCTTGGCATTTCTAAACAAATATCGAATACTCCCAGTCGGTTTCAAATTCTACGTTTTGTGGATCTTATCATTCTACATGTACGAGAACTCCGTGTTGGGCGAGTAAGTAGGGAGTTTACGAAACCACGACGGCAACGGCAACCGGAACGTAACTGAACAAAAGAATTAATGAGCAAGACAATTGCTGTGTACGTGCATTATAATTCTTGGTACATTTCTTTGCCGTCCACTGCGAAACAACAACGTGAAATGACCAAATTTTGCGTTGTCTGGAGAACGTGAGCCACGACGGCTAATTTTTTGAATTTTTATTTCAAATTTATTACCGCGTCCCAGATTCAGTTTCGTGATAGTTTTGACAGTTATAAACAAAGTAAATGACTTTAGAGTATCGCGAGATTCGTAGGTAAAACATAAATTCATTTTTTAGTCGACGTTATCCTCGGCGTCGCCGTCGTGGTTTCGTAAACTCCCTAGTGTGGAAAAAATGGAGATCAGTTACAGATTGTGTTGTCGTTTATTGTAGTTGTCCATCTTAAACAAGGCTCATGGCTCCTTTTAAATAACAATTTCTCCATCAGATGGGTCTAATCTACATATAATACACAGCTAGTGTTGTTAATACTATGCCTACTATACAAACACTATCAGGCTACCACTGTGCTGAATAAACACGCGCACAACGGTAATAAAAAAATAAGGAACTGATCTTTAGCGCGAAACGCGTTTATGTTATAATCATATTGTACATATTCGCTGTAATATGTATTATGCCGTACGAATTGCTCAATATGTACGATGATAGTATTATTTTATTATTAACGGTATTTGTCACTCCTCTCCTATCATAGCTTCGAGGCTAGCATAATGATCCAATTTAGCGCCCGGGGCGTGAGGTAGCGGGATTATTAAAAAGGGAGCGCCTATTGACGGGGGGGGGGGGGAGGGGGGAGGGGAGCGTTGAATCGACTCATTACGGTATTTCCCTGCTTAGTTTATCTTCCGAAATATAGAAAATACTCTGATGTTTTAATCATCCGTAGACCAAGAAAATCTCCTACTAAGGATTGTTGTCTTGACTTGCACCAGATTCCCAGAGCCAAGCTGTGCGTGACATGACTAAGGAGAAGTGTTATCTTAAACTTTGAGATTTTGATGGTATAACTTTAAATAAGAACACAGCAACTGGATTTTGCCACATTCGGAGGCATACCCTCAGAATTCCCATTGACTTCTTTCTTGTCGCCGTTTTGGCGCACGCTTTTTCTGAAGCTGCGGTTTGAATTCGTAGGCTTATCGACTTTGATCAGCTGGTTCAATTTGTCCTTTAATTCTCGACGTAGAATTTTTCCACTTAAAGACTTTGGAATTTCATCAATGAACTCGACACCGCCACGCAGTTTCTTGTACGGCGCTACATTTTCATCAACGAATATTTCCACGTCCTTCTCAGTGAGCGTTGCGTTAGCCTTACGAACAACAAATGCCATTGGTAACTCGCCAACTTCCAAATTCGGGATTCCAATCACAGCAGCGTCCTCTATGTCTGGATGCGAGATAAGGAGAGCTTCGAGTTCAGCAGGGGGAACCTATAGAGGAAGTTATTAAAATTTACTCTTTACTGCTGTAAACACGTTCTTATATCAGGGAGTTAAAAAAAAACCACAAAGGCAGCGGCAACGGGAACGTCACTAAACAAAAGGTTCAATGAGCAGAACGATGGCTGTGCACGTGCGTTATAATGCTTGGTATATACATTTCCTTGCCGTCCTCTGCAAAACAACAGCGGGACAGTGACCTAATTCTGCGTTGTGCGGAGAACGTGAACCACGGCGAATAATTTTTAAAATTTACTTTTCGAATTTACCCTGTTTTCCATATTCAGTTCGAAATATTTTTGACAAAGATTGAAACAAACTAAACGACTTTTTAATTTTAAAGTATCGCGAGATTCGTAGGTAAAATATAGATTCATTTTTTAATTGAGGTTGTCTTCGGCGTCGCCCTCGTATTTACTTAAACTCGATCTTCAGCCTGTCTTTCAGAAGATTATTTCTTCCAATGTTTTCTTAATGGTAGAGCAAAGTTGGAATTAGTCTTCTGAAATGTTACCTTAGAAAAAATTCTTAGGGAATTTACTCCATGATATATTTCTAGTGATATGTTCTTGATTTCAGATGCAACCGCGCTCGCGCTCGGCCAGTAAAGACCTTCAAGGTTGGGGCGAACCTAAAATCGAGCTCATTTTGCGTTTTCCATCGATGCCTCAATTTCATGCCACTTGTCCCAGAGCAGTGCGCGGGAATTTATAACGAGTGACTGCGTCCTGGTCTATCTAGCACTAGTTTCACCAACAATGACTGCCACGACGAAGCACAGTTTTTTGTCGATTATTTATCTATATTAATGAACTGTGCAAACCTGATAACCGTTGTATTTTATTAGTTCTTTAACTCTGTCAACAATGTAGAAATGTTCATCTTCGTCGTAATGTCCAATGTCTCCAGTGTGAAGCCAGCCGTCACTGTCGATTGTCTGCGCAGTGGCTTCTGGGTTGTTGAGGTAACCTGTAAGTATATTGAGATGCCATCCTTAAATTTGTGAGCAAACCTGGCGAACCCCGTGGACAATAAAACGTATCGGAACAGCTATGAGCATTTTGACAGGGAAGGATGAAGCAGCCCGTGTTTATTTGTTCCATATGTGCCATTTTTGCAGTAACTAAGGATTAGTTACTGGATTAGTTACTACTACCGATTTCTCTCTTTAAAGAGAGAAATCGTCTGGCAAAAAAATGCATTGAATGCAAAACGAGCTCTTAACAGGCATCAACTCCATCCGTCACACTCATTTTTTTCATTATAACAGTTGGCAAGTTTTACCTTTCATGACCGTGGGTCCTTTGACACAAATCTCGCCATCTTGTCCATGGCCCAGATTCTCCCCAGTCTCCACATCAACTACCTGAAAATGAATGTTCGAGAGACTGAAGACGAATTGCGTTCCCAAAATCTAAAGGTTTGAAACAAGAAAGTCCAATTGGCCATTTTCGAGTTGCCTTTTGCCTCTGTGTAAAAACGAGTCTTCGCGCTAAACCATTCATGTGAAAGTGTGTTCCACCTATGTGTTCATTTTCATACAGATCAAACTTAGCCGGGTAACTCGCAAATGGCGTCTAGGCATGCACAGTAACTTATTTATAGCACGTGCGATTGTTGCCCGTTGCATTGGGCAATAAACTTTGAAATAACCCAATTCAACACAACGTACAGCGCGCACGTCGAAGCCCGTCCAAAACGAGTGGCAAACAGCGGCGAAGGATACGTTTTGCAGCAAATGCTGTGAAGATATCGACTGTATCACGAAGAGACATCTCGACCGCAAAAATCGTTACACTAAGATCAAATAATTTCAGAGATTGTATGCAGTCTTCATCTTTTTCATTGTGGTGTATAGTTGGGGTTTAAATTAACTCATTGAGAGCCACCCTCTATTAGTGTGGTCACACTAAAGAGGACGAAAAAAACTAGCTCAGTCAATACATGACAAAGCACAGATCATGTGAGCATGCATTGGGGACGTTGGTGATGGTAATGTGTGTAAAACAGAGCTTCGCAATTCATCTATAGTCAGTCTTACCTTGCATCGTAAGTTTGGTAGAAGGACACCCAGCGAACCATGTTTATTGTTGTCTGCAGGAGTCATGTGACACACTGGGCTGAGTTCTGTCATGCCGTAACCTGGTAGCAGTAGTAAAGAAAACAATTAAAAAGGGACTGAATGTATACTTTTCTCCTTTAACATGCCCTTGTGCCTGGCATGTACTTCACGCTTTCTTTTTAAGCACAAGTGCAGATGTCACTATTCACAATGCAGTACGTTTTGTGTGACGTGATCTAAATTGTGTACACGTCAAGTGGCAGGCGGTTTGACACCAAGAGGCTTCACACCTTCACGAACCAAGTGAGCTACTACCGCCGGAGCTTAATCTAGACTCTGTCAGCTCTTGTTACAGTAGCATTAGGTGACTATGGAACACTGCCACTCCCAGCGGGTGTGATGATGCTTGGTTATCGCAGCTTACTTCTTTTAAAACATTCTGTTCTGTCAGGTAGCGGCTAACGGTTTGCTGGTGCCGATTTATACCTCACGAGAGAGTTAAGACGCTGTGGTAGTCACTGATTTCCTTAAGAACACAACATAACAATCCTACCTAGAGTTCAAACCCGGATTGTTACTTAGATACGAGGTCTAACGCCTTAATCTCCAGGCTTCCGCGTTTCTCACCGAGGTAAAGGGTAGTTAAAGATATAACACCACTAACCTTGTCTTACGCTACTCAGCAGTGGTAATCTGTCCTTCAAAGCTTGCGACAATTCTTTCCCCAGGGGGGCCGCCCCTGAGGTGACCTCAGTTAGATAGGACAAGTCAAAGTTATCAACCGAGGGATGCTTAGCTAACATAAGCACCACAGGGGGGACCACAGGAAGATGTGTCACCTGAAAAAAAAAAAAAAAGAAGAACCACCCAGTGAAGAATTCAATTTATAGCTCTATATGCAGCTGCCTTCTTCTCGAGCTCGGTTTGGAGGGGAAAGAACCCTTGACCCTAGGGTTCAATATCTTAATATAAGACAATTCTAAACTATCAGGGTTTCCATTCAGTCCAACAAATATAAATATAACGTAAACTGAATATGTTCTTGATTTGCAAGTATGAAATTTAAATCTTACTTTGTTTATTACGTTTTAGGTTCATTTTACCTCGTAATTCTGAAGAGCGTGAAGAAACTTTTCTCGTTCAAACCGTGGCATGGTGATAATAGTGCTTCCACAATGAAGACCCATCGACATGATGGCTACCATTCCGTAACTATGAAAAAACGGAAGGAATGCTAAGAGGACAGTTGTTTCGTCGAAGCTAAGAAACCCTTTCGATCGCATGATACTGCCACACGAGATGAGATTATGGTGCGTCAGTATGACCCCCTTGGGGTGGCCTGTTGTCCCGCTTGAGAATGGCAGCACTGCTATATCTTCCTTGGGGTTTATGGCTACGTCGGGAAAGCTTGAACCATCGTCTGCGAGGAGGCCTGAGAGCGACTCACACCCGTCCACGTCACCGATGACGAAAACATTGCTTCGCCCCAGTTCTTGCATGGCTTCTTTTGCCCGATGCACTAACTGGGGCACCGTTAAGATCCACTTGGTGTCAGCTTGTTTCAATTGTTTGGCAAGTTCCTCAGTTGTGAAGAGCGGATTAGCTGCTGTAATTACACCTCCTGCTTGAAGCACACCAAAGTAGACGATTGGAAATTCTGGAAGATTTGGCAGCAACATGGCGAAGACATCCCCCTTTTTTAAGCCTCGCTTGTTAAGAGCAGATGCAATTCTTTTGCTCAAATCCTTCACTTGACGGTATGAGTAGGAGCGATCGGTTATGGAGTCTCTCTGGGAAAGAAAAGTATTTTAAAAATCCTTGCGTGTTGTCAAGTAATCATAATAACGTACTCAAGTACACATTCCGCTTGATTAAATTGCTATTGCATTACAATTGCTATCAATAGAGCGGTTTTCAATTCAATGTCGTAAAGCCAAAACCAAAGTACTGACTCTAGCCGATCACAAAGGACACGGACAATCCAGTGAACCAATCCAAAACTCGAGGGAATGACATGTAGCTGACACAAAGCGCGTGAAAACGCGTGCTAGCGAGTTACGATTGGTTTTGGTTTTACTTCTGATTGGATGAAAAAGTGGCGTCAGTTTTTTAATTCAATTGTGTGGCGCAGTAATGCAAAACCAATATTACTTTTCAATACTCGAGATAAACAGTTAATATCCACAAAGCTGATCAGTTTACAGATTTATAGCTTTCACATTTCTTCTTTAAATTGTTATGGAAATTCACGATTTCTTAGGGATCTTCTTCGTTTACTGCCTTTTAATATTCGAATTTTCTAATCATGACTTGCTCCAGGTTTACAGTGTAAGATCAAACCCTACGTACTGCAACACGAAGCAATCAAAGAATGTCAGTCAAAAAATAACTCGAATATTCTATGTATGGTTCAACGGACTGCAGTCCGTACAAGCGAGTAAGACGTATTTGTGTTCAACAACTGGAGATTCCATTCTCAGTCACCTCAGATCATCTCACAGTACTGTGTTCTTTCTACTACGTTCACAAACGTTAAGCAGGTTATCAGACTAGATGCTGCATGATTGCCAATGAACTCGTCGGGTAAAAGAATTCAGAAAGCATTTTGTGAATGATTTCTACCCCATAAAAATGCGTTTCTTGCATGTTATCAGGGAATATATATTTATTATTTTTCAAGGTACACCGTTCTCTGTAGGTAACTCTGCATACGAGCCATGTGGTCCATCAGGCTGGAGCTTATTCCAGTTTCTGAAGCATGAAGTGACTAGGAGTATTTCTACTCCCCCCTGGATGGGATGCTAGTCCATCGAGTTACATCCAACATTAAATTCGCCGGTACCCATTTATACACCTGGGTGAAGAGAGGCACTGTGAGAGTAAAGTGTCTTGCGCAAGAAAACAACACAATGTCCCCGGTCAGGGCTCGAACCCGGACCGCTCGATCCAGAGACGAGCGCACAAACCATGAGGCCACCGCGCCTCCCACACACCGTTCCCTGTAAACGTTGAAAATTGTTTAGATGGGCGATTAATCACAAAACCAGAAAAACCCATTATACAACTTACCATGGCTTCCCTGTCTTCATACTCATCAAAATGCTGAAAGACAAACTCTGTCCACGACAGATTATCTGGAATTTCCACATCCGGGTTCTTACTCCTGATTACATTCTGCTCTTCCTCTTTGGTTTTATTGTTAACCACGTTTAGAAGCGCGGCAGTCACTTTCTCTTTGAGTTCTCTACGAAGAATTTTACCACTCAGAGATCTTGGTATTTTATCGATGAATTCCACGCCACCTCTTAAATTCTTGTGCGGTGCTACTCTCTCTTCAATGTATTTAGCTATCTCTTCTTCGGTGATTTCTTCGTTTGCTTTCTTTACAACAAACGCTTTGGGTAGTTCGCCTGCTCTGGCGTCCGGGACCCCTATTACTGCAGCATCTTCTATGGCCGTGTGAGAAACGAGGAGAGCCTCAAGTTCGGCTGGAGCAACCTGGAGATAGAAATAGCCGAATAAAGTGAAAAGGTATCAAAAGTAAAAAAAGTACATAGTGATAAGTCAAAATGACCTACTGGCAAGCAACGAAGCCGTTGTCCCTCAACGAAATTTTTACATCTTTGTGTGGATTTTCTATAATTCTTGGCCACTCGACGCAAACAGCAGTACTCGTGCCGGCTCTTTTTTTTTTTCGAGTGTATGAGGTTTAGCCTGGGTTACAAGATAATGAGTTTCCATTGGTCTTAGGCTCACAGCGTAATTTAATGATTGATTTGTAATAATAGAAAGAATTATTAAAATAAAGTCGCCAAACAATAACTGAGACCTTGTTGAATAGAGGAGGTCGCCATAAACTAAGAAGTCACACCGTCCGAGAAAATGAAAAAAAATAAAAATAAAAAATAAAAAAAATAAAAAAAATAAAACCCCAAAATTCCAGCAAAGAAAACATAAGTAACCCTAATACCTGAAATCCTTTGTATTTGATTAGTTCTTTCAGTCGATCAACAATAAAGAAATGCTCGTCTTCATCATAGTATCCAATATCTCCTGTGTGGAGCCAGCCATCGCTTTCGATTGTCTTAGCGGTCGCTTCTGGATTGTTCAAGTATCCTGTCAGTTGTAAGTTAAATAAATTAAGTATACATTGGAAACAAAAGAAAAGACGTTATCTGAGCGCAGAAATCAAGAGAATCAAGAGCTGTTGAAGGTTTGGATGTTGCGCCCTTTGATGCCGTTTGTCCAGAAACCCTGTGACTTGAGCCGAGATGAACAAAACAGAGCTAGGTTATCCTGCTTCCCTCACCTTTCATAACGGTGGGTCCCTTGACACAAATTTCTCCCTCTTTATTTGGACCAAGCTCGTCACCATTCTCAATATCAACAACCTGGGGAAGAAAAAAATGTATAATGGTTTGCAGGCAATCAATTTGATTAGCGATTTGATATACAAACGAGCTGAAAGGGTCAATTCTTCTAACCCTTTCGTGTCGTTCAATTCGTTTGCCTTTTTGTTCCGAAAGAGAAACTTTGATCGCAAAATCAATTGCAATAACAGCTATTGCTTTCAGTTGCTTTTTGGTAAACTGCAAATCAGCAAGCCAACTGCAAGCTCGCAAGGAATGGGAAGAAACGTGATGAAAAGCGAACATCTGAAGGAGCTGTTGAACATGTAATTTCTCCCAACGGGTCTGCATACAATTTTTACAGCACTAGAGGGGAAAATCTGATTATAT
Source organism: Orbicella faveolata (assembly GCF_042242905.1). Classification (NCBI taxonomy): domain Eukaryota; kingdom Metazoa; phylum Cnidaria; class Anthozoa; order Scleractinia; family Merulinidae; genus Orbicella; species Orbicella faveolata. Next base: position 33,224,139 of record NW_028301552.1, on the reverse strand, counting down.
GATGCCGATTCCTTCATTGCGATCAGTTTGTTTGTTCTCGTAACTAGTGTGCTTAACTCGCATTGGTACTGGAAGGATGAATTACTTTGTGATCCTGTAAAATGCTTAAAAGAGATATCAAATGAAGCTAGAACTTCGTTCTAGCGGCACACACCCCACCCATACAACTATACCCAGAGCAACGAAGCAATCGAGCCTGACAAGAGCAGTTTCAAAAGGCACATAATTATTAAATACAATGATGCAACGGACCGCAAACGAAAATGCTGCTGGTATACGTAGGATCTGTAAAAGATCTGATCAGCCAAAAATAGAAAATAGAAACACAATTTTCATCTGAGGTCGTCAACAAAATGCCCTTTAGGAGACGATCGGTCAGCCAGCCGGTTGCTTTACTTTTTGCTGCCACACCGTGCTGACGGTCGAAACAGCTGTCCACGTTTGAAATTCTCGGCTTCAAGTTTGGACTCGATCATGTAGTTGTCCCGTTAAGCTTTCTACGTAGTAATCAGGCTTGTTTCATTCCTACATAATTATTGTATGCTAGGATATCACATTATTCTCTTGTGCTGGCATAGTGCTCACCTTACACTCGAGATTTGGTAAAAGTACTCCCACAGATCCGTATTTAATGTTATCAAACGGAGTCACGTGACATACGGGACTTAACTCGGTCATGCCGTAACCTAATGAGAGGAGAGTAGAGTTATCAGTTTTTGTGGTACCTGAAAACCACGAAACACTTTCCCGATAACGTATTAAGAGCCTTTTTGTTTCGTTTGTCAGATTATCGTACCCAAATTCACAATTAGCCAATTTGGGTACCGTAAATACCTAATCGTACCTTTTTGGTACGCTTCGGCGTCATGTCAGCCTCGTTTGGTCTCGCCATGGCTATTTTGGCTCCACAACCTCTCGCCAGAATACCAACCATAGCTTGACCAAACTCACCTGATATGCCACCGAAACGTAGCAAAAAGGTACGATTAGGTACAAGAAGCAACGCAGCTAGCCTGGTCATGAATAGGGCTCCAGTTAGCCAAAATAGCGTCGAAGCGATAGTAATTTAGCTCTCAATTAATTGATATTTCTATCTTGAGTTTTTGTGACTCACCAGAACTAGCTAGGTGTAGCTAAGCGCATTGACCAATGTAAACAACAACGTTTGAACATTTTTTTTTTTTTTGAACAGTGCAATCTGAATGTAGTATCACAGTGGCTAGTTTGAGGTTTGAGTCAGACGTTGAAAATGGGTGGAAAAAATGACGGCACGAAAACTGCTTTCAATATGTTTTTTTTCTCCATGGACAAATCCAGCAATTTTAGCGCTGGCATAAAATGGTTAATCAGGCTTGGCAAAATTGATGGCAATACCGAAAGTTGCCAGGTCGCGCGATTTGTAAGGAACTATCACGGGCTCCTTAGATCCCAGTGTTGAGAGATCTGAGTTCATGCCCTCTCTCTCAAGGAATGGTCTAGCACCCCTAGACCGTCTCTTTGTGCTAAAGAAACCGGCGTTTTCCGCGCCAGCTCCGTGGAGCAGTTTGAACGGAATTTTCTTGACCCACCTTGCCTGAACCATTCGATGGATGGAAGACGTTCCTTCAGTAATTTTGACAACTCTTCACCAAGTGGGGCTGCCCCGGATGTAACATCTTTCAGACTTGACAAATCATATTTTTCGACCAGCGGACTCTTGGATAAAAATAGTACCGTCGAAGGCACGAGGGCCGCGTGGGAGACCTGGGAAATAACAAAAGTCTATTTTTAGCTTGGCATGGTTGCTAATGTTGTCACGCTACCGGACTGTTGCAACAGAGCAGCATGCAATATTGAGGCGTCTGGATACCCGAAGCTTTTCAACCAGAGGGGTGCAGTCGTGTTTTTGCTAGCCTGTCAGCAGGCCCTCGTCGTTGGTGGCACGAGCAAAGCCGTCGGTGAACGAAGCGAGCCGGTCAGAATGAGAGCTCTCATTTCTCGTTGACTCATCTCTCGCGACTTTGCCCTGCCGCAACACATCAGATAGCCTCCTCGCAGGCTATGTTTTTGATGGATAATCATATATCGGCTACGTCAGCTAAGAATTGTTCAAATTTGAAATTCATTATTTTTCTCGATATTGCAAAATTAAATCTCCGTATAAAGTGAAAAATGCTCTATTTAACCATTAGATTATCGCGTGATAGTTGACGAGGACGCAGCTCGTGTCAACTGTCACGCGAGGAAATCGAGAGCGAATAATCTAATTGTTTTAGTATAAATCTACCAGCTGCTCAAAACTTTATCATATTATCTTCGCAGACACTAGAAAATGCCGAGAAGCCGCCGTCATTTTTTTAACATTCGCACACTGCTAGGTTAGTCACTACCTACAACAGAATAGATAGTGTGTAGTGTAGCCAATGAGGGAACGGTATTCACGATAGATCGCTATGTTTAACATGTATATGCTACACTGTAAGTCCGAACTTAGATAAAGCTATGTGTATGTAACGCTTGCAGACTTAAAAAGTTTATCAGTGAAAAGAATGAAGCAGACAAGCGAGCAGGCAGGAAGGCTGCAAAAAAGCAAGGAAGCAAGAAAACAAGGAAGGAAGGAAACTAGGAAGGGAAAAGCTACCAACCTTGTGCTCCTGAATGATCTTAAGGAAAGACTCTGGCTCAAACTTTGGCACACAAACAACCTTGGCACCCTTATATAAAGCACACGACATTGATATGACCTGTCCAAAACTATGGAAGAACGGCAGGAGGCCAAGAACAGCAGCATCCTCTTCTTTATTCCACATGAAACTTTCATGAGTAACAATTAAGGCGCATGCGATCAGATTGTAATGAGTCAGCATTACTCCCTTGGGGACCCCTGTGGTGCCACTGGAATATGGCAAGCAGGCGACGTCTTCCTTCGGGTTTATTTCGACGTTTTTCGGAAAATCTTCGCCATCATCTTGGAGTAACGCCGAAAGAGATTCGCAACCTTCGGCTTCGCCGACAACATAAACCGTGTTAATTCCTACATTAGAAGTGCTTTCTTTGACTTTATCAGCAAACAGTGGTATGGTAATAATAGATGTAACGCCTGCATCTTGGAGCTGGTGTGTTATTTCTTCCACTGTGTACAACGGATTCATCGTTGTCACGACTCCACCGATGAAAATAACACCATAGTAGACTATGGGAAATTCTGGAATGTTTGGAAGAAGGATGGCGAAAACGTCGCCCTTTTTGAAGCCTTTCTTCGTCAGAGCTGAGGCGAATTTTTTGGTCAGCACAGCAAGCTGTTCAAAGGTGTAAGATCGACCGGAAGGTCCGTCCACCTAAAGAAAAAGACAGAAAGTTTGAAACTCAAAACAGCAACAACAAGAACGACATATTTATTTCCCAATGTAAGATAAATGTTATAACAGTTAAATTTATTTAATATATGTAGTATGTTAACTTTTAGATGAGGTAACTGTTATCATAACAGATACCTCATCTAAAACAAGATTGAATTAGTTATGTCTAATAGTTATGTCTAATTGTAGGACAGGAGAGATGAAGGAAGAATTTGCAGTTTGCGGTTTGGTTTAAAAGAGAACAAAAAACAAATTGGCTAATTCGGGTATTGGTCTGACACTAAATAATGTTTTATATATTGTGTTTGAAAAAAGCAAATACGCTAATTTCTTTTGAAATGGGTTTTAGGTCCTTTCCAAAGATCTATTGCCTGAAAAGAAACTTGTTCCTCTATTTGTCTTTATGCGTGGTTTGTGTAAATTTTGTACAGCTGCATATCTGCCATTGTATCATGAACAAAACATGAACAAACCATGAACAATTCAACAATGCCAACATACCAACTACAGCTGTAACCCCGGGCCTAATACAGTTATCCGCTTAAAGGTATTGGAGCTTGCATTATGTAGGAATGAGAGGCGAGGCAATGCTTTCATCCAATAACCTGGATTGCGTTCCTTATTTTTTGATGCCATGTTAAGATACACGCCTCTCTCCACTCCAGAGTAGTTGAAAAATTGAAATGTACTTCGTTGTTATCATTTGGCCGAAAAACAGCCAAAAAACATCAACAACAAACAAACAAAACAAAAACAAAATAAAACAGACTTTGAGTTTGAGAAAGTCCACAGATAAAATAAAGCTTTGTTCAAGTCAAATGATTCCGTGAACAACTGCAGTGGTAGACTGGGAGAAATAGGTGGGTTCTATTTGTAAACTGGTTGCCTGCAATGCTGTATTCAGTCTTACAAATGATTGATTCCAAACTGCCCCCGGAAAACGAATGGAACATAACTTCGAAGATCAGTGCAAGAAAGTTCTTTATGTAAATTTTGTCGATCGAGAGAAAATTTATAATTTCATAGGAAAGTGCAATTGTCATGTATTCATTGATATAAAATGGTTCCAATAACGAGCAGAAAAACAAGCAAACAAAACAAAACAAAGCAGAAGGAAAAGACCCTATCAAAACACAGCAGGGAAGGTTTTATCTCCATGGCAACCAAATGTAGCTAAATCGACACAAACAGCAGTGGACTCGTTGCTGTTTAACCGTGGGAAAAAGAACTCTTTGGTCTAACTTAAGAAAATCATGTTACAAAACTCTTTTACGTTTAGTATAGAGATAATATCACCCCAATAACTTACAAACATTTCATTTTTGAGTCGCGAAATTCTTTTACGAGTAAGATTGAATGAAAATGAAAAAAAATGTTTTGATTATTCACTAATCCATCTTGCATGACGTTTTTATTTTCTAAGTTGACGAACGTTGAATCAGGCTTGACATGCAATCATGGAAATGGAGAATGTTTTCCTTGAGTAAACATCATCAAGCAAGGAGAGGCTTCTAAGTATCTTAAAAGTTGTTTATTCCCAAGATCTTTCCTTGCTTCAGAGCAGACTGTGCTATGCAGGTTAACATAAAAAGAACAATTGATGCAACAACATGGTCGACTTCTTTAGTAGCTGCAATTAGAGAGATCAAGTGATTAACGGTTACAAAGCCGCTACCAAATGATATTGCTCCTTAACGCACACCTATACGAAAACACGATTTCCTTACTTTGACCGCGATCATTTGCTCTATTTAATTTAATTTAAGTTGCAAGCAACTTTACGTCGATTAAATCAGCGACCAATAGTTATTGATTTCTGACCTTTGTCAATTTTGCGTGTTCATTTGGCGTACTTCAACCCCCTTATCCAAGAGACCGTTTACAGTGAACGAGAGATCAAGTTTCGTATAGAGATACAATACACGATAGCAAACAAGCTAAGACTCAAGAATTTGAAGACCCCACTCACAATTGCCGTCTTGCTGCCGTTGGCTTCAAAGTTTTGAAACACGAACTGCGGCCATGAAAGGTCTTGCGGAATGTGAACGTCAGAAAACTTGCTTTTCAGTGCCATTGCTCAGATGTTTCAGACGCTGAGATTCATTCCAACAAAATAGCAAAACGAGTGATGTCTTTGGCAAACCACATCAACCATACGAGCGAAGAAATTTATTGAGGTATATTTCTGTTGGAGCGTGACGTGATGTCGCATGACCATTGAATTCTGTCTTATTTGTTCTGTTGCTCTTGACATAATTATGCAAAATGAGAAAGTAATCATTGCGTTCATTATCGATTCATTTTGACTCTTCAAGAACAGGAAAAATGGTCGCTAGGGACAACGCAGACAATAGCCTCATAATAGCGATACACAACAGGAAAAGGGCAATTATTACTTGGTATCACGCATCAACTCCTACCACTCAATATGATAAAGCGCTATTTCCACAAACAAATGATGTCATAATGTTTGCTTTGTTTCAGAGGCTGATTACACGAGCCGGGCTGGCTTGCTCGGTTTAAAGCCCGTGGGGAGGGGGGAGGGGGTACTCCCTTATATGGGCTATATAGGTATGTGCGGTCCCAAAGGGTATGGTTTTTCAGCTGTTTTGGTCATAAATAGGGTACCAATTTTAGCTGATTTTCGCCATTTTGGTCATAAATAGGATATGGGTTTTGCACTCTAGCCTTTACAGGGGTATGTTTTTAAGAAGAAACCACTTTTTCGTCATTGTCGAAAAGAAAATCAACAAAAGCCCTTCACAAATTATGTTTACGGTAATTTAACATTGGTCTGAACTGGGGAACTAATTGTAACGCAGGTCTGAAACAGGGTTTTGATTCAAGGGTCAGGTCATAAATAGGGTTTCGAATTTATGGTCAGGTCATAAATAGGGTGGGGAATATCGCAGATTTTGGTCATAAATAGGGTAAGAGTTTTGGGAAGTGGGCCGCACACCCCCGCCCAATTTTTCTAGGTGTACTCCCCCGGGGGTTTACAGAGATCTCGGCACGTTTATTAAACGCAAGAAAAATCAAGTTGATGTCTTACATGAGCCGGGATCCCGACCAACTGGGTTCGGCCTACCAATGCAAACCACTTCGCTCCAAAATTGAGCTCGTTCCGGTCTCTCGTGGCTCAGCTAATCTCGGCAAACCGTGCTAGCGGTGGCTCCGCGCGGGTTCGTTTCACGTTATACGTGTATTGGGATAAAAGTAGTCTCCAGCGGTAAACAAGGCCAGTCCGTGCAGCTCGACTTATGTAATTGACCCCTCACACATACAGATGACTGGTAGAGGAGGATGATGATGAGCAGCCGAGGGGGAGGGGTCTTTCCTCTCTATGTTTTATACGGTCTGTAATGCTGCAGAAGTTATGGTTTCTTTGCATGAATATGTCCGAAATCAGGCCATTAATTTCGTTATTTTAGTCCGAAATGGATTTGAAGCCAACCGACTAGATTCTCTCACTGTTCGCCAGATAAACATTTATTCTATCACACACGATCACACGAACCAAGCGTTAAAACGTTGCCTTGACAGTCGAAGTGTCCTCGATATTCGAAAATGTCCAAAAAGTTTCGATTCGTAGCGCACACGCCGAGGATTAAATATTTAACTTATTTAGTAAGCGAGCGTAAAAAGGCTAAGTTCTGAACTAATATACGCGAAAAACGTACGATTGCAAATCTAACACAAAAGGATTACGTAAAGCAGAAAAGTCTATGAACGCAATTGTCTCCTGTTCACTCACATGCACTTCGTTATATATAATAATATATGTTATACGAATATCGAAGCTGAAAGTTGCGAAATGTTAAGATTAATTAATTACACCAGAGGCTGAGATTTTGAAAAGAATTTAATTTTGTGCGTTTAAAATTTGTTAATACAATACAATTATATGTTTTTAATTAAACCCTATAAAATGTCTCCTTCTCTAACCGGCAAAACTAGCCAAAAATCAACAAAAACAGCACTAGCCGTATGCTGGATGCCAATAACATTTCCTTCCGCAAGAAATTATGTGGTCTAGACGCCATGCAAACACTTGGTACCCCAACACGTTCTAAATTGGAAATGTCATACGCAATGATCTAAGGATATTCACTAGAATATTTTCATCCTAAAATCGGCAGAAAAATAAGAATATTCAGGCTGACCCGGAAAAACAATATTCGCAAACGTGTTTTGTATAGTGTTTTTCAAGTTTCATCGCCCTATCAAAGAAAACTAAGTCAACCAAAAAATACTATTCGACACACTAAAATGCGATTGCCCTTATGCAGACAGTCAGGTCTGAGAAGGGTATGGAAAATTGCGTATGTTGGTCTAAGAGAGGGTTAACTTTCAGATGCGGGTGACACAATCAAGAACATCGAAAATTGTGTTGATTGTGGGTTAATTTAGAGGTATTGAGACTGGTACCGTGCTTCTTCCACCGAAAAGAAATGCCGGACAACTAAACATTTCCTAGCGTATCAACCGGTTATGAAATAAGGGGGACATCAAGTCTGTCGTTTACAGTTGAAGCAAAACTTGGTTTTTTAATACACGGCTAGAAAACAAACAAACAAAAAAATACTTTCAGCTGAAAGGAAAGTAAGTCTTGCTAATTATATGCACGGCTCATGTTTTGCAAAAAAGAATTGTCAAAATCTATCATACTCACAATAGCTTTCATTGCCTGTTCTCACCTTGTATTTCCGCGTGATTTATTTATTTTCATTCGTTTTTACAAGCTCGTTTCAAATTTAAGTTAATATTTATTTATCAGCACAATGCTTGAAGTGAAGAACTGTCGGCTTAATATGCATGCTAATGAACATGTTTGATTCTGGCTTCGCAACTTTAATGTCATAAATGAAAAAGCTATAGGAATCCGGTGAGCTTATCGACTTTTCCTGGCAGTGTCGTGTCGAACATCTGTCTAAAAATATTGAAAAATGTTAACCTTCTTCTTCAAAACGAAGGATATTCAAGTTTTCGAATACTACCGGTAAAGACGGAGAGCTGATTACGCCCATATAGCTTCATATGGTAGCAAACACTGTTCTTGTTTTTACCTGCGCTATGTAAACAATTAATTGAGCCATAGTCGAGCTGTAGTCGCTGCACTTAGTGTTCTAGTTCCATTATCACTGAAGTCAAAGACTGAGCCATGGCTAAAGTTGACATGAAGTTCATTTTGATTTTTTCTCTCTTGCTTTATACCAACTTTTGCATCTGTCGAGCGCAAAATACAACGGGGAAGAAGGTACGATAATGGTTTTATGTTGTTTCAAAAACTCCTTCCGGCACTTCAACCTTGCTCCGTACCACTGAGCACTGTGGAAACTTGTGACTCCGTTAGGCATTGAACTTACGGTAGATCGTAAAATAATTCAAAAGCCACTGTATTTTATGTCAGTCGAGCATTAAGCAACCCCGAATTACAATGAATTTTCAGAAAATAAGTTAATTTTGGTAAAAAGCGCTATTTTTTAAATATCTCTATTCGGTAACTTATAATAAAAGATGTTCGTTATTAAATGAAATTCTTCCACCTGTGTAATTCGTCATGCAGATTGTGTAGCTGTTTCGAAGAATGAAAACTACCATTAATAGGAGCACACTAAATTTAAAAATTCCTGATGTCGATCTTTGTTCCATGCAAGGAGCGCACTTTCTTTGTGTTCGCCGTAGTAACGTTTAGTTCGTGGTACTGTATTAGGATCAAATGGACCTTTGTCTGCCATCCCAGTGTTTGATTTTGAAAATTTGTCTATGTTTCGTAGAATGTTTGCGGCGGAACTCCGGGTATTCCCATCAACATCAACTTGAACGGTCTGAACGGAGGTACGGGACTGAAGGTAAGCCCAGAAAATGTCACTTTTCTCAGTGTTAGTTCGTTGGATCGGCAAAGAACACTCAGCGCCTCAGTGGTTATTATGACTGAGACTCTTTGATAATGCATTGGCTCTAAAATGGAGTATTTTTAGGGTGAAAAGGGCGAGAAAGGAGATTCAGGAACACCCTGCAAATGCAACATACAGGTAAATAGCTATAAACTTTCTACTTGTGAAATTAACTGTGATTTTCGAGTAATTGCGAGAACGCTGGCAAATTAACATTTCTGTCGACTTGCGGCTGGGACACGATAATCTTCGCCAATTTCGATCCATCGATTTATTGACAATACTAATGTTTTTCTTTTCCTTTTTTGTTCTTAAAATAGGATCCAAACAAACCGTCAGCTCACATCGAGGCGATCAATAAAGGAGATGTGACTTATCAAGCCAACCCAGGTATTTACACTTGATGGAAATTTTAACGGTATTTAGCACAGATCAAAACTCTAGCTAGATATCTTGCTTCTTCAGGTTTCTTCTTGAATTTGATTGCAGTTCCACTGGTGATCTGAATGAAACCTCAGAAAGATCCTTCAGGATCCTTTCTAAAAAATTAAAAAATGACCCTGGTAGCAATTTCTAACAGCATATTTGCGTAGAGGAGCTTAGAGGGTAAATAATTCTTGACTGTAAGCAGAGTACTGAAGATTTCCAATTTTAAGACACTTTACATCAGACTGGTAGAGGGTGGGGAATTTTTCTCATATAGAAGAACAATTCTAGTATTGAGGGAGAGGGTTTGCATAATTCCCTTGCAGTTATAAAGGACTGGTCTGTCAGTGCTCCACACAGTCACCTAGCAGGCGGCATGAAGTACCACGTCGGAAAACTGACTGTGCCCACCCCTGGACGGTACTACATCTACGCACAAATGTACTACAAAAACAATGGAAGAACCGTTATTCGTGTGAACAACAATGTCGTTAGTATGATTCAACCACCAGTGAAAGCTGCAGCAAAAACAGATGAAGGTACTTTGTACACAGGCGTGGTGTTCAACCTCAAGGCTGGTGACGTAATCACGTTGTTTGTATCGTCATGGCCGGTTAATTCCGCCAAAGTCTACATGTATTCTGTTAATAGTTTTTTTGGCGCGTTTTTGATTTGACCATGGCACGTCAGAAGAGTGCGCCATATGCTCCGTGATTACGCTGATATAAAGTGGGACACATTTTGTTATCAAAGTGTAACCTGAGTGGCTAGATGGTTCTAATTTTAAAAAATGTTGAATCAAAATAAAAAAAGAGGATGGTGCGAGATATCTTTGTGTTGTTTTAAAAATGCAGAATAACTTTGTAACTGACAAAGCGCAGCGAAAACTGTGAATAATATTCTCCTTTCTTTACTGTTAACTAGCGATTGAATCGTTTTAAATAGCCTATTCATAATTCAATCTCTTATTTTTGAAAACAATTCGTTTTCTGCCATCTTCGATATTTTTTTGACCTCTATATCCTCTCTCCTATAAGGAGCATAAAACTCTGAATTTTCTGCCTCCTGGCGTCCATTTCACGTCGATTATTTCATTTCCATTTCACGTCGATTTATAACATTTGGGTGTTATAACAAGCTTGATCTGATTGAAATCTTTTGCTGCGAACTTGCATTGCTCCTTTTCACAAATATATTGGAATTCGAATAGAGAGATTCTTTGGGAAATTTTGAGTATTTTCCAGTCATTTGTATGCATGCACTAGCTGGCTCAATCCAAGAAGAATTACTGTTTGAATGATGATTTAAAGCAAAACTCTCACTATCATCATGTTCTTTTCCCTACAATGGAAATAGGGCCTTGAAAGCAAAACCCTAGAAGAAAATCATATTTGAAGAAAAGTCAGTTATTTTACTTGAGTCATAACTCTCCAGAACAAATTCGAGTCATACTGAAGATCGCAATTGTGGTCGAGTTTCTGTCAGCTACTTTATTCACTCACAGAAGACAAAATGCCTGTGTAGCAACGAAGCGATTAAACTTTTTCCCTGTCCCACTTCCCACTTCCCACTTTTCTTTGCCTATTTTCCAGCCCATATCGTCATTTCTTTTCAGTCTAACTTACTGACACTCTCTCTTTTCAATATTCAGTTGCTGCAGTGGAAACTGATCGCTGCCGGAGAATTTTAGTACACTTTTCCAGTAAAATGCTGAAAATGTTTAACTCCAAGTTAAAAATGGCCTTGAAAACTTATTTTCATCTCCAAGTAACTTTGTGTCATTTATCTAATCATCTGAACATCTACAATCTTTCTTAAACAGAATAAACAGAGAGATGAATCAGTCCTCCTACCCACTGCTCTCGAAATCTGATCAATGATAAAACACAACGCGCCATTTTCCTTTGAAATTGCGGGACTGATAATGTAAATTGCTCACTATGACCGAGTGAAATCGAAGTACGTGGCACATGTTGAATAAATAAATGAAATAAATAATAAATAAATAATTACAATATTTAGAGAGGAAGTCACATAAGCTTTAGTCCTCTATCCTGGTCAAATCAAAATTCTTCGTCATAATAGAGAGTTTAAGAAAGCCACGACGGCAACGTCAACGGGAACGTCGCTCAGTAAACAAAAGGTTTAATGAGCAGAACAATGGCTGTGCACGTGCGTTATGATTCTTGGTACATTTCTTTGCCGTCCCCAGCAAAACAAGAACGTGAAATGGCCAAATTCCGCGTTGTCTGAACAACGTGAACCAAAACGGCTAATTTTTTAAATTTCTATTTCAAATTTACCTGTGTCCCAGATTCAGTTTCGTGATAGTTTTGACAGTCATAAACAAAGTAAATGACTGAAGAGTATCGCGAGATTCATGGGTAAAATATAAATTCATTTTTTAATCGACGCTTTCCTCGGCATCGCCGTCGTAGCTTCTTAAACTCCCTAATTTCTTCAGGGATAGCCCATGGTAGCCCTTTTTTTCGCTAACATAAATTAACCTACCAAAATATTTACAAACAGGTGTCCTGCAAAGCAAAGTCACAAAATAGTGACTTATACATTCTGAAACTTCGCTCTGTTCAATCTATGTCACACAATATCCTAGTTTGAGCCCAGAAATGCGCCGTTGAGAGGTTTAGAAGTATAATTATACTTCTGTGGATAAATTTTCAAGATCCTAGCGAGCGGATGAAAATCCCCCAAATCCGTTTCCTCAAAATTCCTTTCTCTGTACACTTTTTCAAGAGACATTTAAAACAGTGACTCATTCAAGATTTAGACCTTTCGAAAGGGGAAATGCCATTTTAAAACCTGGTATAAAAATTGCTTTCGGGCTATTCATGAGCTAGTGGTGAGCTCGAGCACTATATAACTCTCTCAAAGTCCTCAAAAACCATTAACCTGTCAATATTGATACATTCCCACATCGAAATGACCAAAATTTTAGGAATTCATTGTGGAGACTGTGTGTAATCAGCGCGGGTCGCGGGTCGGGAGTCGCGGGTCGCGGGTAAACGTCGCAGGTCTCGGGTAAACAGCGTGGGTCACGCAAAAAATAATTATAAGCCAAAAACCTGAAATAAAGTTTTTCATGAGGCAATCAAATTTTCTTTAAAAAATTGTAGTAAAATAAAAAAATAGAATAAAAGTAAAAACCTTAACATTGGTCGAAATTTCGTATGCAAGGTAAGTAGCCTGTTAATGGCCATAAGCTTAATCTTTTTGCGGCCCAAAGCAGCCTACTATACCGTATTCAGAGCTCAGTTTAAGTCAAGAGGCTTTACTGTTCGCTCAAGTGCATGAAAGCGCCAAGAAATTATATGTGCCAAAGCTATAGTCGTCCATTGATCGCAATGCTTGCGAGGCATTAAACTTGGCAGCTTGATCGTGTTGTTTAATTCAAGTTTGTATTCGCCCTTACACTCTTACCGGACTACCGTTAAGACATTCAAGCCATCCGCCTTGATAAGGTGGCTGAATCGTCGATAATTTTGAAATCGCGTCGACATGCACGATTTGCAAAGTCTCGCAATATTCAGCGGTTGAGAGAACCAAGAAACAAAGAATACAAACAAAGGACATGACTGAAAATACGATTCACAGAAACCCGAATTGAGCATATGCCATAAGCAGGCTTCTTATAATTATCTCGCATACTGTCTATTCCATTCCGCCATTCTATAGAATGGCGCCGCACATATTCCGCCACAATTTTAAAATCTCAATACTTCTAGGTCCACGGCGATAAAAACAAATTTGTTTTTTAACGTTATGTTCTTTAGACCCGAAAAGGAAATTTCGAACAGTATTAGGATTTTGGGAGTTTTATTTTTATCTATTTATTTATTTTTTTGTTTTATTCCTTTTTTGGCAAAAAAATGTAGGTTCCGCAGGTTCCGCAAGTTCCGCGGGTCTGCAATCCGTAGTTTAGTAACACCCACCCTTGTTGTGCAAGAGTAAAGATTTGTTCATGAGTAAGTAGTCTCGAAGTTTGAGTTAGAATTCTTTACTATTGAACGCTAGAAAATGGTTAAGCAGAAAGTCATATATTTAGCTACATTTGATCCCTCTATTCTCAGTTTGTACGGCTTGTGTATCTTTCAAAGCGTTTGTGCAACTTTCATTTCGTGTAATTACGTCAACATCAACGTGCGCATTTTGTTTAACGACGTTCCGTTTGCCGTTGCCGTCGTGGTTTTCTTAAACACGGCTCCTTACAACTAATTAACAACAGCTTCAAACGAGAAATAAGTAAAAACTAACAATTTGTATCATTGACACACATCAGAAACGGCATTTTCACCTTGGGTTCACTGGAAGAGACTGTGCAGCGATTGTCGTGTAAAATGAAAAAGCAAAAATTGTCAAACATCAAGACTGCGTCTCTATTATCTATGAAATGCCTTCAGGCATTGACTTCTTATTTCTTTGTTTCATCTTGCAATGTCTAAGTTTATGAATCCTATTTTATTTTTTACCTGATGATGCGTGACCAATTTCATGACTTATATTATATTGCCTAAAAAGATAGCACTGAATAAATAATAACCGATGAAAAAAAACTCAAGGAATGTTATGATTCATTGTTTCCAAAACGTTATTTTATATGTGGACATAGGTGGACTACAGATGACGGAAAAATAGCTGAACATTATCTATGACGAGAAGGAAATTCGAGTTGCGAAATGTGTATCAATTAAAGACACCGCAAGTTGTACGTCAAGGATGGAAACAAAAGCTATGAATCTTTTGTTTTGTTGTTTTTTTAAGAAAAGTTACTTCATGTTTTTACCAGCTTTTATATATACAATAAACGGTAAACAGCAATTTTATATGCGATTTAGTCCGATGTGTTATCATTTCAACTTCGATCGAAAGGACCGAATGCATGCATGGCCAAAGCTGTCGAGATGAAATTCGTTTTGCTTTTTGCTCTCTTGGCTTATACTAAGTTTTCCTTGGGTAATACAACCGGTGCTGGTCAGGTAAGTTGAGGATTTGATATCAACCAGAATAACATATTATGCAGCCTTAAAACCTCATGGGATAATCGAAGGAAACGATTTCTTACATAGTACGTTCAAAAAAGTGCTTAGGAGTTTATCGTCAGTTTAAAGCTATTTAATCTTTTACAGCCATCTGTTATTACAGTGGAATCCCGAGTTTTCGAACCTCGAAGGAAAACGGATAGCTTGAGAAATTGGTGGTATAAGAATTACAGTGTTCGACTGACCAGAGGGACACGACTTTTGGTTCACTCGAGTTAACGGGAGGTTCGAAAAACTGAGGGTTCGAGAAATTGGAATTCCACTGTAATTTTACAGCAAACTGTATATGTATATGTGAAATTCTTATTCTCACCGTCTGATATCCATCGAAGGTGGATCGTATGTATCGAGTTTTATCTTCGAGAAAAAGGGAATGAAATCTTTTCTACCAAGACACCAGAAATCTAACGGCTGCTTCATTTCTATTCAAGAAATTCAATGGACGCTCCTTGAAAACACTGATTTTTCGATTCCCCGTCAAACACTGTCGTCTGTGCGCGATGCAAAAATAGTGAAATTGTTCGGTCAGAATGCTATCGGGGTCTTGTTTGGCCTTGTTTAGCAAAAGTAAAGATTTGTTCATGAGTCGTCGCGAAGTTTGAGTTGGAATTCTTGAATATTGAACGCTAGATAATGGCACAGCAGTAACGCATATATTTACGTTAGCTACAGTTGGTCCCCCTATTCCAAGTTCATTTGTGAATCTGATCTATTTTCAGTCACAGTGTGCAACACCGTGTAATCCCGTCAACATCAATGTGTACGGTAAAGAAGGCATGAAGGTACAGTAACAGTGTCAGTTTTTCTTCTGTAGTTCCATCTACTTAGACCGCCTAAAACTTAGGCCATACTCAGCAACATTTCTGGCATAAAGAACCCTGATTTCAAAATATGTTACTTTTTAGTGCGAGAAGGGCGAGAAGGGCGAGAAGGGCGAGAAGGGCGAGAAGGGCGAGAAAGGAGAATTAGGAAAAATCAGTGTAAATGCCATTTACAGGTAACTTGTGCGTTCTCTCCGCTTGTGAATTTCAATTTCAAGGCGCTTTAGTTTCTGAATGCCTTTTAGTCTAAAGATTTACACAGCTATTCTGGCATTTCCTTTATCTTTTATGCTGACACAGGATCCAAACAAACCTTCTGCCCACATTGAAGCTGTCAATAAGAGAGGCATCATGACTTACCAAGCCAAAACAGGTATTCATGCTCAGTTAATTCTCCTCTTTGCAGAATGTGATATCAGGGATCTCAAATTCTCAGTTCAGGAGTTACCTCTGGTCTTTTTGAAATTGAATTTGACGTTTTAAATAACTAATTGCAAAAACAGACTTTAGTCAGTTGATAAATCAAAGCACAGCAAGGTAAAAAAGCACTAGTGTCTGCGAACGTATTTTCATTTTGAATAACGAGTTTTATTTTGATTTTCTTCTAGTGATAAAGGACTGGTCTGTCAGTGTCCCTCACAGCCACCTGGCAGGCGGCATGAAGTACCACGACGGAAAGCTGACTATGCCCACCCCTGGACGGTACTACATATACACACAACTTTACTATCACTCCGTCGGGAGAGTCCATGTTCGTGTGAACAACAAAGGCGTTACCATGATGCAACCACTGAATTCAGTAACCGGCGGAGGTGCTCTGTACGCTGGAGGGGTGTTTAACCTTAAGGCTGGTGACGCCATCTCGTTGGCTGTGAGTACTTCCATCAAACTATTCATGGGTACTGATCACAGCTATTTTGGGGCGTTTTTGATATGAGTTTCATTCATAGAGAGATCGGTGTAGTGCCAAACTAAGCTACGCCATTCATCGATAAGTTTTTGTTAGTTCGAGTTACCTTGATTACTTTGCTCTCAAAATAGTCTCAGTTGTTATAGATGGCTGTAATTTTTCATCAAAATAAACACATCAATAAATGAAAAGGATGGTCCTTGATGTTTGTGGATTACTGTTTTAACATGTTGAGAGCCAAGCGGATCAACCAGCGCATGAAAACACTGTAAAAGTAAATATTTGGAATCAGCTTTCTTCTCAAGTTGCTCTTCCATTAAAAGATTCTTAAACCCCAGATTATGTTCAAAAACATCCAGTGGGTTCGCGCATCTCCATATCCTGAAATTTCACTTCATTCTCATTTCACATCCCCCAATTTTTGTGTCCACAACGCAGTCAAAACAATTTAGGAATTAACAAAAAAGAAACTTTTGGTAAAAGTGCTAACGGTACTTCATCTACGCACAAATTTACTATCACTCCCGTGTGAGTCGATGTTCGTGTGAACAACAATGTCTTTATCATCATCATACAACCACTGAGTTCAGACCATGGTGCTCTGTACGCTGGAGGGGTGTTTAACCTCAAGGCTGTAGGTGACGTCATCTCATTGGATACAAATCGAATGTGGTTTAGCGTGGTCTCTACTCTTATCGACAACGATACGCGTCATCGCAGTGGTCAAAATGTTGTGGATTCACGAGGCGCAGCCGAGTGAGTCCAGAACAAATTTTGACCACTGTGATGACGCATATCGTCGATAAAAAGAGTACAGACCACACTAAACCACATTTCGATTTGTTTTTTACCACAACATCAACGTCAAAGGAAATGTGTTTTTTTTCAGAGCGCGAGCTGAAAAAGGCATTGCGCGACACATTGACGCGAGCAGCTTGGTCTGGTCTCATATCGACAATGGCAAATTATAGCCAATCAGATTGCGAGATTAGTAGCAGTTGTGGTAAAACTGTATTTCCATCACTTTCACTTCGGTGCGTTTGTGATTTGAGTTTCATCAGTCGTTGCATTCTTTGGAACTGCGCCATATCCTTAGGAACTGAGGGTAAGGGTTTCAAAGCTTGGTAACTTTTTAGACCACATTTTTGTCTGGTGTCGCTGATAGGCTCTTTGCAGCTGGGGTCACGTGACAGAATGTTTTGCTGAAAAATGTTTATATTATGGGCTATAACTTAAAGAATGCCAGAGATGGAATGAGCATATCAAAAATTATTTACCTATGATTTGTGATATGACGTTCTTTGGCTATGGCAAATAAACTGTATAAATTAATAGCCTCAAACTGTAAACTAATAGTTTTGGTAGGTTTGGTATGTTAAAAAAACAAAACATTCTAGGGACAGCATTTCGCGCCTTAGCTGTCAGGTAGGCGTGAAATTGGTCTCCCCTCAGCAGGGGCGAAAACAAATGAATTGATCGCAAAGCACCTGCATAAGAGAGGGGTTGTTCTCGTTAATACATGTATTGTGGAATTTTAGTTATGGCCGGTCAGTAAAAAACATGGACTGCAGTCGGGAGGCCGCATTTAGTCCGCGGCCCCCATTTTATACCCAAGTCCGCACGCGTTTTATGCCCAGTCCGCGTTTTATACATAAGTCTGTGTTTTACATCCAGTCCGTAGTCTGCAGTCCGCAATCCGCAGTCCGCAGTCCGCAGTCCGCAGTCCACAATGCATATTTTATACTGACCATGTAAATCGACACCAACTATGTTTGTTCCGTTAGTATGCGAGACGACGTGCTTTTAGTACCAAAACTAGGACAATTATTTTGCTTACGAACACGACTTTGAATCGCCTTGGCTTAGTGGTAACAGCTACAGGGCATTTTCACTTCCGAAACAATGAAACGTAGCACAGGTCGGTGTGCCCAAGCAACCCTGTAAGAGTTGAACCCCGGGAGGGGTACTGCCATATATGGGCTATATGTGCAGCTGTGAAAGGTATGGTTTTCAAGCAGTTTACTCTAGGATAGGGTATATAAATCAGAGCGTTCGCGTCTAGAATAGCGTATCATTTTTCACAAAACTGACTGGTTGGTTGGAGATTTTATCTAGACTAAGGAAACCAGGAATTGCCTCTCAAAAATATAAAAGAATCAAATCGGCAAGTTTAAATTTTTGCAAATCAGCCTCAACAGTCACGATAGATGGGGCATTTGGGGAGTTTACTCTAGTATAGGGTAGCAAAATTCAGCTGAACTAGCTCTGGGATAGGCCAAGGGTTCCAGAGTTCCAGCGGCACATCCCCACCCAGAAATTCCCAAAGTACCCCCCCCCGGGAGTTGAACTCATTTCCTATGTAAACACTTTCGTTGGGTTTACGTTTCATAGTTTGCGCACAGAAATCTAGGCCAGCGAAGTGAAACTCATTTCCTCCTTTGATTTATTCAGCAGAAAGCAGCATTGGTTTCGGTCGCAGAGAAGAGGGTACACAACACGCTGCCAAACTACAGCTTTCTGTGGGTTCGAAAAGTCGTACACATTTCGTTAAGACATGTCTGCAGGGTTTTTAAATGCCACACTGACTTCGAACTTTAAATAAACAACTTATCCGCTACAGTCTTCGATAAGCTGCCTCGAAAAGCCGTACACATTTCGTGAAGACATGTCTACAAGGTTTTTCAATGCCATTAACATTGACTTCGAACTTTAACTAAACAACTTCAGTATCCGCTAGAGTCCACAATAAGCTTCCTCGACACTCGAAAGTCCGCAATATTGTGCAACACTCGAAAGAAAGCACATGGACGAACATGGACATGACGTTATTCGCCCCTGAAGAATTTTTTTTTTTGGGGGGGGGGGCAATTTGGTGTCCCCCGATAGATACATACTGCGCTCTGATTGGTTTAGCGAGAGCATGCGCAGACAATTGTCCCTCGACCCTCTCTTCTCTGAGAGCGTAGTATTGCGTGACAGAGAGAGAGGGGTCAGAACTGGACTACTTAATACCCTGAAAGGTACCTCAAAAGTTTCCACTGTGGACCTTTTGAGGCTGAAAAAAAAGTACAATGAGCGTAATAATGAGAGTCCACTGCCATCTCCCACCCCCCCCCCCCCCGACCACTACTCATCGCCCGCAGGCTATTTATCAGCTTGGCCTCATCATAATTATGTACAAATGACCAAAGCCCATGTCGTGAAGACACAGTTACAATGAAGAAATATCAAGGAGTCGACAAAGTTCCATTCAAACTATGTATATTCAGAGAATAAATGTTTCACAAGGCGGCCATGAAAGCATACAGAAAACGACCATGTGTTTCTCGCGTGTGTTACATGAACCATATCAAGTAAACAGAAACCGCTGACCGCAACTCGCTTGATTACAAATAACAATAAAATAGCGTAAGAAAATGTATGTAGAATGTTCACTTATTATAGTCTCTAAGTCTCTATGACAGCCCACCTGAGCTATGAAAAGTTCATATATATATAATACTAGTAACAATAATAACAATTAACAAGTGCATGGTTAGTAGAGAGGACTAACTATAGTCAGTGTGGCAATTTTAATAAACACACCAAAAGATAAAACAACCATTCATGTAGTTATGATTCATTCAAACTATTTTTCCATTTGATTGAGGATAGTCCCTATGCCTGTTTCTTCATTAATGATTTCTGACATTCATCTTAAGCTAAATAATAATAATAATAAAAAAAAAACACTGGAAAAATTATTACAATATTACTGCAGCAGAAATGGTTAAAAGATTTTGACTAAATAGTAGGAATTAAGTTCTGCAAATTAAAATAAAAACATGTACTTTCACATTTAGGATTTAAAGCACTTGTGCAGTGGTCTTTGAAAACTTGTTGAATTCAGAAATTCTTTTTTTTTTTTTTCGTCGGCGATCGTGCATTACAAATTCAAAACAATTGTGGGAGAACTACCACACAGTCTTCAAAGCCTTGGCATCTCCCTTTCCAAGCCACTTTCTGCATCATACTAAAGAAAAATTGGCAGAGCTGCCTTTAAGGCCAAAAAAATACAGAAAGCACTTGTAAATCCAGCATGTATTAAATTGGATAAGGAATGCAGAAAGCTTACAAAACAAAAAATGTGTGTATTCAACATCACTGAAAGACCTAAAGGCCTTCAAGTGGACAAGACTTATTAAGGAGTGGTGAGCACAAGCAACTACTCTTTACAAATTTCTGAAAACTATTGACAGTGGACAATGCATTTAACAGCAAACTGGGCTCCAAACTAAAACCATTCATGGGAACTGCTGGTGCAATCCTCCTAAAAGGAAGGAACCAGAGGATGTCTACAGTCCAGCACCTGGTTGGCTTTTGCCTCTTTCTTGGCCGCACAAGAAAGAAGGTTCATTCTTTTTAAATTGATATATTTTCTGTTATCATTGTGTACACACACTCCAGCACAAGTAGGTTAGTCAAGTATCTGTATGACCACATGCATCACACACAACCCTGCTTAACCCACTAGGTTGTCTGTAATGTTGCAATTCAAGCATTTGCCATTATTGTTTCTTTGCCTCTCTTTCCAGAATTACATCCAGTACATACATGTGTACTTTTGTACATGTACAAGTTTCCTTGCTCTATTCTGTGTCTATAAGTATTATTTCAGTTGGGGATTAACAGATTGTGAACTGACAGATTCTTGTATGATTCATGTGGTACGTGTATTTGCATTTTATCATGACATCAGGACTTTTCCAGACTTCAAACACTTGGTTTGTGTGTTGGAAAGAGAGCAGTGAACATGAAAATTAAGGAGGCTTCATGCGACTATGACAAAAAGGTGAAGACCTGGAAGGCAGCCATAGAGCAAAAAAAGCAAGATATTGTTCAGCTGTACAACTGTTAATATGAAATTTATATAAACAGCAGTTTCCATACAGTAAGCACTTATTTCAATTAGATGGACTATTGAGAGGTAAACCCTTTGACACCTCACAATGGTCAATGTAAACATTTCAGAAAAATCCTTGATGTAACTTTCCTTTTGAAAAAATGTAGACAAAATGAATAGTACCATATATAAAGCACTGCTTGAGAGGTTTCATTTAGATGGTAAAATCTAACATCTCTGGCTCACAAAGTTGAAGTTGACAGCCATGGAAAAGGAGTAAAGCTTCAGAATTCATCCCATCCCTACCCACTCTACCAAATGCCTGTACATATGATTCAATATCATTTGGAGGACCGTAATTGATAACCCGATATAGACATTTAAAGTCAACTCCCATTCCGAGGGCAACTCGTTGCAATGACTATTCGCACACTCATAGACGTTCGGGCACCTTCCGACTTGGGGGGCGTGGTGACCTTATTGCCCGAAAAAAAATTACACAATGCCTGAAAGCGTGAGTGTTGTTCAAACACACTCAAATCGCAGTAACAACAAAAACGTTCACAATTCTCATGAGTAATGAAACTGTTATCATTCCAAAAGGAGTTATTTTGAAACCATGCATGCCCAATTTACCATGATGAACAGCCAGAAAACAAGAAACAGTTAATTCTTCCTCAAACGAAAAGTTCAAGAAAGATTTTTGAACTGCTTTTTGTGCCATTCAAAATGGCTCTTTTCAGAGCCACCACAAAACAAAAGTCTTGGTCTTCTTTTGCTTTGATTCTTTTGTCATTGTTTTGTTGATGGAAATAATTAATAATATCCATATCGTGGATTTTCACGATACACAATTAAACAATATGTGGCTTCTCCAAAACAGAATACCTGGATCCTTATATCATTTCACCTTAACTCCGTTTTGACAAGGCAAATATCAGAGAAAGTAGCCTACAAGCCTGGCGTGTATGCCTAGACTACCTTTAAGAATGTTTTCTCCCGAGTACTTTTGCCTGAATCATCAGCGTTTTGCCCGAAAATTTTCAAAAATTTCTCAAACTCCAGGGGCTGCAGCCCCCCTGCCCCTGCCTCCCCGGACCGTACGCCTATGCACACACTTCCATGGGGATCTGTCAATGATGACAACACATGCTACTGAATTTAATTTTAATGATGTTTCACTGTGGTACATTGCAATCATCTTACTTGTTGATTTCTTTGGTGAATTTGATGGCCAGTAGGCTTTATCTTGTAAGGAATTAATGAAAAAGTTATAAAGTTCCCCACATGTCTGGTAGTCTTTAATGTAGATCAAAGTCCTTGGACATTCAACCCCGTTTCTGCTAACCTCTTCAGCCTACCATAAAAAATTACAAATAATGTCATTTGTCACCTTTTTAATGACCAGTTTCACATTTTTTCTGTTTGGACTGATGATAACTTCGAAGTCTTGTTTAAAACTGAAGAGCTGCATGATTCTCTTTGTTGTGGCTGCAGTGGCAGTTGCTGTGAGGGCCAACAGTGGAACTCCTCATGGGAGAAGGGACCTTATTTCGCCAACACGTCCACACCACTTACGAAAAGGATGTTTCTTATCAGTGCTCTCACCCCTGACAAGTAAGAAAGGCTAAATATTAACCTGTAATTATATAAGAACAAATGGCTAAACCTGCTTATCCTTAAGGTTACACATTTGAAAATACAGGTTTTATATAGTTATGTACATGGGAATATATATGCAGTACCTTTAGCTAAGTACGCTTACATGTACATGTGTCTTTTTTCAACAGTGTTGGAAAAAAATTGACATGTTCTGTGTAGGTGTAATTATACTTATCCCAGTTACACATTTAGATAGTAAAATAGTCCTATGCAAAGGTTCTGCCAGTGCTCAGGTTTCACTGGAATGGATTTTAAGTAGGATTTCAACCACAAGTTTACCAGTCAGAGTGCAAATTTTTCTTGCAATAACTTCGTCGATGAATAAAGGCTTTATGACACATTTTCATGTCAAATCTTAAGTACCCAATTAAAGCTTACTTAATCAGTCTTGTTTTATATGAGCTTTAACTTAAAACAAACATAGGCACGCAAGGCGTGCAAGAGTTATTTTTTTGTGAACTTTAAGTCTCGGAGATAGGAGCATTCATGGAACTGTTTACAGTAATGATTTGGTTGATTTGACAAGTTTTTTTGGTTGCGATGTACAGCAAGAAAGAAACTGGGAGTTTATGATGTACATAAGTTGTTACATCGGTAATGGTAAGATAACTAAATAGTAAGCCATAAAATGTTTGACTGAACAAACTACAGTAATCTGACACGTCTCCAGATTAATGTAGATACCATCTTATTTTCTAACGGGCAATTTTATTCGTTCTTTGATAAAACCCACACTGTGATTGGTCTGACACGCGCACATGCATAACTCCCTCACACACCGATCACGTAACCCTTCCCCAGACGGGGACTCTCTTATATGGGCTATATACGTCTGTTCGGCCCCGAAGGGCATGGTTTTTCAGCCGTTTTGGTCATAAATAGGGTATCGATTTTAGCTGATTTTGGCCATTTTGGTCATAAATAGGGTACGGTTTTTGCACTCTAGCCTTGATATGGGTATGCTTTAAGAAGAAGCCACTTTTTCATGATTATCGAAAAGAAAATCAACAAAAGCCCTTCACAAATTTATATGTTTACGGTAATTTAACATTGGTTTGAACTAGGGAGCTAATTATAACGCAAGTCTGAAACAGGGTTTTGATTTGAGGGTCAGGTCGTAAATAGGGTTTCGAATTTTTGGTCAGGTCATAAATAGGGTAAGGAATAACGCAGATTTCGGTCATAAATAGGGTAAGGGTTTTGGGAAGAGGGCCGCACACCCCCAACCAATTTTTCTGGGAATACCCCCTCGGGAGCCCTTCCAGCCCCTAAGAGGAATTTTTGCTCAAAAATACTCAAGTTAAGAGACATTTCCGCATTTTATACGAGTCGTAAGTTTACCCTTTTTACACAACACAACGCAACAACACTACTTCACCGAAAATTGAGAGAAAGAGAAAAAAACCTCTCTGACACGTTGAAAGTCTGATTTAATTAAATTGCACTTTAAGTTGGTGCCACACAGTCTTCAAAGAACATTTGAACAGTTTTCATACTTTTTACCTTTAAAAATATCGGACTGAAAAGAATGTCATAAAATGCCCATCAAATAAAAATATTAAAATGCTACTGCAGAGACGTAAAAACACTCTAGAAATGAAAGCTTCTTTTTTGTTTAACCTGGGAACAATAGCCGATAACCTGTAAGCTCTAATTGAATTTACTACCATATGAAAAACAAAAGTGTCCAGTTACCATTTGTAACTAAAAATAGTAAACATCTCGTGGGAACAAGTGGTGACGATTCGTCAGCTCTAATTGAATTTACTACCTTGTGAAAAACAAGAGTGTCAAATTACCCATTGTAACTAAAAAATAAAAATATCTCGTTATATTTGCATGCAATAAGAACAAAACAATCGTTACCTGTACTTACTATTGTAAACGTTAGAACTGCTTCAAATCTAAATAGTCTCGTCTCCTCTAAAAACATGTCCTAAGAACTAGAACCGACGATTCGTGACCTCTAATTGAATTAATACCTTGTGAAAAACAAAAGTATCAAGTTACCCTTTGTAATTGAAAATAAAAATATCTCGTGCCATTTGCCTACTACTCATGAACTGCTTCAAAACTCAAGACTCATCTCGTTCATAACTAGCCACCATTACACTGAAAATTATGCACTCTAAAACAACGCAATGTCCGTATGTAACTGTCACACTCCCCTCCAAACCGGACTAAAAATCACAAACCGGCAACATACACGTCACTCTTTATTTTTCAATTACCAAAGTCCTTGTGTTTGTACATACCTTGTTTCTCACGTACCATTTACCTTTACAACAAGAAATTTGATTGGCTGTTCATAGTAGATCCAATCTGATTGGTGTGACATACATACATCTCTCACTCACTCACTCACTCACTCACTCACCCATTGACCCGTCCATAACATAGCCGACGCGCCGACTAAGAGGTATTTTTTTTACAAAAAAATAACTCAAAAAGGAATATAATTAACACTGTTGTAAATAGAATGGCCCCCTTCCTAGTAAACAAATCAAAGAATGTACTTACCAATGAACAGCTGTATGCACCTCATCACAAACAACAGCAAGTGCAACAGTATTTTTTTGGTAAGACTCCATGGAGAACATCTCCCTGAATTTTCCATCTTCAGTCAGTGACTCATGGGCTTCTATACAACAAGGCGTAATCCCCATTTCCATCTAATATTTCTCTATCACTTGTTTGGCTCACCTACATAACCAGCCTTGACTCCCAAGGAACCTGAGGTACATCACCTGATCCTCAACGATTGAAATTAGTGGCGAAATAACGACAACCAACGGGTTGGCAGGGAATTCATAGCCTTTAGCATTCAAGGAACTTGTTAAATACGCCAGGCAACAGTTGAAAGGTGAAACGTTTACCGTAACCTGTCGGCAATTGCCCGAAAACATCTCTTCTCGCTACAATTTTCTCGATGATAAGCCCCCGCTCCGCTTTCAAATCATCCACGGGAAACAAAGACAAGCTTTCTTTAAGGACCTGTTGGAGGTCATTCTCGAATTTACGCCCAACACTGTTGCCAGCCATATTGCTAAGGGACTTTTGGTTTGGCGCGATAGTAAGAAGGTGCGTGCACTGTAATTAGCCCGATCGTTCCCATGTTCGGTCAACATAGTTGCGTGGCCCGTGCAACGGCGATTTGCACATCATGGAAAGTTTCAGAAGTCGTTCAACGATCGAGGAGAAATAATAACTAAAGTAAGCTTGTGTACTCGACTAGCTTTCCCCGCAACAATCTCGTTCACAGAGTCTTCGTTCCCTTTGACCAGCGGTCGGAAAACGAGAGCTCTGAGAGCTGGGAGCAATCATTTCAGGCATGTGCCATAGATGCAGACTGCGCAGTGAAACCGGATAGAATCAGCGTGCATTTGTCCCTCGAGGAACTCTAAAACATTAAAAGAATACTTTCTCTAAGACATGAACTGTTCAGATAGCCAAGTTCCCCGAAATAAGTCACTTTTTTAACCATCACGACAGCTCTCTAGGCCGTCATGTAAATGTCGCGTCACGCAAAAGCTTAGAAATTCAAGCGTAGTGTATCACAAAACCAAGAACCCATTCGGAGCGAAAATCTGTATGAATATCAGTTTTCAGCTGCTCTTATACACCATTAAAGTAAAATCTCAGGAAGATCAATAGTTTTGTAGTTCGAATTTTAGTGACATCATGTGAAAACCAGCTATTGCCTCCTAGGCCCCATGCTACGGCCTGTGATTGTCTTGGCTTCGTTGAATCTTTTTGTTAAAAAACTCTCCAGGAGAATCTTCCCGTTGTATGGGACAAGCAACTGGGTCGATCGATCAAGAAAACAACTTCGTGTAAGAAGGCGACAGAGTTACCCGGCTAGACCTCCTCGCTGATTGGCCAGAAAATTATTTTTGGCCAATCAGTGGGACGGAATTCGACCACTTCCGGAACTGGTTCGGTAAGGATAAGTTCTCAGGGACTTGTCAGTTTTTGAAGGAAACTTTCGCCCAAAAATATCGCATCGTCCCGACTACCAGCCCCTCGGGGTCTCCGAGGATGAGTTTATTCCAGTATGGTCCTCGCACTTGTATACATCGCCCGCGCCTCCGTGAGTGCACAAGTTCTTTGACCGAAAGCTGTTCGTTAAAAGGTCTATTACTACCGCTACAAGGTCACTTCAGGCATTAACTTATTAGTATTTCTTTATTTTATCTTGTCATGTCTAAGTTTTTTTTTCTACCTTCTGATGCGTGACCAATTTCATAACTTATATTGTAGGCTTTTGTACATTATGCTAGCATTTTTTCGAGCATTTTAGGGAGGCAAAAGCATTAAGCATTATTCGAGCATTTTAGTGGCATTTTCCTGGAAAATTACTAATATTTTTTTCCACAGAAAATAGAAATAAAAACTATTTTTTACCAGAAAATGAAGACTTAACTTAGCCTCTTCATTTAAGTATCATTGACTGAAAGGGACAAAGGATTAACAGAACAACAGATCATTTAGAGAATTATATATCTTTTAGTGTATTTAAACTATTTCATACGTTGTTGTTAACTTGTTATACTAAGTATACGTTTTTGTTAAGCACGCTGAACTATTAATTGTGTTGAAACGTTAAAATTATGAAAAATTAAAAACCGTATGAGCATTAACCGGGCATTTTAGTGACTTTTTTTGGGGGAAACCGAACATTTTAGTGGAAAAAATGGAGCATTAAGGTGGAGCATTTTAGTGGGGAAATAAAAGCATAATGTACAAAAGCCTATCATATTGCCTAAAAGATAGCACTGAATTACTAATCGATAAGAAAGCTCGCGGAGTGTTATGATTTATTGCTTCCAAAAAAGCTATTTTGTATGTGGGCAATATGGACTACAGATGAAGGAAAAAATAACTGGACCTTATCTCTAACGAGAAGGAAATTCTAGTTGTTAAATATGAATCAACAAACCTTGGTATCAATATACGCTAAAGGTGCCGCTTGTCGTGAATCTTACGTCAAGGATACAAACAAAAGTTATGAATCTTTTGTTGTTTTTTGTTGTTGTTGTCTCTTAGGAACGGTAGTTCTTGTTTTTACCCGCTCTTATATATACAATAAATCAGTACACAGTAATTTTAATGCGATTTAGTCCGACGTGTCATCATTTCAACTTCGATCTAAAGTCATGGCTGTCGAGATGAAATTCGTTTTGCTTTTTGCTCTCTTGGCTTTTACCAAGTTTTCTTTTGGTAATGCAAGTGGAGCTGGTCAAGTAAGTCGAGGATTTGATATCAGCTAGAGTAATACCTTAATCTGATCACATATGATATTCATCCGGGTAAATCGAACTGACGTATCAATCTTTCGTTTGGAAAAAGACGCCAGCTTTCAATTCAAGAAATTCAATGGATGCTCCTTGAAAACACTGATTTTTCGATTCCCTGACTTAGAGGATTCTCGTAAACTGTCGTCTATGCGCGATGCCAAAATAATAAAAAATTGTTCAGTCAGGATGCTATCGGCTTTAGCGTTGGGGTCTTCTTTGGCCTTGTTTAGCAAAAGTAAAGATTTGTTCATGAGTCGTCTCGAAGTTTGAGTTGTAATTTTTTAATATTGAACGTTACATAATGGTTCAGCAGTAACTCATATATTTACAGTAACTACAGTTGGTCCCCCTATTATATTCTAAGTTCATTTGTGTATCTTACTTATTTTCAGTCACAGTGTGCAACTCCGTGTAATCCCATCAACATCACTGTGTGCTGTAAAGAAGGCATGAAGGTAACAGTGTCAGCTTTTGTTCCGTAGTTCCATCTACTTAGACCGCCTGAAACATGGGTCATGCTCAGCAACATTTCTGGCATAATTAAATGACCCTGAATTCAAAATATGTTACTTTTTAGGGTGAGAAGGGCGAGAAAGGAGAATCAGGAACAAATTGTAAATGCCCTTTACAGGTAAACATGAGTAAAAGTGTGCGTTCTCTCCGCTTGTGAATTTCAAATTCAAGGCACTTAAGTTTTTGGATGTCGTTTGGTCAAAAGATTTTAATTAACAGCTAGTCTGGCATCTCCTTTATCTTTTATACTAACACAGAATCCAAACAAACCTTCTGCTCACATTGAAGCTGCCGATATTAAGACCGTCACTTACCAAGCCAACACAGGTATTTTAATTATCCTCTTTGCGGAATGTGATATCAGGGATCTCAAATTCTGGTGTTACTTCTAGTCTTTTTGAAATTGAATTTGACGTTTTCAATAACTAATTGCAAAAACAGACTCTCGTTGATAAATCAAAGTACAGCAAGGTAAAAAACCACTAGGGTCTGCGAACGCATTTTCATTTTGAGTGACGCGTTTTATTTTTAATTTCCTTCTAGCGATACAGGACTGGTCTGTCAGTGCCCCTTATAGCCACCTAGCAGGCGGCATGACCTATAACAACGGAAAACTGACTGTGCCCACCCCTGGACGGTACTACATCTACGCACAGCTTTCCTATCATTCCAAGGGGAATGGTGGGAGAGTCCGTATTCGAGTGAACAACAAAGTCGTTACCATGATACAACCATTGGATTTAGGTACCGGCCAAGGTACTCTGTACGCTGGAGGAGTGTTTAATCTTAAGGCTGGTGACGTCATCTGGTTGGATGTGAGATACCCTATCACAGTCTTTATGTATTCCTTTCACAGTTATTTCGGTGCGTTTTTGATTTGAGTTTCAATCGTTGCGTGTCGTTAACGAAACTGCACAATATCGTCATTAACTAAGGGTTTTAAAGCTTGATACTTTTGTTGACCACACCGTTGTTCATTGATGTCGCTAATTTGTAAATTAAAGATATTTTGTTTTTGCATAATATCTCAAGTTAAGTTATCAGGGGATTGTGATTTTATCTGTTAAGAATTGAAATAAAAAAGGATGGTGCAAGATATATTTGGGAATTTCTGTATCAGTGTCAGCCGGATAAATGACCAACAACTGAAATCTTTTCCCCATTCATAACCTTCAAATTGTTATTTTTTAGTTTTCTCGGGTGGAAAAACACTATAAATTCAATTTCCCAAGTCCTAATTCATCCCTAGTTCCGCGCTTACCACTCTGAGGTAATGCGTGGAATGGAAATATTAAAACTGAACTTGGATTTTTAGTAAGAAGTTCAACATGCTGGTTCACTCATTACTCTGGCAGAATTTGACTGACTTTCAAACTTAACAGGGCAATGAACTTCTCAATAGCTTTTGACAAAGAATGCATCCCCTTTCTAAATGCTTACTCAGAAAAAAGGATAGGATTGACGTTTCCCCTATGATGAAACAAATAATGCAAAAGAAAATAACATGGTTAAAAATCCCAGCTGGCTGGAGGTAGACAAATTGGCTATTTACAAACGTGGCCAAGGAGTTGAACTAGAGTCTACTGAGAAACAACTCCAGCTGTTTGGTCAGAGCAGGACTTGAACCCACGACCGCCGGATTTCAAGTGCGGCGCCCTAACCACAACCACGCTACCTGCTTTAATATGGCCCAAACTTGCGGTTCTAGCAACCCCGAGCAAGTTCTGCCTTTCTGAACAACTTTGCTGTAAAATATAGGTTTAGTGCACATATCAAGCACGAAAAAGTCAGTATTTTGTGAGTACAATCAGGGGGGGCCCGTTTCTCGAAAGCCCCGGAAACTTTTCAGGCCGGCAAAGCCATTTTTAGTTAATCGGTATTAAAGACAGAGAGGTGTATACGCTTGAAACATCTTGTATGAAGGGAACCTCTGCTCATGTTAAGAATATGTGAATAAAACAGCTCTGTAGTCATAAGGTTTGACATTCGGGGCCTTCGAGAAACGGGCTCCAGGCCTACCTATTAACCTCCGTTTGAGTCAGTTGCAATAGATGGTAATTATTAGCCATTTGTTCTAGAATTGGAGTAAGTATATTACCAGCAAACTTCATAGTATCTTTGGATTGAAATTGGTTGCTTCGGTGAAAACTTTGTCTGTGCCACTGAACAAAAAACAAGAGTTATCGAATCAATCTAGTTTTTTCAAATGGTTGCCAAGGACAACGCGGACAATAGCCTGTAGCGATAAACGACTGGAAAGGGGCGATATATATATCAACCCTTTGAATACCAAACTTTCGCCAAAAAATACCGTTTTTAACCGTTTAGTCAGGGTTTTTAGCTGCCATGACGCTAAATAAGCCTAAGTTTTGCTAGGAAAGCTTTTTTTTTTACTAAAAGGAGAGATTTTTCGAGGATTAGTACAAAATTGAGCAAAATTTCAATTCCGGGCATGCGCATAAGCCAAAATTTGAACTTTTTTTTTTTTGCCATTAACCGTTCTCAATTTTGTTTGCTGCCCCTTTCCTTCCTATTTTTCTCGGCCCTTTTACACTGACTACCTTTTGCGTTGCATGTTTTTTCCGGCTGCCGTGAAAAGTTGGATGTTAATTACGGACGAAGCCTAGAAATGGACCTTGATCAATCATAGGCGTAGTGGACCATTTTACCACCATTTTTCACCAAAACTGATAACGTTGTTTTTTGATTTGTGACGTGGGAATGTCGTCGATATCTAAACCTGACCATTGGGCGGAAAGGCCTGGCCTAGTACTACCATCTGCTTATCAAGAATATCTGCTGACATTTAAATTGATGACGTCACAAGTGGTACAAAGAGCACGACCATAAATTACGCATTCAATTAGATTATGAGCTAACAATTAGATTATGAGCTCGAGATTTCTATGAGGTGATAGTTGATTCGGCCTTCGGCCTCATCAACTATCACCTCTTAGAAATCGAGAGCGAATAATTTAATTGTTTTAGTAGAATTCTTACTAAAATTTACTTCAAATAACGGTTTCCAATTGTTTCTTAAGGTGGCTCCCTATAGTTTTACGATTGCACGCGCGCTGAGGACGAAAGCTCAAGTAATCTGCGCGCGCTCGAACGAAAACGTCAGTGTTTTTCGATATTTCATTACGTCGACATATTAAGCACAACAAGCAAAACTGACAATGGATTTTCTCGCGTTTCCTTCGGCGGATTGGTACTAAATATTTTACTTTAGTCGGAACTCGTTTTTCAAGGAAATCTATAAGACCAGATTTTTCGCAGCGGTGAAAGACGTAAATTTGCAAAAATCGAAAAACCTGCCTTTACAAACTCCACTTTTTTCGTGTTTAAAATTCGTTTCCCACAGGAAGCGATATGCTGTGAAAATTTTGGAAGATTTCATCGAAGGAAATTCAAGCAAATCGCAAGTAAAGCCATAAAAAAGTAAAAAACATATTTGTTTGGGCATTAGCTAATTCAAGCCTAAAACCAATAATTTTAACAGAGACCTTGCGCCAAAAAATGATCGCAAGGATTGAAGTTGAAGTTGTGTGCGTGCACTCATCAGTTTTTTCAATAATTTTCAACTTTTCTAAAAGTCAAGAAACTGAAAATGTCCTTCGTTTAGACTTCTCAGGAATTTAATTAATTTGCATCAAAATTTTCCTTCAAAACCTTGGAAAAACGAAAAAAACGTCATTTCCAGACTACCTCCAGCCACCGCACACTAATGGCTGATAGTGTTCAATGGCTCAGCCAATCAAATTACAGCATTTACATTAGTACACTAGTAGAATTCTACTAGTATTTATCAGATGTTTTGGTGTGTACTATCGCTATATATTTTTACGAGTTGTGCCGTATTTTGACGAGCCCGTAGGACGAGTCAAAATACAAACAACGAGTAAAATCATAAATCTATACTACACACCAACACATCTAATAAGAGATTTATTATCCAACTGCTGTAGTCAATAAATTTATCAATGAAAGAGGAAGAGGCAGTGACAGTTTTGCGTGCGCGCGCCTACCTGTAAGGCAAACAGGTTTTCTACTGCACAAATAACTGTACAATATCGCTGTATATTTGTACTGTTATTTGGACGGTGTTCGCTGCAGTTGGATAATAATTCTTGATATCACGCTAGCCTGTGAACAGGCTCTGACTAGAAGGGTCTGATCAGGACCGCAGCTGGAAGGACCGAGAAGGAACTACCACTCAAACAAACAAATGATGACGCAAACAAATGATGTCATAATGTTTGCTTGGTCTTTGGCTGATTACTCGAGCCAGGCTGGCTGGCTCGGTTAATTTAATGATATCTCGACACGTTTATTGAACACAAGAAAATTAAACTTGGTGACTTTCATGAGCCGGGATCCCGACCAACTGGGCTCGAAATTTCCCATGTAATCATGTCCAACGGGTCAGCACGGCTTAACAATGTAAACCACTTCGCGTCAAAATTGAACTCGTTCCGGTCTCGCGCGGCTCATGTAACACCAGGATAAGAGTCATCTCGGCAAGCCGGGCCAGCCTGTTAAACTGGGGCAGCGCGGCTCATCGTCTCCTTACGCGCACAGATGACTGGAAGAGGAGGAGGGAGAAGTCTTCCTTCTCTTTACTTTACAGGTACTTGTATATCTGTAGTCCCAAAGGTTACTGATCAATACTTAGCTGATTTGGTCTGAAATTGAGCCATAGTAAAATATTATTTTTCTTACATTCTTTACTTTCCTTTGGAAACGAATCAGATGGGGGTGTGAAAAAACTCGGCTCTCATTGAGAATTGTGCGCTTGAAGTTTACTATGTCTTTTCCCGTCATGTAATAAATTTCTTATTAAACACCCTTGATCGGGATTGCGAGACAGTACTAGCCTGGTAGACTAATATCGGCCCTTTGTCTCATTTTGTAGGGACTGCTCGATGCGTTCGGTCCGTACTGTCAAGACCACGGGCATAGTTTATCCCAGTATGGCCCTCACACTTGTATATATCACCCGCGCCTCTGTGATTGCACAAGTTCTTTGACAGAAAACTCCTTGTACGTTAAAAGATCTATTACCACAGCTACAAGGTTAGTTCAGGCATTAACTTATTAGTACTTCTTTGTTTCATCTTATCATGTCTGTGTTTTTGTTTTACCTTATTATGCGTGACCAATTTCATGACTTCTATTGCCTAAAAAGATAGCACTGAATCACTAACCTATAAGAAAAACCACGAAATGATACGATTTATTGCTTCCAAAAAATAGTTTGTATGTGATGTGGACTACATGGTTTGCATTATTTTTTATGGAACCCCTCGGCCTGCTATCCATTGGTTAAACCTATCTGGCCTTTACATGACTGTGACCTATTTCTCTTCTGCTGGATAGCTGAGAATTGGGAGAATTGTACCACAAACAATTGTCTGTGGGGGGAGGTGGGAGGTGCTGATGAAATTATGAAAGACTGCATACTTACTTTCTCTGCTCTAAACTTCTCTATAACACCTTGCTCAACATTTCTCCTTCTCAGCAAACTCAGGACCTAAAAAAACGGGGGCTTTGTCAATCATGTGAACATTTTAATGTGCATTATTCAACGGACTCAAACAATGTTAAAGCCGGGTGAGTGAAGACTGAGCAAAAGGAAATACAGAATGATGTATTATCTCTCCCTGTCTGAACAGGGCCACCAGCCGTTATGTGTTGTGTACATATGTGTGAGTTCTATATGTATGAGACAACTTTATTGCTAGACAAAAAAGGCACTGAAATGTTGATTCTTTGTTCAGTCAACTGGGTAGCATTCAGTAGCGGATCCAGACCTTGAGCTAAGAGGGGGGTGGGGGCGGTTTTGTTACGCTTATCCTGGCGGCTTCCAGTCCAGGTCTATAGTCATGTTCCCAACGATAGTCGGAAAATAAATAAGCTCAAAAAAACAACAAACAGACAACGCTTTCCTCCTCCACATCGTCGTCCGCCATTTTCACGAACATTCACGCATGCGCAAAAGGCGCTCACCGCACATGGACCGCAGTTAGCAAGTAAGTTGCGATCGCAGGTTACTAAGTTACGATCGCAAGTCACTAAGCTGCTATCGCAAGTTAGTAAGGGGCGATCGCAAGTTATTAAAGTGCGATCCCAAGTTTTTAAGTTGCGATCGCAAGTTAGTAAGGTGCGATCGCAAGTTACTTAGCTGCTATCGCAAGTTATTAAGTTGCGATCGCAAGTTATTAAAGTGCGATCGCAAGTTAGAAAGGTGCGATCGCAAGTTATTCAGGTGCGATCGCAAGTTACTAAAAAGTTGCGATCGCAAGTTATTAAGTTGCGATTGCAAGTTAGCAAGGTGCGATCGCAAGTTAGTAAGGTACAAAGAATGGCATGAAGCGGGTGTAGAAAAAATTAGAGATATCTTCAACGGTGACACATTTACATCTTACCGAGATTTCTGCTCTCACTTTGCCCTTAAAACTAACTTTCTAACCTATTACGGTTTATGCCAAGCAATTCCATCTAACTGGATTAAAACTTTGAAAGGCAAATTACAGCCGCATTCGAAGGAACCTACAAACATGGATAGAATTCCCCTTGAGAAGCTCTCTTGCAAACTTGCTACTAACTACCTTGTTGAAAAGAAGTTCGTTTCTGCCACCGCCGAAAAAAGACTGAAAAGAGCTAATTTGAACGACCAGCAAATTTATCAAACGTACATGATGCCTTTCAAGGCCACTAAAGATATTCAACTCTCGATGTTTCAGTTCAAGATTGTACACCATATTTTACCCACCAATGCTGCATTACATAAATTCGGTATTAAAGAGCACGACCGCTGTCATTTATGTGCTGAAAAGCAAACAATTACACATCTCTTCGTAACTTGCCCCAACGTCCAGCTGTTTTGGACAGAGTTTACTGATTGGTGGTACAGAAAAAACAATACTGTAATCACGCTCTCTGAAGCACAAATACTTTACGGCATCACAGACACCGTGCCTCTGTGTCTCGGTTTAAACCTCTGTACAATAATTGCAAAATATTATATTTACACCGCTTCAAAAAATGAGGAAGATTATTTCTTAGACGCTTTCTTGGCTATCCTTAAAAACAAAATAGAAATAGAAACTAGCAGAGCAAAGGTGCAAGTTAAACTGTAAATATAGCTAAATATACTGTAAATTGTCGCTTTTTTGTCATTTTTTTTGTTTTGTTTTGTTTTGTTTTTTTTGTTTTTGTTTTTGTTTTGTTTTTTTTTGCAGTTTTCACTAGTTCTAGTAACCGTAGTAAAAGTTTGTAGTAATTGTCCGCGATTAAAAAGTAGTGTAACGTCAGCGGTTTAAATAATACTGTTGTTTAGTCAAGCATTGTAATTAGAGCAAGTTGTAATTAGCGTAAGTAGCTGTATTGTTGTAGTTTTATACGTAGTTTTTTGTAATTAATAATGTAAGTATGCGTGCTGTAAAAAATAGATAATTAATAATAATTAAAAAAAAAAAAAAAAAAAAGTAAACCATATTGTCAGTAACGTAAGTCTTGTTCTGTAAGTAGAGTATTGTAATGGACCTGCATTGTAGTAATGTATGTAGTAATTTTTCTTTTGTAAATTATAATTATAAGGAAAATAAAAAAAAAAAAAAAGTTAGTAAGGTGCGATCGCAAGTTATTAAGCTGCGATCGTAAGTTATCAAGTTGCGAT
The DNA here is from genome assembly GCF_042242905.1 of Orbicella faveolata. Taxonomy (NCBI): domain Eukaryota; kingdom Metazoa; phylum Cnidaria; class Anthozoa; order Scleractinia; family Merulinidae; genus Orbicella; species Orbicella faveolata. The sequence continues at coordinate 33,187,655 of NW_028301552.1, read as the reverse complement.
CGTAACTTAGTAAGTTGCCAACGCAAGTTAGTAAGTTGCGATCGCAAGTTGTTAGTTGCGATCGTAAGTTAGTAAAATGCGATCGCAAAATATTAAGTTGTGATCGCAAGTTCTTAACGTGCGATCGCAAAATAGAAAGTTGCGACGGAAAAAATCGATGTGTCCCTTATGTACGGTGGCCTGTAAGCGACACCTCGATATTTTTTTTTATTCCCACATAAAAAATTTTGCTTTGGCTTCTTAATAAATGAGCATAGCCTTCTTTTTTCTCTCTTTGAGAGTTATAAGTCGCGATCGCGAGTTATAAGTTGCGCTCAAGAGTTATAAGTCGCGATGGCGAGCTATAAGTCGCGATCGGGAGTTATAAGTTGTGATCGAGAGTGATAAGTCGCGATCGAGAGTTCTTAGTTGTCATCGCGAGTTATAAGTTGCGATCGCGAGTTACAAGTTGCGATCGAGAGTTATAAGTCGCTATCCAGAGGTATTAGTTGTGATCACCACTTATAAGTTGCGATCGCGAGTTATAAGTCGCGAGCGCGAGCTATAAGTCGCGATCGGGAGTTATAAGTTGCGATCGAGTGTTAATAGTTGTGATCGAGAGTGATAAGTCACGATCGAGAGTTATTAGTTGTCATCGCGAGTTATAAGTTGCGATCGCGAGTTACAAGTCGCGATCCCGAGTTATAAGTCGCGATTGCGAGTTATAAGTTGCGATCGAGAGTTATAAGTTGCAATCAGGAGTTATAAGTTGCAATCTAGAGTTATAAGTCGCGATCGAGAGTAATCAGTCGCGATCGCGAGTTATAAGTTGCGATCGAGAGTTATAAGTTGCGATCGTGAGTTATAAGTCGCGATCGAGAGTTATGAGTTGCCTCGAGGGTTATAAGTCGCGATCGAGAGTTATAAGTCGCGATCGAGAGTGATAAGTCAAGATCGTGAGTTATAAGTTGCTATCACGAGTTATAAATTGCGATTGAGAGTTATAAGTCGTGATCGCGAGTTATAAGTTGCGATCGAGAGATATAAGTTGCGATCTGGAGTTATAAGTTGAGAAGGAGAGTTATAAGTCGCGATCGTGAGTTATAAGTTGCGATCGAGAGTTTTAGGTCGCGAACGCGAACCGTACAAGCTGCGATCAAGAGTTATAAGTCGCTATCGAGAGCGATAAGCCGCGATCGCGAGTTATAAGTTGCAATCGAGAGTTATACGTCGCGATCGAGAGTTATAAGTCGCGATCGAGAGTTATACGTCGCGATCGAGAGTTATAAGTCGCGATCGCGAGTTATAAGTTGTGATCGCGAGTTATAAGTAGCTATCGAGAGTTATTAGTTGTGATCGCGAGTTATAAGTAGCTATCGAGAGTTATTAGTTGTTATCGCGAGTTATAAGTCGCGATCGAGAGTTATAAGTCGCGATCGTGAGTTACAAATTGCGATCAAGAGTTATAAGTCGCGATAGAGAGTTATAAGTCGCGATCGCGAGTTATAAGTCGCGATCGCGAGTTATAAGTCGCGATCGCGAGTTATAAGTTGCGATCGCGAGTTATAAGTTGCGATCGCGAGTTATAAGTTGCGATCGAGAGTTATAAGTCGCAATCGCGAGTTATAAGTTGCGATCGCGAGTTATAAGTCGCTATCGAGAGTTATTAGTTGTGATCGCGAGTTATAAGTCGCCATCGAGAGTTATTAGTTGTTATCGCGAGTTATAAGTTGCGATCGAGAGTTATAAGTTGCGATCAAGAGTTATAACTTACGATCGAGAAATATAAGTTGCGATTCAGAGTTATAAGTCGCGATCGAGAGTTATAAGTCGCGATCGAGAGTTATAAGTCGCGATCGCGAGTTATAAGTTGCGATCGCGAGTTATAAGTTGCGATCGCGAGTTATAAGTCGCGATCGAGAGATATAAGTTGCGATCGAGAGTTATAAGTTGCGATCGAGAGTTATAAGTCGCGATCGAGAGATATAAGTTGCGATCGAGAGTTAAGTCGCGATCGAGAGTTATAAGTTGCGATCGCGAGTTATAAGTTGCGATCGCGAGTTATAAGTTGCGATCGGGAGTTATAAGTTGCGATCGAGAGTTATAAGTTGCGATGGGGAGTTATAAGTTGCGATCGAGAGTTATAAGTCGCGATCGCGAGTTGTAAGTCGCCATCGCGAGTTATAAGTTGCGATCGAGAGTTTTAGGTCGCGAACGCGAGTTATAAGTTGCGATCGAGAGTGATAAGTCGCAATCGCGAGTTATAAGTCGCGATTGCGAGTTATAAGTTGCCATCGAGACTTATAAGTTACGATTGCAACGATTTCGATTATATTAAAAAGCATTCAGTGGGTTTGCACATCTTTATATCCTGAAATTTTACTTCATTGACACTTTATATTCCCCCAATTTTTGTGTTCGCAACGCCGTCAAAACAATTTAGGAATTAACAAAAAAGAAAGTTTTGCCAACGGTACTACATCTACGCACAAATTTACTGTCACTCCCGTATGAGTCTATGTTCGTGTGAACAACAATGTCGAAATCATCATGATACAGCTTCTGAGTTCAGATCATGGTGCTCTGTAGGCTGGAGGGTGTTTAACCTCAAGGCTGCGGGTGACGTCATCTCATTGGATACACCAAATCAGTTCTATCACGGTCTATATGTCTTTCGATCACTGTTACTTCGGCGCGTTTTTGCTTTTATTATCATTCGTTACATTCTTAATCTCGTGAACGCAACTGTGCCGTATCCTTATGAACTGAGGGCAGTGTTTCAAACGCTTGGTAATTTTTTTGGACCACATTGTTGCTCTGGTGTCGCTGATTTGTAAAAGAAACTGTGATGTCAAATAATGTCCAAAGGTTGTTTGCATTTCTAGGCCGGAAAAGCGATCAATAACAGAAATACTTACCCTTTTCCAAACCTTGTTTAGTCTGGTCTGGTCTTCCCAATTACTGATTCATCTCCAGTTCCTCGCTTGCTACTCTGAGACAATGCATGTGAGGCAAAGTTGATTCATCAGTTTCTTTGATGTACCATGATTCGAGTGATCTTGGATCACTGATCCTGATCCAGATCGTCCCATAGGAACACAACCATAGTTTTTGGTTTGATTCATACTGTAGTTAAATTTATAGCTAATAGACAATATCACAGCAGTGTCCCAAGCTTCTTGCGGGCCGTGAACATATTTATAAAATCAGGTTGAGTTTATGACCTCATCAATCCCCAAATTTGCATATTTTACAAATTTTCAAAGTTACTTATCTCCGGAACTAATACAGGTATTTGAAAACGGGGCGGCGAAATAAATGTTTTTACTTTTGCACTTTGCTATTGTTATGAAAGTTAATGGAAAGGAAATGCAGACACGAGGATTTACAATTTCTTTAATTTCGAATTAACATTGAATGGACAATTAACTCTCGGACATAAAGGGGGTTATTATCATCTTCACGCAATAGTTTCTAAGAAAAGACTATTCTTGGTATTACTACTTCTAATAATGATGATGATGATGATGATAATGGCACTTTTATAGCGCATACCAACATGTGGATATGGTCACATGCGCTTTACAAAAATTACCTGCCTATCGTACAATTATCAAATGCCTATTGTAAAAAAATTAATTGGACCATTGCCTCTTTACTGTTTCAATTCTTACTGAATTTCACAGACTGACTCATGGCTGCTTTGGAAATGAAATTCGTCTTGACGCTTGCCCTCTTGACTTGCAATTTTGTCGAAAGCACTGGACAAAAGGTTAGATTATGAAATTCATTTGAACTGCAGCATGTTTAAAGTTTATATTCAGGAGTCAGGAGCTCTATCAGTTACCTAAATAACTCGTATAACTATGCAATGCGTGAATTTAACTCTGTGGCTGGAATCACAACAAGAATTAGGACCAAAGTTTGGAGCAATAATTGCAATGTACTTTGCATTGTTGTTAATTAGAATTTTTAAGTGTTCGTTTCAGTTATCAAAGGGTTTGTTGTTGTTATACTGGCTGAAATTGTTTTAGAGGCTCTTTAAAGAGGCTCCAAAATTATGGACGAATCCGAAAGAAACTATGCCGAGTTTTTCCTTAGTTTCTTCGAATATACGCCTGAAACTCCAAATTATGATTGAGTTTAACCTTTTTCCGAGGGGCCCTTTCTTAGTCTTTGATCGTTAGCTCAGACCCAACGCCGAAATTCGCGAATCTGTGCACGAAGTAACAATTAGCTGTTTATTAGTGTCGAAGGTAATCAGACGATTACTTTGATTTGGTTTTGTTTTTAGTTTATCAAAGGTTTGAGATTGGGCGAGTAGTCTAATTAGTTAGTAATTGGTTTGGTTTTGGTTTTGGTTTTGCGACACTCGGTTGAAAACTGCTCCTAATTATGATATGGCTTGCGTTTGTAGCGGATTGGCTCTTTATAGGACTTTATTCTCCTATTTATAGGGCTTATTCTCACATAATGCCCACGGGCCGATTATAGGGCCCTGCAAAAACAAAGAAAAAAGCCATAGTAAACAACTTATTAACCTCGAACGTTCGGTCTTTACGGATCGCTCGGTCTATAGGGAAAAGTCGAGGTTTGAGGTTTTCCCATAACGACCTGACCTTCGGTTAATAATAAGGAGTTATTAATACTGAGGAAATGCGCGGTTCATCTAGAGCGGTTTTCCTTTGAGTATCGAAAAGCAAATGGTTTTGCATTACGGGACGCATTACCGCGGTACAGGACTGATTGGCGTAAAAATCTCGCGCCACTTTTTCATCCAATCAGAAGTAAAACCAAAACCAATCGTGACTCTCTCCCGCACGTTTTCCCGCTTTGCGTCAGTTACTTGCATTTGTGATCACTTCCAGTTTTGATTGGTTAACTTGAATGGCTGTGTCCTTTGTGATTGGCTATAATGTTTAATTTGGTAATGTGTAATTTTGTCCGCAGAATAATTTTTTTAATCTTTTCATGTCTGACAGGATGTTTGAGCATCTCCAGGTAATCCTATCACGCTTACTGTGCACGGTAAAGAAGGCATGAAGGTACAAGACCACTGGGCAGTTTCTGTAGTTCCTACGGCGTTTGATTACACTACAGTCACTTGCTAGTTTAATGGCGCTGATTTGAAATATTCTTAGGGCGAGAAGGGCGAGAAAGGAGATTCTGGAACAAAAGGAGATAAAGGAGATCCAGGAACAAATTGTCAATGCAACTTACAAGTAAACAGCTAATGCATCGCTTAAAACCTTTGTTATACCTCCAAACTCAAATACGTTTTCTGATTGGAGGAGAACATGTCACGTGTCGTAGGTCAAAACTCACTAACTCTCTAGGGAAACAACAACTGGAACTTTCGACTCGCTCGTGATCAGGTCGTGCACCTTGAAACCGAGGCAAATTTGTTGTGCCAGCTGCCGTCAGCCGAATAATTTTTTCTCAGTTTTTTCTATTTTTGAGTTGGGAGGTGTAACAAAGCACTTAATGACTGACCCCACAGGAAACAGTGAGTTTTGTTTTCCCTTGACCTTAGTGAGAGCCTCAGAGAAACAAAACTCACTGTTTCCCGCGAGGCCAGTCATTAATTGCTTAGTGTTTTCCGCCTGTGAAAATCATCATCAATTCTGTGTTCTGTATTTTTTTTTTTACTTAGTTTGATCTAAATAATTTAATCGATAGCTAACATTTAATTTCTTGTCTCTGATTTTATGCTAACACAGGATCCAAACAAACCTTCTGCTCACATTGAAGCTGTCAATAACGGAAACACAAATTATGCCCCCAACAAAGATACTTTAATTATTCTTGTTAATTTATTTTTGACGGAATGTGGTATGGATCTAAAAGTCTGTCGTTAGCTTTAATAGATAATAACAAATAAACTAGATCGTTTTTCATTTAAGTGTCGAAAAGTAATTGGTTTTGCTTTACTACGCTACACCATTGGCTTTAAAAAATCGCGCCACTTTTTCATCCAATCAAAGGTAAAACCAAAACCAATCGTGAATCGTGCGCACACGTTTTCCCGCGCTTTGCGTCAGCTGTATGTAATTGCTTCGAGTCTGTGTCTTTTGTGATCTTCTAGAGTGATTACTTTGGCTTTGGTTTTACGACACTCAACTGAAAACCGCTCTATAACAGAATCAAAGTACAGCAAGGTGAACTACCACTGTTGTCTGTGAACGTGTTCATTTAACAACAGGAACAGGGGCACCAAACCGATCGAATCGGTAAATTATCTGTTCGAAAATACCTTTAGATTAAAGCGCAAGTTCCTCTAGAATGAATCAAGAGACAAAAATGTCATAGCACGGCCGAAAATTAACCTACAGACTTTTAAACGCACTCTAGATAGCCTAAAACAGCGTTTTAAAGCAACTGTCGTTGGGTGCCTCCCGTTGAAATGACGCCTTGCTATTAAATTTTCTTCTAGTGATAAAGGACTGGTCTGTCAGTATCACAAACAGCCACTTAGCAGGTGGAATGACATACCACGACGGAAAACTGACTGTGTCCACCCCTGGACGGTACTACATCTACACACAACTTTTCTATCAGTCCAGTGGGAGAGTCGATGTTCGTGTAAACAACAATGTCGTTGCTATGATACAACCAATGAGTTCAGGCTATGGTACTCTGTACGCTGGAGGGGTGTTCAACCTCAAGGCTGGTGACATCATCTCGTTGGAAGTGATATACTTCATCAAAATATACATGGCTACTGTTCACAGCTATTTTGGGGCGTTTTTGATATGAGTTTCATTCATTGAAAGTTCAGTGTCGTGAAACTTAATACACCATATCATCGATAAGTAACAGATACAAAGCCCCGTTTTTTCGCTAGTTCTAGTTACATTACTCTAAAAATAGTCTCAGTTGTTATAAATAGCTAAAATTTATCATTTAATTTAATGATTTAACAGATCAATAAATGAAAGGATGGTCCTTGATGTTTGTGGATTACTGATTTAATGTGGACAACGAGCTGATCAACTAGCGCATGAAAACACTGTAAGAGTAAATGTCTGTAATCAGTTTTCATCTGAAGATGCTCTTCTATTGAAAGAAGTTCTTAAACCCCACATTATGTTCAAAAACTTCCAGTCAGGTTCGCGCAACTTCATATCTGAAATTTCACTTCTTTCCGTATATTCCTACAATTTTTCTGTCTGCTACGCAGTTACAACAATTTTTAAGAATTAACAAAAACGTATTTTTTGGTACAAGTGCTAACAGTTTGGCAGTGGCATTGTCATTGGTCCAATACTATTTTCTGAGTTCGAGTTTTAAAAGAAACGCTAACACAGTCAGAGGATAATCCGATAGACAGGATTGGGCACACATTGCACGTCAACTGAACTTGGTGATCTTAAGGTAAAGTATATATTTCTTTACATCTTTGTTTTAAGTCTTCAGACTCGGAGTATGCTATTGACAAAACAAAAACATACATTATGACTGAAAGTAGAATTGCGAAAATCGAAGAGGGAGTTCAAACATTTGACTTTGTTTCAAGGTGGTGGCCATCAGCTACATTTGCACTCTGTGTGGGAGGGGTGAAGAGAGGGTCCACGGCAAGTCTGCCATGCACTTCATAAAGCTTCTATGCCTGTACAAGGTGAATTGATCTATAGTTTAATAGTGATAATAATAATAATAATAATAATAATAATAATAATAATAATAACAATAATAATAATCATGTGTCGATTATACTTTTCATATATTTCTCTGGCGTTATGACGGAATATAGGATGACTTTTCCAATATGGAGATTTTATTGCCGTCATATAACGTTGTAATCAAGAGAGAACAAACGTAGCTTGCAGGAACAAGCTCCAGAGTATTTTGCTAAAGACATACTGATAGAGCGCTTTTCAATTGAGCGTCGTAAAACCAAAACCAAACCAATTACTTACCAATTAGACTACTCAGCCAATCTCAAACCGCAGCAAAACCAAAACCAAAACCAAAGCAATTGTCCAATTACTTTCGAAACTCAATTGAAAACAGCTCTATCACCGATCAGGGTGTGTAACAACAACAAAATTCCAGGAAGGGGGTGGGGAACATTTAACGGTACGGTCGGGGGTGTATAAACTTGCGTACATCCCAGGGAAAAAGGAAACATTTGGCTTTCATTTTTATTTGAAAATCCTAACTAAAAGCGAAACAGGAATGTGTAGCTTAGATTGCGCTCAGCAGCTCCCAAAAACACATGGCATATTTGTTCGATAGTAAGTGAAATCACAGTTTAATAGCCGCCATCTTTTTCATTTCAAGTCTGAACATCACGTTGAGTTCAAGTCTGAATTTTACGGTAAATCTTCGAATCTTAAGTTGGAAACTTAAAGGTCACATAAGTCATCATCATGGTTCACTTTATGATTTCGAGAAAGTATGTTTCTTTTACTGTAGAAGAGTGAACCCCAGCGAGGCATCATTTTTTACAGGATAAGACAGCTTTTAGACCGTGTCATCTCTCTAGGTTTTTCTTCAAGGTCTTCCAGGATTGTGTCATTGTTTCGAGCGAAAATTCTCGGTCCTAATGAATGTCTCTTTAAAGAAAACCTCTTGTCCTCGGTCGGAAATACAAACGCTCTTCGCATCTGCACAGGTTTGTACTTTCCTTGAATCAACTTTTCCTTTAATTCAGTTCGAAGAACTTCACCATCTGCAGTTTTCGGAAGCGTGGGTATAAACACCACACCCCCGCGCAGTTTTTTGTGAGGAGCAGCATTTTCGTCCACGTATTGCATGACCTCGATCTCAGTTAAATCTTCTTCGTTTTCTCCGACAATGTACGCCATTGGCAGTTCACCGACCTCGGGGTCTGGGATCCCGATAACTGCGGCATCCTTGATGGCCGGGTGGGCCCTGAGGAGAGATTCGAGTTCTGACGGGGAGACCTGATGATAAAAAGAGAGCTCATTTATGCAAACAATTTAAAAGTGATTGTAAACTTAGTGCAAAGCTGTGCAAATCTTGAAGAATCGGCCGAAATTCTACGACCTTCTTAGCCCCTGGAAAAAATTTATTTCACCGAGCGTAAGTTTAAGCAACAGGGCACCTTCTCCGTGTTTTCCTAGCCTCATCTAAACACGAGGGGGGTTCGGAGAAATCGAGTCAGTTATGCAAACCCGAGACGCAGTCGAGGGTTGTGTTTAGATGAGGCTATGTAAACACGGAAAAAGTACTCTATTGCTTTTATGAATATTTCTCAAAATACGCGCGAATCTAATATAACTCTGATATAAACGACCAATGAGCGCGTGCGCGGTAACTCAGTTGTTTTATAATACTGATCACATAGTTTAATACATACAAGAAATAACCGATGGGTAAATCAACCGTAAAGCGAGATAAGACAGTGTTTTTCCCTTCAGGACATTAATTATGGACATTATGGACTTGGTTACCCTACATAGCCGAGTCATTTGGGACTATTTAGTGACGTCATCCACTAACCTGATGACCTTTGAACTTAATCACATTTTTTAAAATGTCTACAATAAAAAAGTGTTCGTCGTCATCGTAGTAGCCAATATCACCGGTGTGAAGCCAGCCTGAATGGTCGATCATCTGATCTGATGCGTCCTGGTTGTTCAAGTAACCTGAGAGAAAAAACGGAGCTGCTGGTAAAGATAGCATTCTTGAACTTAAAGATAAACCCATATAAAACCCATTTAAAAGCAATGTTCATGCATGGAACGGGTAATAGAGGTTTTGCATGGCAGCGACAATAGATTCTTTTTCCTATGGGGAAAAAATGTTCTTTGTAATGCAAAACATTTTCATTGCTCCTGCCATGCAACATGGCTGCCGTGCAAAACCTCTGTTGGCTGTTCTCGTGATCAGTACAAGCGTAGTCTGTGTCAAGTGATCCAAACCATTGGAGCTTAAGCTTTTGCCGGTTTCTGAAGCATTAAGCGACTAGAGTACTTCAATTTCCCTCTGAATGGGATGCTTGTCCATTGCTGGATTACCCCCAGCAATAAATTAATTCATCGGTTTGAGGTGGAGAGGCACTGTGCGAGCAAAGCGTCTTGCCCAAGAACACAACGCATTGACCCTGGGCCACTCACCCCACTCCACTCAATCACGTTTTCTAAATCCTTTTATGATAGCCTAATATAGGGTATGAATTGGAATGATTTATGGCAGTTGTGAATTACGCGTTGTACGGCCTACTGCAGGAACACACCTTTCATCACTGTTGGTCCTCTGACCCAGATCTCCCCGCGTGCACCAGCCCCAAGCACCTCTCCAGTAGATACTTCACACACCTTGATATGGAAATAACAGATCATGCCAAATATGCAACCTAAATTTTATATATTTTTTAATATTATCACGCTCCTGTTTATCCCAAAATTGACCGTGTTAAATAGTTGTCCCTGGTTCCTATAAGGGCGGGGTCTTTTTTAGTTAGGGCACTGCAAACGTTCTGGGCCACGCAATGGTTTTGCCAAAAACCCGACAAGTACAGAATTTATTTTATTAAAAAAGCGTCTGGCCGCCTGTAAAAGACCATTTAAAAAGTATAGGAAACGCGGGAAGCTTAAAAACGGGTAATTGCGAGGGACCCTCACGTAATGCGTCGAACAAGCATGAATAAACAAAAAGAGGTCAAAACGTGATAAGATTCAGTGCATCGCAGAGTTTTGGGGGATTCGCTACGATATCTCTTTGGTGACCTTCATAAAAGGTTTTTTCAAGCCATCATTTCCTTAACTAGACCAGCTTGTGTCCTTTCCCTACCACCCTACGAGTCCACCACTGTACCTTGCATTCCAGGTTGGGTAAAAGCACACCAACCGATCCATGTTTGGTGTCTACCGGAGGCGTCACGTGACTCATTCCAGTAATTTCTGTCATGCCATAACCTGTTGAATTATTCAATCTTTTAAACTCCAATCTCAAAATACATATTCTCCTTACTGAATACAAAACATTTTCGTTACTGTTAGTTCTGCGTTTTTGGTGGCTGATCGAAATAACACTCCCCAGTCAATATCACCTTCGACATCGATCTCTCTTATGTGTCGTGCGATCTTGGGAAGGTGGAGCCAATTTAAGGCTCTGGTAGCTTCGTTCATTCTGCATCGTTTTTACGCACTACACTCTACTACTGGCCGAGAGAAAAGAGATGGACTTGACATGGGGCGGGGCACAACATACCACGAAGCACTGGTTCCGCTGAAAGCAGGTCGTTGACGCCTTATGTCCCACCCGGATTGAAGAGGACTAAGTAATAAAGTAACACTCCACCAATGATCATATACAGAATCGTTCCTATACTTTCTTATTCAGTTTCGTTCATATTCTGCTGTCTTTCAGCAACATTTCATCCGTCTTCCTCCTAAAGAAGCAACTTTAAACGTAATTTTACTTCCTGGGGAATAACAGTGGGAAATAACAGACAGACATGGCCACACATCTCACTGTCTTGCGTAAATATTTTCAACAAGTTTTATCCCAGCCTCAATTTTTAACGACAAAAATATCCAGAATAAACCTCTACTTTCCGCGACTGAGTAATCTTATAGTCACACCGATAATAAGAAATCTGTAAGATGGTTACGCTGGTTAAATGGAGTTGATGTTTCCACATCCGACAAACACGATCGTATTTATCTTTAGATTGAAAACCCTTCTCGTTTGAAAGCTGTCTGTCTACACTTTGCCTCACTTGACATATCAGTGTGTCCTCACCCTTAGCAAAAACTCCGAGCTCGTCACCCAACGTAATTTTTGTAGTGGTGCAAACTAAGCGCCATCCCCAGCAGGGGCGCATCCAGGATTTTTCTTAGGAGGGGTGCCCCATTAAGGAATGGCGTAGCTGACTGGTGAGGTCGACAAATTTTATAAGCGGATACGAAGAAGAAGGCTTCATCTCAGGGGGGAGGGAGGTGCCCAGGACTAAAGAAATATGAAGTAAACTTTATCTCTCACTTCTTGAGCCTTCAAAATCTTATAAGCCTCGCGCGCCCGGCACTTGACTAACATTACAAGAAATACGCTTAATTTGGATAACAAAGTCCACTGTTAACTTCATTAATTGGATGATTCACTTACACTGACTGATTCTTCTCAGTTGAGGCAGTCGTTTTTTGACATTTCTTGACGTCTCCGGGCCTAACACTGATGCACACGACATCACTTCGACCAGTGACGTCAGATTGAAATTATCGACCGCTGGATTGTTGGACAGCAGATGCACTACTGAGGCCTCTGAGATGAGATGTGTTATCTACAACAGAGATTAAAGGAATATTCAACTTCTCATGATTTCAGGGGATAGGCCAGATGTGCCGGCTTTTTCGTGCAGTACTTCTCATGTCACTGATCAAAAGAAGATCAAGGTAAGCACCTTGACCTTTTCTTGCACGGATACAATAAGGGGCCATTACTTCATTTAGTTCAGTTCCTTTCATTTGTTTGTTTGTTTGCTTAACTACTTATTTTCCTCTTTTACTCCACGACTATACGTGGTGTCGAGAAGACTCGCACACTCGAAGACTCGAAGTCACTGGGTCTTAAGCCAGGTTCATGTTGTTCTTGCATATAACAACATAAAAACATGTAAAAGGCTTTTTGTCACTCATTTTGTCCCTCTTTTTGTCACTCTTTTTGTCACTCGCTTCTTCATTGGGTGATAAGCTTACCCCTAGGCGGCAGTATCTGTGATGGATCATATGACCCTGACCTCCAAACTTTCCAAAACGTAATAAAAGGTCCTGCTTACCTTGTAATCTTGTAATAAAGGAAACAATTTGTTTTGATCAAATCTTGGCATCGAAATCAAGGTACTTCCGTGACGTAAAGCAAGAGACAGGACAGCGATCATGCCAAAAGTTCGGTGAAATGGTATGACGGAGAAGATCGTAGATTTTTGTTCAGAAGCTTTTTCCTTCAAGTCCAAAAACCCGTTAGCGCTCACAATGCAACCCAGGGCGACCAAGTTATAGTGTGTTAGCATAACACCCCGGGGCAGGCCACCAGCTCCACTTGAAAACGGTAAAATCGCCAAGTCATCTCTTGGGTGGAATGTTATGAGGGGAAATCCAGACCCGTCGTCCTTGAAAAGGACTGAGACCGAGTCACAATCATCATCGTCCTGGTCGTCCCCAATGACAAACACGTGCTCCATTACCAGTTTCCTCGCGGCTTCTTCTGCCCGATGTGCCAACTGGTGAACAGTAAAAACGCACTTTGCGTTGGCTTCTTTCAGCTGATTGGTGAGTTCGTCGCTCGTGAAGAGTGGATTGACACCGGTCACGACACCGCCCATCTGAAGAGCTCCGAGGAAAACAATAGCATACTCAGGAACATTTGGAGCAAATATGGCGATTACATCTCCTTTCTTGATTCCTCTTTTGCTCAGCGCCGAAGCGAGCTTTATGCTTAAATCCTTCACTTGAGAAAATGTATATTTGCGTTTAGTGGAGCTGCAGACCTAAGAAACATCAGAACCTTAGAAGACCTTCCTTATGATCAAGGGAAAGGCGCGGTGGCATAGCTAGTGTCCGAGGCGAGGTCTGGGATTTAGTCACTGTGTCTACTCGTACTCCACAGTTCATTCCAACTTCGTTCCCAGGGACTCTCATTTTCCCTCCCTAGTTCGAGAGATTCATTCAACTAATCTGCCAACCTGGCAAGCCTGCTAAGGGAGATAAGGGCGTTTACAAACGTTTAGGATTGTTCATAGTTGACTTTGTAACTCTTTTTCAAAGCCCTAGACTGTATGCATAAACTGCATGCATAATTGGCAAGGATTATTGTTCCCCTGTGTGAAGGTGATATTGGCACGCGTATTAACTTTTTGGTTTTGTTAAAAACTGTTAGCATGACAGAAATAAAACTCCTTTGATTATAGACAGACCGAGAGACTACAATAACGATCTGTTTGAAGGTGATCCAGCGAGAGGCTAAATCGTGATTTAAATAAAGTTGATCTGGGTGAAAAACCATTGAAAATTTTATTAAAACTGTCGCGTGAACAGACTTGTGGGCGACTTCGTGACAACTTTTCGTCACACTCTGGCGCGCCAAGACCCATCCTGTTTACAGCAAATTTCCGGCCTTATGCAAATCAAGGGAAAAAAAAAAATATTAGTTTAGCATTTTGCTTGCGTTGGAAACTTCCGCTTACTTGCCAAGAATGCTCAAACAATCTCTTTGATGTTGTTGTTTCTTCTGGCCATGGTTAAATGTTCACCCCTGACTATAGGTTGTAACTGGAAGCCTTGAAACTCAGTTCTAAATTTAGTACAGAGAACTTTGAAACAAACGGAGCGGATATAATTTAACTGATTAACTTTCTACATTTCTATGGTGATAATTCTTTTCTCTCCAGAACAGAATTCACGTACACGATTTCCCTGTTTGCTCGGTAGGTACCGATTTTCTACACAGACAAGTGCATGATACCAAAGTTTACTATAACTCCTCGCTAATGGTGTTCAGGTGCGCCAGCTTAACCTCATTGAAACCTTAGCTCGAAGAAATTACTTCGTGAGTGTCAATAATTATTGATATTTCATGCTTGTAAATTACTCACGATTGCTGTGCGATGTTCATATTCCTTGAAGTCTTGGAATACGAATTCCGGCCAGGAGAGATTTTCTGGGATTAACACCTCCGGCTGTTTGCTTTTTACTGCCATGATTCAGGAACAGAATTCGAGGAGACGGTATATCGCGCCATAAACAAGCGCCTTGCGAAATCATCTGACTGTTTACGGATTTAATTACTGCATCAATAAGCTTACAGCTTGAGGCAAATTACAACAGATATTTACATTCCTTCATTATTTGCATGATAAGTATTAATTATCATTATTAATTATATTGGATAAGGGTTGAGCCAAATATTTTATCAAAATCTATTAAAATTGCTGTATAAACTGAGAGTTTGATAACTTCACTAATTATATCACTAGGAAAACTAGGCTACATTGTAGCTACAAAATAAAACACTCGGTGAAATCGCTTAGATATCTCTCCAGAAATTCGGACAAAAAAACATTCCAAACACCCCGTCTTTTTCTCTAATATCCCGCTGTTTTTATTTAAAACAAATACCATTATTTCGACCCTTTGTTTCTTAAGATACCTCTAAGGAAACACTTTATTGAATCGAGAAAAGCAGTTTTGAAACCAAACTGGTAATATCCCGAACAAATCAGTCGCATTCTTGTTAAATATGTAAAATTTTTTCGACAATCCAGGAGGCTTCTAAATTAAATATCTCAACAAATATCCCAAACTATTTTTACCGAATGCAACAATATACACTTTGTCATGTGACTCTGTCAATCAGGAAATAAATAGCGTTGTTTGAAATTCAAAGCATATCAATGGTTTTAAAAAAAAGATAAGAAAATAAAATTAGAAACATTGCAGATTTTTTTCATGTGCAAGGACAAATCCCAAGGAAACCACGGCATTTTGAGTCATAACCATTTAGCTCCATTTACTTAGTATAAACTATCCAGGCTATCTGTATTCTAAGCCAACTCAACTCAAGCGGTATTAATTTTAGCAGAGAAACCAGAAACTGCAAGGGACCGCATACGAAAAACGCTGCTAACGTAGAATCTACAAGAGATCTCGGCCAAAAAATATAATGACAAACGGTAGACTGCAACGTTGATGCTACATGAAAGACGTTTCGAGACACCAACATGACAAGAACCGATAAAGCAGGATCGCAACAGTGGACAGCTGTTTCGTCCTCCGTGGGACTCGTCAGCACTGTGTAGCGAAGATATGTAATGCCAGCCCAAGAGCCAACGCACATAAATTGCAAAATGACCCGTTCACTGTATCAAGTTCCGTACTTTGAACTCACTTGCGCCCCGAAACACGCGCTGCCACATAATTTTAGCAGGCTGTGCAGTAGAAAACGGCCCTTATATTTGACCAATCACAGCGCGGAAGGAACTGGAAGATATGGTAATAACACAAACTTAAATCTTTCCACCAAAGAGAATATATATCTAATATTTAGTGTGTAAATATCACCTTTTGGGTTTGGAATGTCATTGTACTTTGGCAGGTCCACAGGGCGAGTCAGTGCTGCACACTAAAATGTGTTAATAAGAGATTTATTATCCAGCGCCTCTCTTTCCCAAAAACCAAACTTTTCACTGAGTTGCTGTGGTTAAGTGCGCTCAGGAGAGCTAACACTAATACCATCAACCTGTTAAACCGGTTTCTTGGAGAGCAAATACCATGAAATATTACATTTTCTACTCCCCCCTGGATGGGATGCTAGTCCATCGCAGGGTTACCCCCAGCATTAAATTCGCCGGTACCCATTGATACACCTGGGTAGAGAGAGGCACTGTGAGAGTAAAGTGCCTTGCCCAAGAACACAACGCAATGTCCCAGGCCAGCGCTCGAACCCGGACTGCTCGATTTGGGGGCGAGCGCACTAACCATGAGGTCACCGAGCGGGTCGGGCCTCCGCAAATGTGATTGAACAACTGAATAATGAATGTTCAATGGTGCATTATTCCCCATTTTCAGCCTCTATTCATCCTGTTTTTTTACAAAATCAGTTGCGTTTGGAATGGAAGCAAGCGCTGAGTCCAAGGACGGACGATGGAGAGAGGCACTGTGAGAGTAAACTGTATGTCTTAACCAAGAACACAATGGTCATGGCAAGGGCTAAAACCCAGGCCGTCCATAGTCCAGCGCACCATTCATTAGCGCCCATCACGAAGCCTTACCCTTTTTCGCGCACATGGTTTCACGGGTCCCGGACCGGACCAACACTCGGGGTCTTAAAAGTGCTGCCTTTGTTATTACATCTGCAAAAGGACTACAAATCGTAGGCCCCGTTTCCCGCATCTTCAGTGTTACATGGTTAGCAGGGGGCGTTAAAGAACCCACACACTTATCGCAAAGAGTAGGGCACAGAGTTCCCGGTGTTGTGGTCTGGCCTTGTCTTACGAGTTGGTGCTTCACATAGGGTTAACTTCATTGCACCCTTTCCCCTTGGACAGAATTGTCCAAGAAAAAATTGCTATGCTATGTTCATCTCGAAGCAGTCCCACAAAGGTTGGGGTCGCAGATGCATTCATAACCCGAAAGGTATCAGTGAAGTTCGCAAATACTTACATCTGTAATTTTATTTTTTTTTAAGCACTTCCAGTTACATCAGGAATAATAATTTACGGAGAAACTTGAGAATGTTTCCAATGAATCATTCGGTTTGATAGTCGTATATACAATTCTCTCTTATAAAATATAAACACTCTATTGAAACTTAATTATTACAAAGCAGACCCTGGAAAGTTTCTCAATACACGGGTTGTTAAAAATAATCTTGCAATGCTTCTCGCTCTATAAAAAAGAAAGATCATTTAAACCAAAGTTGCTCGTGTAAAGAATAATCCGAGCATAGTAACATTACACTTGAATTTAGAGGAAAAAAAAGTAATCTTCTAATTACGATTTTCGCACAAGGCTGCAAGAAATGTTGCAAAAAAAAACTTATTTCACTTCTGACAAGCAGAGAAAATTAGTGCATTTCTCTAAATTCTACTCCTAGATGAGGGCTGTGACAGAATAAGTTCTGCAAACGTCACAGCATCTCTGACGGTATATTTTGGGCTATGTAACCTTAAATTACCTTCTACAATCGTAGGCGTTGCACAATTATAATACGTCGATACGCGAACTAAGTCCCAAAGCGTTGACAATACTAAACGCCATAAATTTCGGTTAATTTTTCTGGCGCCAAGGATAGATTGTTTAATGTGCCCTGTCTTCAAAAAACAACTGCCACAATTAAGAACACAAAAGTACCTTAAGAAAAACACATGAAAAATTACTTAACACCGCAACAAGAGGCGACCTAAAGTTTTTAGTTTTGCAAATCGTTATCGCTTCTTTTTCCGCCAACGACACGTCAAGTGTCTTGGTTGGAAAAAGCTAACAACTGCACAAAACACGGCGCGAAGATTAAGCATGAATATGATATTTATCCTTTTGTCCACTTCATAACATTATTTTCTTATAAGTCAGTAATAACAAATCATAATTTCTCCCAAGAGTAGTGGCATTGCTTTAGAATGAGTTCCAACATCACGATATTATCTAGAGATATATATATACCTTAAATTTTTCCTTAAAATTTTCCAGATTTCAATGACAAAATTAGAGCGCAATAAAATAGATTCCGGCAAGTCATTTTAGTCGCTGTCTGCGGCGGCAGCGGCATTTTGGCCAGCCAGTTTGTTTCGCCATCTTATTGAGAGCCTCTTCTTGTCCTGTCGAGGGTTTGTCCCGTCAGTGGCCGAGTGTGAACCCGCCATGTTGTCAAGACCGTCCGGAAGAGAAGACGTCAGTGGCGACATGTCCTCCTCCAAGACTGCAGCGAAAAAAAAAAAAAAGAAAAAAGAAAAAAGAAAAAAAAAAAAAAAAACAGAACAGTAGAATGTCAGTATAGAAATACTCCTTACTGGTTTAAGCTAAATTCTGAGATTTGTTCAACAAGATATTCATTTCTTCGTTTTCTATTTCCAAGAGATTGAACGAATTTAACGACTAACGGCTTAACGACTGAGCGGATTGTAAAGTATAATATATAACCCTCAATTTAAAAGAATAATCAACTTCTCCTTACAAGATAATTTTTAAGCTAAGTGATGAGAATAAAGAACTTTAGTTTACTTTTATATAATTTTAATTTTATTATGCACGACCCCACAAGCTTCCCAGCTTTAAATTATAATCGTGCTTAAATAAAGGCTATCTGTCTGTCTGTCTGACTGCTTGTCGTTCTGTCTGGGAGTAATTGTCGCGTAGTGTTCAACTAGGACCAACCATTTCAGCTTAGTTTTATTGAATTTGTGTGCGTGCGTCAACAGTTTCAGTTCACACGTTTGAGAACGAAAACCGTTTCCGCATGATCTAAAATTTTTGAATTTTGAGGAAATACCTCGTTCTGGGAAAAATACTCACCTAATTTATTGCTTAAGATTCTTGGAGATGTCACGGCACTTTTGGATCGATGACGAGCGGATGTCTTCTCACTGTCAGATAAACTAGCTGTAGCGGCCGTCTGCGCGCGCAAGATTTCATGGCGTTCGCCGCCTGACAACACCGGCGTGGGCGGCTCACTTCCCGGGGGTTTCGGTACGGGACAGAAGACCAGCGAGGCGAAGTCCTCGTAAGTTGTGGGTTCTTTATGATTCTTGACGATTCGTTCAATGCAAGCCGCTCTTTCTTCATAGCTAGCAGATTATGAAGGAATCATACAACATAACGGTGCGATGGAAAGTTACTGAAAGCGAGAGAGGTCTTGCTCGCTAGCTGTTTGTAAAAATTTTAAACCAATCTGACTAAAAAGTACTGTCATTCTAGCAAAAAGAAGAAATCGGAGGACTAAACTAATGAACACAAGTTTCAATACTTTACAAATAAAAATAACATATTTCTGTCACAGGACAGCCATCAATAATGTTCTATATGTTAGAACAGAACGTGAGAAATTGCAGGAAAACATTGGGATAATATAAATGGATTGCAATTTAAAACACTTTGTATAAAAATCTGAGGATCATGCCATTACAAAGTCCCAGAGGTTGAATTTAAGCTACAAAACAGCGGCAAGGAGTCGAAGTTATGACAAGTTAAACATTTCTTTTAAAACCCTTTACGAAGACAAAACAGTTTCATTTCACGCTCACTAAGGATACTATCTCTCATACACAGGAAGAAGTTCTCGACTTGCTCGGCTAGCGTTGATAGCTGTCGCCCTAACCAGGGCTGGTAAGACTTTTCTGTCAACTAGAGCTCCATCAAACAACGGTCCAAACATTGGCACCTGACAAGAACAGTACAGAACAAACGTTGCTTTGCAGTCGTGTTTTATTTGAACGAAAGCTTATTATAAACTCCTGGCTCCTCCGTTGCTCGCAGCGAAGAAACGCTGCACGTTAAAGACGATAAATAAACATTTTTCCGTCGCCTGGAGGCTTCAGATACCAGCTACTTAAGGATGGGCATCAAAGCTTGCCTTAAAGTACCTTTTTCGGACTTCCGCAAAAACTACTGTTACTTATTTACACTACTTGTGTAATCATAGATCGCAACAGTTACCGCACACTATTAGGGATGTATCAAATCTACATCACTGTTACATCAGAACCTATATCAACTCTTATATTCTATTTTATTGAATCTGACGGCTTTCAAGTAATATTTCAAACACGAAAGACCGTGTTGGACCACATTTCCAAACACCGAGAAGAGAGACGGACTTCGAGGTGTATAGAAATGCGGTCAAGCACTGTCTTGAGTGTTTGATATATCTTCTCAATCGAAACTAAAACTAAGGAGAAAACGGAGAAATAAAATCTTAAAAATCTATACAAATTAAGATCGGATATCCAAACACCGTCACGGTCATGATTTTCTTTGTTTAATCTTGATGAATTATTAATGAGTTTGAGAAGTCTCCATTGCAATTACATCAAAACTTATGACAACGTTTTACTGAATCTGGTGGCTTTGAAAGATCTTGCAACCTTGTTTAATTACAGCTCCAAATATCATTTGCTTCCTTACCTTGGGCTTCTTGATGATTTGTATTCTAAACAATTGATTCTTCAAAGGATAAATGATGATCATGACATGAGCAAAGTCAGTGTTGACGATACCATGTCTGTAATCCCGATAGTGTTCGGACCACACAATGTGAACCTCATCATTACCAATATGACGAACCTACAACAAGACAGAATGCACCCATGTCTTAGTTTATTTTTCTGGCACGTTCAAGCATTGCCTGTTTGCGCATCTTGAAAAGTTAAGCCTCAGTGTTCAAGTTCGTCGTTTGTAATCCGTGTTAATCTTCTCCATCCTTAACCATCTTTGTTCCTTTATGGTTTATTATTATCTCTTTGGCGTTTTTCTATCCTAGTGCACTACCATTTTCAGGTTTTCCTTTAATTTAAAGGTAATTTTGAACGTGGCTAAAATACCGTGACTGAGCTCTTCTAACATGAAACAGTGGTCCATAACAAGGAGGGAAAACCTTCTACACTTGATGCAACGAGACATGCTCGTGTTGAGCTGTAGTCAGAATAGATTTGATGGAAGTTTTTCATGCCTTCTGCTTTAAGCAGCCAATAAAAACTATAAGTAGAGAGGTAGCTGACCTTTCTGTTGAATTCCGTGTTATCAGAAGGCAAAGGCATCCTGGTAGATACATGAAACATCACTTCAGTAGTAGATGTACAGTAGTACGGCGCCGTGGTACCAGTTGATAGATTCCTCTCCAGTCCACCCAGAAATCCAGTGTGTTTGGACAAGTCCACCTGGTAGGTGTAAAAAACACGCGTTTTGATTGGCTATAGTGAAAACTACTTGTTCTAACGTGCACAGTGATTGGCCAAACAAACCCTTTACAGCATTTTCTTACCTCCCACGCCAGACCTGCGACAAAGCGTTCATATTGCTCACTGCCCACACAGTTGGACATGATTGAAGTCTTGTCTTCTTGACCCTGGGCAACGTACACCAAAGCTATTTTGTGCGTCTCGCGACTGGAGGAAATGAGAAACCATAATTACTACAGTGACACTGCTTTCCCGCGCTTTCGACCAACTACCCATTTCTCGCAATTAAAACCAGCTTCATTTTTCCCGCGCTTTTCATTAGTTACAAGTATTCCCTGCGCTTCCCACCGCTTTCATGTTTTCTCGCGCCTTCCACCGGTTACAAGTTTTCCCGCGTTTTCGACCGGTTGCAAATTTCCCCGCGTTTACGGACGGTCACATGTTTTCCCGCGCTTTCTATTTAACACGCTTTTGCTTTGAACTGTGATTGGCTAATATCGCTGCTTGCAAGACCAGTCTGAATATTAAGCTTAGTGATTTTTTCAGGTGTAACTCTAATTCTGATAACAGTGTAATAGTGTCGACATACCACCGTCTGTTGTCCAGGTTCTTCAACTCTCGCAAGAAACGGTCAGTCTTCTTCAACAGATCAATTTTGGTTCTGTGAACAAAAGAAAATCGTGAGTACATCTTTTAAGCAGTGCTCAAATCCCCAGTCCAAAAGCAGTCACAGCCGCTATAACAAAACAATTTAGCATCCATAAAATGAAAACAATTTTAGTCGGCATACACGCCAAGTGGCCCATCAGGCCGGCGCTTATACCGACTTCTGTAGCAAGAAGCGACTAGGATTATTTCTACTCCCACCTGGATGGGATGCTAGTCCATTACAGGGTTACCCCCTCATTAAAATTTGCCGGTACTCATTTATACACCTGGGTGGAGAGAGACACTGTGAGAGTAAAGTGTCTTGCCCAAGAACACAACACAATGTCCCCGGACAGGACTCGAATCCGGATCGATCGATCCGGAGACGAGCGCACTAACCATGAGGCCACCGAGCCTTCACAGAAACAGATCATGGTGGACGAAAATTATCGGAAGTGGCTGGGAAATTATCACCATCAACTACTGGTTAAACGTCGCCAAAGTTTCTCTCACCTTTTCTCCCAGGTCATCATTCCGGTTTGACTAACTACAAACCGGCACAACTGGAATGGCGACTGAGGCACTTCATAAGGGGGAGGACTGGATGCCAGCGACGACAGGCTGGAGAAGAAGTCGAGTGACAATACAGTTGCGTGACATAATAAAAACTCAAATACTCTCTCACTGTGTCCACTTTACTGAAAAAGTGTCACGTAAGTGCGACCCCCTGATTATCAGGTTACTTAAATTACCCGCCCCTTTATTTCCTAGTTACATTGGATGTTTCCCGCGCTTTACACTTACTGCAGCTTTCGCAGTTAACACAAGCAACAGGCTTTCCCGCGCTTGGTGCAAGTCACATGTTTTCCCGCGCTTTCCTCCGAACGCCTACATACTTTCCCGCGGTTTTTGTACACTAGCTTCCACGGTTTCACTTCAAGGGTTAATTGTTTAGTGATGTCACTGGTAGACTACTTTGCCTTTAAACGACAGAAACAGAAAACCAAACTTGAGTAGTTTCAATGAAACTTTGAATCAAACCTGGGATCCGTTATGTCGTTTTCCACTCGTTTCCTCTCGCTGGTGTTCTGCTCAAGGACAGAGTCTATGACGTCAAACTCCATGTCACTTAACAAACTCTCAGGGGAGGGGCCAGGCTCATTCAGAGAGTGGTCTGGGTACAATAGACATTCTTGGCTGGACGCTCCAATGCTACAAAGGAGCTGCGAGAACAAAAAACATTCAAATGAGTGCAGCAAACACATAGGGCGGCAAAAGAGAGAATCACTGCTGATTATTTGGAAAGACATGATTGTTTATGTGAAGCTTGATGAAAATATAATACTCGGAAAAATGTTTCTGGGTTCACTCAGTAAAAGTAGAATCTCCGTGACCTTGTGTACAGCGACCCTTTCCTGCAAACCATATTATGATATAACTAGCTTAAACGTGAACCTAGGTTCGACTTCCGGTGCAAGAACTCGGAATTAAAGGGTTTTTTTTTTTATTTTTTCGCGCAGCTTGTACCACTGACCGTTTAATATGAACTATTTTTGTGTTTCCCCAGCCCCACCCCCTTGCCTTTTGGCTCGTTCATATCCCACGCGCCGGGTTAATATTTTGCTAAGCTTGCGACCACAACGAACTCGAGACAAAATAGAGAGTCCGTGAACAAACTATGAAAGGGCTTTCTCACCATACAATAAGGGACTTTTTGCAGCATATAAAATAAGCTCCAAAAACAAGAAAGAAACCTAAAACCCTCAAATGAAAGGAAACTTATAACAAAAGTAGAAAAACACGAGAAATCTCAATTACATTTTTTTTGAAATTTACCCCCAAACAGGAGCATAATTTACAAACAAAAAGTAGCGTAGTCCATATTTTACAAGCACCATAATGTGAAACTCACATCATCAAGTCTATCTTCAGCGACTGGTGTTGAAGTCTTCTTGAATTTAACGAGCGGGTGTGATGATGCATTTTGAAATCCTGTATGGCTTCGATGTTCTTGATTAAGAATGCCATCAATTAAGTCGGCCGTCGTTCCTTTGGATAAAATTATCAGGTAAGTCAGTTCTACATAAGAAGCAGTCATACTCTGTTATATACACACGGCAAAGTTTTCGTTATCAAATATTTTGTTCTCGAAAATAGTAGCTTGTCAAGCTACTCTGAAATTTATGTATGTATGTATGTATGGAAGAATAAACAAACGAACGAGTCACGAGGGGAAGGTGGGAGCGAACGAGTGGACGAAAAAACGAGTAAACGAATGAACAAGCGAACAAACGAGCGAGCGAACAAAAGGAACGAAATAACGAACAAACAAACGAACGAACGAACGAACGAACAAACAAACAAACAAACAAACGGACGAACGAACAAACGAACGAACGAATGAACGAACGAACGAACAAACAAAGGGACGAACGAACGAAGAAACGAAGAAACGAAGTAGCGAAGAAGCGAAGAAACGAAGAAACGAAGAAACGAAGAAACGAAGAAACGAAGAAACGAAGAAACGAAGAAACGAAGAAACGAAGAAACGAAGAAACGAAGAAACGAAGAAACGAAGAAACGAAGAAACGAAGAAACGAAGAAACGAAGAAACGAAGAAACGAAGAAACGAAGAAACGAAGAAACGAAGAAACAAACGAACGAACGAACGAACGATCGATAGATCATGGATAAAGTATTGAACAACGCAGTGACCTACCACTATGCTGGTAATTTTCCGTTTCCGTTGAGCAAGACCCATGTAATAAAGTGTAGTCCCAGACGTTTTTTCCCGTCATGTCACGCGTGATCACGCGACATTGAGTGGCTGCGGTACTCGCAGGAACTTGGTTCACCACTGAGTCAGGCGAGTCCTAGAAAACACCACACACATTACAACACATCCCGCAGTTTTCCAGAGTCAGAGAAATGTGTTGGGATTCTAACTGGTTTTCACATGTACGTGAAAATTCCTTACTGAGCCACAACCAGTTATTTTCAAAACCCGTGTGAAACGGAACCTTACCTCCAGTGACAATTCAACCAATGATATCAATACGCTGTCGTTTAACACGAAAAACTGAAACAAACGATACAAAAAAAACGTTATATTAACACTAGACGAGATGTAAATTTAATGTATCACCGTCAAAATACCCACCTATATTTAAGAAGGTCAAAGAAGACGTGGTCTTTTTGAGACAAAAGAAGACATATTTACGTGTAAACGTTATTGAATAATGACCGGAAAATGCAGAACTCATAATATAAGTAAAATAAATGATATAGGAAAAAAAGTCAAGATTAAGGACAAAGCTTCTCTCGTTATTAGCTGTCATTGAGATTCGTCGAAAATTATTTCAAAGCTTTGGGAGTAAAGATTGACCCCTAGGATGACTGCCTCAATGTTCAGCCTTACAGAAACAACAACAGTGAAGCCACGGTAAACACGAAAAAACGTAGGACTCAAACATATTTAACTGTATGGAAAGAAAATCTACTGCGACACCTTACAAACGAACCTGTACATTAGGAGCACTGAAGATACAAGACGACAGCTCGTCAGCTTCTACATCCGGGTTATCTTCATGTTCACTAATTAAACTGTCTACTCTGGACGGACCAGCTCCCAGTGGATAGTGGCCCATGTGGTTCACCATATGCATCAAAACCTAAACAAACAAGAACAGGAACAAATATGCCCCTAAGCGACGAACAACTATGGTCACTGGAACCCTGCCTTACGGTCACCCAGTTTATACGGTCACCTCGTTATTACGGCCACTTTATTCTGGCCCAAACAAAAACTCAGTCAGTCATTTTCCAGTCTTCTAACACGGCTAAATTTTCGTGACCCGTTGATGACCGGATTAACGGGGTACCACTGCAGTAATAACGCAGATAGAGAGCAATAACGTTAAAATGTAGTCTTGTCGTAGTTTCCTTATGGTGTTCCTCTACAGCACGTTAGAGCCTTCTTTGGTCATGCGCACAGAATCCAGTGATTGCATCTTAATGCCTTAGGGTTTTGTCGTCCTAGTAATTGAGCTTCTTACTGGAGGCAGACGCGAAATAAATTTCCACAGGCGTTCAAATAAACTAATCCTCGTTTGATCAACGTAAATTAACCGCCGTGGCCAATTTGGAAAGCTGATGTTTCGATAACGAGCCCGGAGCACAAATAGACACGGCTTCTGATTAGCGAATTGCTGATTTGGTTACGGTAAACACCACTTACTGCTCGTGCTGTTAACTCCACAGAATCCGACCTGGGTGGAAAGTCAAATGTGTCTTGTCCGCCTGGATCTAAGAATGAGAATAACAACAGAGTTACTTAATTTGAAGTTCTGTTCATTTTAAATGCATTGCCTCTAAAAATACCACCCGATGACCTCTTCACATTTCTTACAGTTAATGTACCACTCCCGGTAATGTATTCCCCTCCGATGTAAAATTAGTTCATTTGAAGACAATTTGAAGTCAGGGCCAATTTGTAAAATGGGGCACAATGCAAGAAAGATTTAAGGTTCAAACTGAAAGATTCAACTTGCAGAATATGTAGCTTGCAGAATATGTCTCGTGACAAACAGAGGCGACAAAACGCATGACAAACGATTCAAAAGAAACGTTAAGCAAGGTAAGGGAGTAGGGTTGGGGGAAATTCTGTTGTAAAGAAACAACCACCTTGACGTCATTATCGTGGTGTAATGGCCGTGGTGTAAATTCAACACACCACTGTCATTACACCATGGATTCGGCTGACTCAAATATAGTGGTTTCAGTGCAGTGTTTCTTTGCGCAGTGTATTCAATTTGAATAATAAAAATGTTAACGCACTTATTGCTCGTGAATTACTGGGATTTATCTTTACTCGTTCAGTAACAATAATCTCGAAATTTTCAATACCGCACTCGGCAAAGCCTCGTGCGGTATTGAAATTTCTCGTTCAGTGAACTCGTGCAGGTAAATCCCGATAATTCACCCGCTGAGTGCGTTAACCTGTAAATATCCAACGCGCGCTCGTGGAATAATCGCTTATTACCTACCAGCTATACTACCATCTTCTCCACTGTCTGGCTGAGTCTCAACAGGGCTGCCGGGTACAGTGCTTGACATTCTGTCGCCTTCCTGCAGCCGTCCTAATCTGATGGGCCGACCGTCACCACTGATAATGGTAGATATGTTCAGCTGTTTGGTTCTTTTCTTGGGTCCCTTGTTTGATGCAGCCATCTTCAACACCTGACCAGGCAAAACAGATTACAAAAACAACAGTGAATTAGTGACTGGATAATCTAAGGCACACTCATCTCTCTTTGCTCGTTTAGTTCTTTCCTCGCTCCAGCGTTTTCTGACTCTTCTCGACTAAACTGATGACGAAGTTGTAAAGAGATCCCTGTACAGCCTCTGATTGGCTGCAGATCGGTTTTGAATTTTCGCGCGTAATTAGTAACCAGTCAGAGACGGTACATGGATCTACGTCATGGTGAGAATTTTTCGGGCCCAGTCCTGAGCGGGTAAGAATAGCGCACTTCTCTCAGTCTCTCAATGGATGGATCTTTACCTGGAACACTCTTGCGAGTATGCTGACATTCTCGTCTTCGTTTGTCTTTGACAATAACTTCGAAACAGGTATTACCATCAGCCAATCTAGCAGGCACATGAGGACAGAGGCTAAAACCTGAAAAAAAGAAAAACCAAAGCATAGAGAAATGAGGTTTAACAATTCAAAGTACAAATACTCTTACTGGAAAGAACAAAAATGTTACATCAGTTCCAAAAACTGGATGATATTAGGGAAAACGACTTTTACAATCGACAGCTTGGCTTAGCAGAATGTGATGGAGTGTTTCTTGCAATTAACACACTGGGAAAGAAGCTCGCATTGTACAATAAAGACGGATTACTATTTGACTACAACACATCTGTTCTTACTTTATTTTGTTCTTGGATGTGAGCTGATTCTCCTCCTGGTAACAGATTTACAACGGCGTGACAAAGAACCTGTCAAGTACAGAAACACCAAGCAAACTTCATTCAATATAACAGCTACATGCTTAAACTACATCAGTATTTACTCAGCCAACGATATGGACGACATTAACAAAGCTGATCACAGCGAGATACCTATTCTAGGGAACTTAAAGTCTGTGACTGATTCAAAAGTAACTGAAAAGACTGACTATGTTAAAAGAGCTACGTCACGGTTTGCATATATTGAAAAGTTTAGATTAAATGTATCAGGTTCGTCGTTTGCAATCCGTGTTAATCTTCTCCATCCTTAACCATCCTTGTTCCTTTATGGTTTATTATTACCTCTTTGGTGTTTTTCTATCTCAGTAAAATACCATTTTCATGTTTCCCGTTGTTTAAAGATAACTCATTTCGTACGTGGCCAAAATAACTCAAAATGCCGTGACTGAGCACTTTAGCTGAAAAACCGGTAAAAAGCAACACTTTTTAAAATAACAGCAAGAACAAAGGAAACTAACAGAGAACAGAACAAAGCGAACAAACCTCGACAATCTTGAGAGGAAGGTCTTTGTCAAACACGCAGAGTTCCTTGTAATACTCAGATAGAAGATGAATGACGTCACAGGCCACGTGACAAACGGATCTGTTATGAAACTACAAAGCCAAGAAACTTTCAGTTAATTTAGCTTTCTCAACTAGAATCAAGTTGCTACAGTTTTCTGCTCGAAAACCACATATTAGTACAGCCAAAATACGGTTAGGAGAATCAACTACAGTTCATTTGGAGAAACTTGCCAGTGATAATTGTTACAAGCTCATGCACAAAACAACATAAAATCGTCACTTCCCACACCATGTAAGTCACACGGGCTGTCACATTACTGTCGCATGCACATCGATACTTACAGTGATGGAGGCCAAAAGAACACAAATGCAGTCATGTACTTTGGGATGTCCTTGACAGTGAATGAGCTCTTCAACTATGAACACACCCAGAGCGTTCAGGGCTGTACACCTGCAAAAAAAAAACATTTAAAAAGTCACTGTGAGTCCAGTGGTTGAGAACAAGGTTATCCTAGAGCTGAAGTTGTTACAAACCTTGCAGAACACGACGGGTCTAATTTTGAGGCACGTAACAAGGAACCAACAAGTTTATCCTAACGGGAGCAAAGAGAATTCGTATCAGTTTTTTTTTTTTTTAATAAACAACTAATGCTCTACACAGATGATAAACCACAATTACATTAAACAATGGCGAAAGAACTACACAGGAAAAGCTACATTCAGATTTCACTTCAAATCCATTTGTAAATGCGCTACGCTGTCAGTTGCATTCTGCATTGTCAATAACCAATAAATGGAGTCAGGACCGTACGATTTCACAGAATCTACAGTATGTACACAACTATGAAAGAAGCTGACGAGGAAAACGAGGACGCAAAAGAACTACGTGTACTGTCAGTCTTATGGAATTCGGGAATTTTAACGTATTCAAAGACAGGGTTTTCAACCAATTTGGACTTGGGTAACAAAGTTCACTGTACAAATAGATCTCTTTTTGATTAGCAGACGACATAAATTACGGCATATTTTCTTACTTGACTTGAACTTTTGTGAAGAATCACGCTGTGTATGAACTTGCATAGAGTAATACACTCTATCTCGCAACATTTGTGTTACAGTAAGCATTGCACAGAGTCTCTGGTGTTCTTCTCTTCGCAGTGATTTCGACAATGCTAGAACAGCTTTTTGGCATTGCATGGTAACACTAAGCGACGTTTACGAAACTTGAATTACAACGTTTACTGCCTTTAAATTGCGAGGCAAGTCACACAGGCCGTTGCCTTATGCCACAAATGTACCTAAGAGCTGCTACGTACAAACCTTGATGTCTTTACCCGTGCTCTTGTGTTGATACTCATTGGTTTGATGTCCAGGCTGGTGAAGAGGCATGTTAGGAACATTGTTTGGAAAACACAACAGTGATCCAATCAAGGTGACTGCCTCTTCTCTTGGAAGCTGTGAAGGTAAAAGCCAGAGCTTTATATCATATTGTCAGTATTACTATATCCATTCTTCTTGGATGAAAAGGTGCACCACTAGGGTAGCGTCCACAGTAAGCCGGAGAAGTTTGAAAATGCAGCTTTATTTCTACGATTTGGCCTTCCGTCCACACTAATCCGTCAGGAAAACGGAGCTTTTCGAAAACGCTCAACTTCAAAGCGGAGGAATTTGAAAACGCCGACTTATCGTTTCCGTGTGGACGGAAGACATTTTGAAAACGGAACTTTTCGAAAACGATGGCATCACAATAATCGTGTTATTTCACTGACCGAGTTTTCCTCAAACACAAATCCAAAATGACCGGTGATTGTTGCGTATTTAAATTTCTGCGGTGTAGTGTGAACGGAAAACATTTGATGCGTTTTCAGAGTGAAACCTCCGTTTTCAAATTCCTCCGGCGTAGTGTGGACGTAAAAAATTTGATGCGTTTTCAGAGTGAAACCTCCGTTTTTAAATTCCTACGGCGTAGTGTGGACGTAAAACATTTGATGCGTTTTCCGAGTGAAACCTCCGTTTTCAAATTCCTCCTGTGTAGTGTGGACGGAGTCTAAATAATGTTACAAAATCTCATGTGTATTACCAAAGCGTAAGAGAAATTCTCACCTCCATGTTCTGACTGATAATAACCCCATTAGTTGCCTGAATGAAGTCAAGGATCAAAAGACTGGAACTTGGCAGCATCACAGAGAAGAAATGTGCGCAGCGACTAACAATGGCACTTATAATATCCTTAAAAACACAAGGGAAACACGTGTGACAATTCGTTAAACTCAGCTCAATGTGCACAGCTAGTAGCTTACTAGTGATGACACTAATATCATCCTTAAAAACACAAGGGAAACGTGTGTGACAGTTCGTTAAACTCGGCTCAATATGTGCAGGCAGTAGCTTACTAGCAATGGCACTTATAATATCCTTAAAAACACAAGATGAAGGTTTTTATGTGAGTTTATAAAATAACTGAGATACTACACGCGCGCTCATTGGTCGATGGGGGTGTTTAGATGAGAGTATGAAAACACGGTTGTGGCATTTTAGATTCGCACGTATTTTTGAGAAATATTTATAAAAGCAATAGTGCACTTTTTCCGTGTTTACATAGCCTGATCTAAACACTTTGTGGGTTGGGAAAATTTACAAAAGTTACGCGTCTCGAATTCTCCGAACCTCCCTCGTGTTTAGATGAGGCTATGTAAACACGGAGAAAGTGCCCTATTGCTCAAAATAAAAAAGCTGTTACTGTGCATTCACTTCCTTAATGTAATTACAAGACGTTTTCCAAATGACCTTTTGTCCAAATTATCCAGAGTGAACTTACCTGATCAGTTCCTGTGAGTCCAATGTGCATCAGACGGTAGAAGTGTGTCAAGTACTCCTGTGTGAGTGGTAGATCTTGACGGCAAACTGTCATGGCACACATCAGTTTGTAAGCAAGAAGACGACCACTTTTAAATTCATTATTAATGGACAAGGAAGCAGCCTAAATAAAGGAAAAAAGATCTCCATATTAGCCACATGCATATAAGGGTTAAATTACAGCTCAAGGCACACACATGTAGACATTGGCAAATATTGCAAAAAATTGCGTTCAGTTGTAACTACCGAAATCATTCTATTTAGCGCCCTCCTTCCAATAAGCGCACCCTCTCGAATAAGCGCCCCCCTTCGAAAGTGTTTTTATTAATAAGGGGCCCCTATTCCAATAAGCGCTCCTATTCTATTGAGCGCACATATTCTAATATTCTTATATATTTTTTTCTTACTCCTTCACCGTACATTTGTTACTGTTACAGTTTCTGTTATTGTTTCTTTTTTTGAATAAATACCGTATTAAAGTTTTGTTTTGACATTCGGTTGTTTCTCAAAAAAGCAGCAAGCGCCCTATCTCGAATAAGCACCCTCCCTTGAGGTGCCTAAAAGTACCTCAAGAAAAAAAAATTACAGCTGTGTTACAGGGCTGGGTCAGGTCTGCAGTTACAACATAGTGGCTTTTTACGATACACACCTCAAACACCCACGTGGCCATGTGCTGCAGAGGAGGAAGCAAAACAGGAATGGGTGGAGTTGACTTGTTATCCACTGAGATGCCTTGATTTAATCGGATCTAGAGTGCAATACAATGTATAAATATAAGTCAAAAGAATTATTAGTACCCAGTGACGGTTTCTCTTTTTCAACCGACAAAATACGTACACACTAATTCTAATTGTTATAAAAAAAATGTTGAAACAAGTTGAGCGCCACCTTAAATTTAATGAGAGAAATGTGGCTGTTGATATGTACAGGGAGTTATTTTGACCATTACTTTCTCCTGTTTTCCCTTCATTTTCTTGAACAATAATCAATAATAACATTGAAAAATTTTACAGCGCGACTTTCCATGAAATTATCAAGTGTGCGTTACATTTATATTATAAACATGAAAATTACCGCCTAATAACTTGAATGAAAATTTTAAATGAGATTGATCAAATGAAGTTCAATGTAAACATTACCTTTGCCAGCATGTTCCAGATTGACGTAAGACACTCCAGCACTTTAGCATGGATGGCAGGGTCTTTGATCTTATTCACATTGCCCAGAATTCCCAGCACTCTGCGCCACAAGACAACTGCCGCCACAGGGCCCCACCCTTCCCTATAACCTCCGGCTACTACACTAGTGTCTTCTTCATGAGGGTCCTCCTCCACGAAGTCATCATCAAGAAGCTCCCCATGGGGCTCCTCTAGGTGCGCCTCAGGGGATGGACTTCTTGACCCTGCTTCCAGGTCGTCAGGAGTTTCTGAAATGGCAACAAACAAGGCTTTTCACGTAAATAGGATACTGTGAAGATTTGATCTTAGGCCCTGTCCACAATACACCAAAGAAATTTGAAAACGGCGTTTTTACTCTGTTTTCCGTTCACACTACGCTGGAGAAAATTGAAAACACAACAATCACTAGTCATTTTGGATTTGCGTTTGAGGATGACTCGGGCAGGAAAATCACGTGATTATCGTAACATCATCGTTTCGATCAAAAAGCTCTGTTTTCAAAATGTCTTCTGTCCACACTGAGCGCAAAGCCGGCGTTTTCAAATTCCTCAAGTTTGAAGAGCGTTTTCAAAAGTCTCCATTTTCGTGATGGATTAGTGTGGACAGTAGGCCTAAACGTACAAACAAAGGTGCATTTTCAAATTACTCTGGCATAGTGTGAACGGGGCTTTAATAACACCCTTGTTCAATATACGTATGTAAGTGGCCTTCCTCTAATTATATGTTCCTAAACAATTCTACATTAAGCAAGCCCCCTTATTTCAACAAAGGTTCCTTTTCTACTTAATGCCCTCCAATAAGCAGCCTACATGTACAGGCGTAGTGTACTGAATTAACTTTACACATGACTTGAAAACGGTTTGTTTTGTTTGTTTAATCCTTTAGGGCAAATTTAAGCAAGTTCATGGTTTGAAGTTTCAACACTTCAGAGATGTCAAGGCAGGAAAACAAAAACAAGTGTCCCAAACATCCATCGCCCTTCAGCTACCAAAATTAATGTTTTAATAAGCACCCCATGTCCTGAATTGAGTTTAATAATAAGGACAGAATTAAATCACAAGCTCCAAACATACAAACCTCTTCCAGATGATTCCGGAGAGGACCGGCCTCCCATATCATGATTAAACTCCTCTTTCACTGGCGACAGGGGTTCCACATTGCCTACCTCCCCTTGCTCCAACCTGACCTCATGAGATGGAGTTGAAGTTCTTTTCATAGATCGGTGATTAACTTGACCTAGGTGCAATTCCTCCAGTTTAGACTCAAGACTTGATTCATTAATCTTGTCAAGTAACTTGGGTGATTCAGAACCGGGGTACTTGGAACACGAGCTGACATCAAAGTCAAGACTGCTACCATACCACGATTTCACATTGTCTTGGCTTGACAAATAACTGTCACTGCTACTTAAGCGGTTCATCCGTTGTGAAAACAGTCCTACATCAGTTGCATCAACTGGTTTATCAGATTCCTCATTACCATGCACCTTAGTGTCCTGATCAGCCTTTGATTGCATGTCAAGGCTGTCCAAACTATCTGTGTCACTCGCCAATGAGAAAGTCACCCTCTGTTCTTCATGGCTACTTTCCTTGCTGTCTTTACGCACTGCATCTTTTGAGAGCTGACCAGCAGTCTCAGATTCTTTGGCTGTTACTGAACCTGCAGAAAGTAACATCATATCTTAACAAATTTACAAAGATGTTTTGCAAGCAATATGTTAATACTTTTGTCACACATTTTCTAACCCAATTACCTTCTGCAAGCTCAGAGTGTATTGCATAAGAAGACAATTGACTAATGATGCAAAAATCATGTGCAGCAACAATGCACAATGCAATTCAGTGGACATCCACACTACGAGTGCAAGTACAAAGTAGATCACAAAATCAACTTCCATCAATTGCAACAGACAACAACAATACTCAAGGCAACAAACCTGCAGCGACAGTGGGAGATGATGCAACGTTTCTCAAGGGAGCCTCGTGATCACCTGATGTACTTGTGGAAAAGGAAACACTGCTTGCATTTGATGGCACCTTTGGCTGGTTTTTAGGAGAACTACTAGACAGCAATTGAACATCCTCCTGTCTTGTCAATGCAGACGGCCTTTGTGCTTGTTGCAACACTGGTGTATCAGTTGATACTTGTTTCGGAACAATTGGTTTTTCCATCCGACTCCACCGGGAGAAGGATGCCTTGTTAAACTGCGCTCGCTCCTGTTGCACATGAGGTCGTCTTTTACGTTTCTGTTCTGTAAGTCTTTCTAGAGGAAGATCTGCCATGTCTAGTCCATACACAGTTCTTGCCATGACTCTAGTTAATGTTTCCATAGTTACCTGTACAAATGGGAATGCAGAAGGGGTGTTCTTTAGCGACCTTTGTGGGACATGCTGTAGCCCAATGGATTTGGATTGATGGGTCTGGATTCAAGCTTTGCCAGGGCCAAAGAGTTGTGTTCTTTGGTATGACACTGCCCTCTCAAAATTATAATCTAATAGTTTATAATCCTGAGTGAAGAGAGGCTTAAGCATATTTTGAACTTTATTCTGGGTTGAATTCTGACAACTTGTGACAGATCTTAAGCAAGTAATGCATTATTGATTTCTACTAAACATGGAAAACCATCAGTTATAAATTATGTCAACTGCATGTTATTATTGAGAAAAAGACCCAGTTCAAACGTCGTGCTTCTGCCCTGCCAAATTTAATTGCAATTAGGTCTGACTGTAGCATAGCAGAAACACAACTCTGATTCACACATCGTGCCAAGCTGTACCAAATTCGGGATTTACTGAAGTCTCGTAACAATTCTCCTCCTAGCTCCCCGTGGGAAGGCAACCCACCAAAATACATTAATGTAGTTTGTGAATTTTGTTTGGTGCGGCACAACCATAACTTTTGAATCGCTGCCATGCCAGAGTCGTGTAGCACAACAGGACTTGTCAAACTTAATTGTTTCCTGTCGGAACTTAATTCAAAAGTTTGATCTAGATGCTGAGCTTCTGTTGCACTACTGTTGAACTTAATTCCTGATTTTAGTTCAGCACGGCAGAAGCACGGCATCTCAACTGGGCCTAAAAATAATGTTTTTTTTTATTATCATTGTCATAACCATAAAACTTAATAGTTTAGCAAACACAATGTAACTACATACACTCCACTCAGAGATGACTTCCCGCCAGTGAGTTGATGATGACATAACTTCTAAACACTTGTCCCACAATGAGATTGGGACATTCACTTTAAGGTTTGCCCGAATCCATGTTACAAAGAGAGTCTAGTGGGTGGAAAAGAATAAACAATCAATTTAAGTCAGTCTACATGTATTTTATAAACAGAGGAGCTACAAAAACGCAATGCAAACAATTACATGACTGTACAGTTTGCACTGAATTAGTTAATAAGCTGATTAATAATTCATCAAAGGAAATCTTAGCTGTGACCGGGGTTTAGATATTAGACTTTTAACTTAGTATAGAATTTTATGATTTTATTTCTTACTTTTCTCGTTAATTTAGTTTTGATCTATAACATAATAAATATTATCAAAACTTGAAATTATAGCATTTCACCAAATTCCCAAACATCTCAAAGTTCACCAAAAATACTCCACTGAGCATAGCATTTTCAACTGCCTTCTCCGTGTTTGGAAATATGTTCAAATTCATACAATATATCAAACACGAAAGGCCGTGTTTGACCACATTTCCAAACGCCGAGAAGAGAGTTAAAAAATATGACACGCAGCGAAGTATTTTTAACGAACTTCAAGGTGTTTGGAAGTGTTTGATATATCTTAAAAAATCATAAAAATCTACGCTAATTAAGATCAAATATCGAAACACCGCAACGGTCATGATTTCCTTTGTTCTTAACTTGATGAATTACTAATGAGTTTGAGAAGTTTGATATAATTATTACAAGACACATCTGGGCCAACCTGGAGTAAGCTTCCTGCTACTTGTCTAGCTAGCAAACCAGCTTTGTTCTGTGACATTTCAGGTACTAACAGATGTCTTGATGCTTCAAGGATGGCTTCTAACATCTGCTCCCTGTTAACAAACAAGAAAAATAACCAGTCAATGGCAAGAATCAAGAATTCATAACAATATTATTGTAAATCTACAATGCAAGTAATTAGTAAGATCTGGAAAATGAGGATCAAAATAGTTCAAGAATGCAGAAGCTTGAATCTGGAAAGTAATTCGTTAGTAAGAATCTCAAATCTATGGTCAAGCATTGGTTGAACTGTGCTTATCATACATGTACATGTACGTGCTTGAAAGGTGTAAGAATGCTCTACCAAGTGCTTGGTTCCATTGGAACTTCTAACACGACACTGCGGAACAGATGGATGACTCGTTTGCAGACATCAACCTGGGTAGTGTAGAACACAGAAAGCAAAAGACCAGTTAAAAATATTAATCTAACAAAAGTCAAACATTGTATGATTGCAAAATGAACTACACTGACACTGTAGGGTGAAAGTCCCTACACTATACATGTAGTCACATAACATTCCTTAACAACTTAAATTACAAAAACTGCATGCTTAATCAATTACTGGAGATGGAATAACACTGTCAATGTTATGGATATGAAAGTGCATGTAAATATCAAAAACATACAGAAGAAAAATGTGCCCACATGTTTGTATCTGCTCTTTAAAATGCACAAATGTGAAAAACCATGTCTGTGTTTTGCCTACTCTACAATGTTGTATTTGGCCAACTGAAGCCAAGAACATAGGCTTCTGTGACACTTTGTTTGAACTGCACCAGACAATATTATTATTATTATTGTCTTAATGAAAATCATTCATGTATCTAGACAAACCTGTTTGTCCAAACATGACGTATCGTCTTCCACAAGGAACACAGCAGCTGAATGTAAAATAAAAAACCTCAGATTTGCCTGGAGACCAGCTCTCACATCCTCATGTGGTAGACGGAAAACTTTCTCTCTTTCTTTATCTACAGCGTAAGAATATGACAAAGTTCTGATGGGACTTTGAGGACTGTAATTGTTTGTGTCTACGACATCCAAGGAGGAAAATGCATCTTGATCAGGTTCTTGCATGAACACAGGTCTCTCAGGATTCTAGCAAACCAATAGCAAAAGCAAACTTATGTCATTAATTAACAGTAGTCAGAATGTAGTTTCGACAGAGACATCATTTCTGAGTTGTAAGTGTAGTGCTCAGGGCTGTCAATAAGGACCGTAACTCCTAACACCTGCTATGGCTGAGTAAAGTATGTTTGATGGACCCTTGATGTAATGATTGAACTTGCCTATAATTGATAAAATTCACTCAAAAGGTAACAAGCTTGTTACAAGAGTGAAGATCAAGGTTACAGGTGATTCAAAACTTAATGACAGCCCTGGTGCTAAGGTAGAAAAGAACTTATGAAATTCAAGTGTCATAAAGTGTACAGGCATGGTTACATACACCTATGCATAGAAACCACCAACACTGAGCTGGAATTGTAGTTTTGAGGTGGATCAGAGTAGTTTTTTAAGGTCAAAGTGTTGAACTTCTGCATTCTGCAAGTGTAAATTATATTTGTGACAGCATAATCTAACGGGCTGCCCTAGTGTTTGAAAAAAGAAACATAGTTTATCATTGTAGAACGATCACGGACTGCAATATTACTCACCCTCAGCCACTCATGATAGACCAGCAGCACCTGTCTGATAGTGCTTAAATGTTTGGGTGGAAGAAGAAATCCCTGTAGAAAAGTACATCAAAAAAAAAAAAAAAATTAAATAAAATTTCAAATAATCATACAATGTCACCTTAAGGTATCATGGTAGGTGAATTTTTATGAAAAATGTGAAAAATCTTTTTTTTGCTGTTCAAAGTGGGAAGACTGAGATAAAGATTTTGCAAAAAGAATGGAAAAAAAGCTTTTTTACTTTTTACGATCGAGAGAAAAACTATTTTTGCATCTCATTAACCCCTTACGGCACGTTGACAACCTCTAATTAAAATTCACCGCCAGTTGTCACGTATAATGTAAATTGTGGTGTGATGTTTCATTTGTGCAAGCAAACTGATCTCAACCTGGTTGTTTCATCGCAAGTTATAGTTTAGCTTTGGCTCTTGTCAAATTTTCTTTATGTCAGGACAAAAACAAAAGAAAACTTAAAGTAATGACTAAGTTACCAAATTTTTGCCTTACACATCCACACATTTGTGTGCAGTTTTTCTTTCATACCTGACGCAAAACCTCATGAAGAAGCCGTATGTTTGACCTGGTGGAGTACAAAACCTTTCTGATCACTTCACTAGCATCTTGTAAGTACTCTTTGTTGCGAGCTGGACTAAACCTGTTGTGGTCACTTGCTGGTCCTGGGGAAGGTGGCTCGCTACCTTCTGTTGAAGATATTGACACAACAGATTGATTGACATTGGATGATTCTGAGGTGCTGTCACTTCTCCTGAACCTGACAGTGAAGGCAACAAACCATCTCAGGACAGATTCCCTGGCACTGTTCATCTGTGTGTCCAATTTAGTGTCTCCTGCTTTGGATTTACTGCGCGGAACCTGGGCAACTGCAAATTAATAATTTGACCACAGTGACGAAATCCCAAAATAGACATTAAAAAATGTTTCTACAGGATATACCTCAAAAAGGCCCAAAACCAATGCTTGATCTTTTCAGAGGTAGAGTCAAACTTCCAAAGCGCTCATCCTACAAATTATTCAAGATCACCTTTCTACAAAAGCCAATCAATTCTGCCTTAAATTTAGTTAAAAATAAATTTAAATAGTTAACTACAAGGAGCAAGAGACATTTTGCTGGTGTTTGTTATTATTTTACTTTTCCACTAAAATTCTCAGAATTGTAGTTTCAGTGTGCGCCTGGAATAGATTCTAAAGTAAACCATCTAAGCATGCACTCACCGGGGGTGGACTGATATAGTAATTTTGATGGATTCCAGTCTTGGAAGATGTACGGCAGATAGAACTTTTTGAAGCTTTCAAATAAGAAGTAGAAAGCATATTCTCTCTTTCTCTTATCTGTCCACTCAACAAGGACAAGCTATAGAAAAAAGACACAAAATGAATATCGATCATAAATAGATTTGAAGCTGCATTGTGTAGTTCCAGAAAATATCCATACCTCTCCCACTGCACATTATTAAAATTATTAAAAATTGTTTAAAAAATTAAAATCGCCCATTGAAAAGTAAAGAAACATTTTTGATTAAGGATGACACTTTTTCTGACTCACTGAATTAATATGTTACATTCAAACACAGGGAGTGTGTAGAGAAAGCTCAAAATGAGAAGAAATTGACATAAAAAGGCAATCATGCCGACATAAAATTCCTTATTTTGTGGAAAATCACAAAAGATTGAAGATACCAGTCAGCAAGATCAGGGCTGTGCACTAGAAGTGCCCATGTGCTACAGGTAACTAACTTTTGACTTTGGGTGACTGAAAAACTCACTTTTTTGTATTAAGCTAGTGCAGCCAGTGCTAGGCAGCCAGGATTTCATGGTTAGGAACCTTTGGGTTCTGCTAAATTTTTCTTAGACCACAGCCTTAAGATATTGTGCAATGTATTCAGCAAGCTATTCAAGTCACGAAAGCACAATACATTGTCGCTGTACATTCGTACCTGAGTACTCATACAATCCAGGACTCTGTCCAGGAAGAACTTTGTCAATGATTCTGGAACTGGAATTCTTTCATTTGGATTTGCTGGGAAGATTGGTCCAACATCATCTTGTAAGCACCAGTCTAGAAAATAAAATAATCATTACTGGTTACTTGTAGGTTTGCACACAGTTCCTCATAATTGGTTCCTTCACTTTCACTTCCAGAATTACACATTGTGATCCGAGTCTAAATTTATTATACTAACATGTATTTAAGAACTAAGAGGTGATGGCATTTAGTGGTCTGAATAAAAAGGTACAGTATCAATAAATAAAAACATGTAAATAATTAATACATAATCTAATTAATTAATTAATTACAGTAACTGGTCTATGTATGGTGGTGATAGACTCTCAGACCCTATACAGCAAACCGATTGTTTCAGGTACTAATAAACATTGTAGTACCTCAAAGCCTCAAGCACAGAAAACTAATTATTTGTTTTCCCATTTTAAAAAAAAATAAAAACCAACCTTCACTTTCCCTATCAGAAGACAAGTGCATGTTGCTGGAAGACAAAAATTGATCTCTTGATCCAGTGCCACTGATAGATAAACATATTTCCTCAGCACTAGCTTTAGACAGCTTACTCTTACTCCAGTCAATTTTTTCAACAGGATTTGGAAAACCAGGAATCAAACATGCATAGACAAGTTGGCAGAACTCATCCGCGTTGTCCTGTAACACTTGGAACCATAGCATGAACAGCCGAGCACCCTCACGTCGCAGCTACAGCGGAGAAAACAGACTAAGTATTAATGGTAATTTAATCAAACAAGAACAAAAAGAATTGTAGTTAAATATGTAACTGTTAACTTAAAAACTAGATTTATAAAGATTTAAAGGATTACCACTCCTCACCTTAATTGCATTTCCGTGATGTAGAAGCTTTCGCATTATCCTCCCTGTACAAGAATTCAATGGGGCAAAAATAATTCTTCAGCAACATGACAGATACCGGTCATTCCTCTTCGACAACAATAACAGTATAACAATAATTTTATTACAAGTGTGGAGAGTTATTGTCTGAAGCCTCGGTCCATTTTTAATTTTACTTTTGCTAAAAATGCAGGCTACTCCAAGTTAATGTAGGTGTCTAAATTTAATGCTTGAGTGAGTCTTCAGTCATTCAAGCTTAGACAACAAGACACCGAGATAGTTACTGATAAGGCTAGATAACAGTCTGTCAAGGGGTACAAACAATGAAACATTTCTGTGTAGACTCTCCTCATTTAAAAATTTAGAAGATTTTCAAACCAAAGTGAAGCCTGTCTTAGCTATCAACAAAATGGTGTTGTCAATTCCAAGTTTGTAATTTTGTTGCAGCTGATGACAAAGGCTCCAATATAATTAAAACAGCTTTCAGGGCTGTCATTAAGTTTTAAGTCACCTGTACCCTTGCTCTCCACACCTGTAGCAAACTTGTTACTTTGTGGGTGAATTATTTCAACTACAGACAATTTAATTTCACCCATACATACTCAGCCATAACAGGCATTAAATTGGGTTACAGCCCTTAATTAATGACAGCCTATAGATGCAATTTTTTCTCAAGAATAAATTAAGCCTAAAAAATATAAAATCTCTGACAAATTTATCATAAAAAATGTCATAATTAAATATACACTGTACCTCTGTCATATAACATTTATACATTTATGATCATTTAAAAATCCTAATGTGAGATATAAATTTTTCACAACAGGAAGCTGTTGCAATCATGAGTTCTGCAATAATTAGAGGAATTTGAACAAAATATAATGTAAAAGAACATTTAATAATTTTAAAAAACAATTTTATCCAGAAGGTAGCCATGAAAATTTCACAGTTAATTCTATCTTAATATCCATGTGCAGAGAGACCCGTTACAATTAAAATATCTAATGAATTTTAAAATTGATATTACAAGTAGATGTAGATGTAAAACAACCGAGGGATTACGTACCTAAGCTGTGGAACTGCCATCTCTTGTGGACTAGCTCGGGCAGATATAGCAATATTTTCTGTTCAGTGAAAGATACAACGTAAACAATTTCATTATTTTTCAGACAAAGCAAAACTACTGTCAATTGATCGCTCATCAAGTTCGCATTTAGAATCATCGTTTACATGTAACATAACCTTGGTGGCCGCTCTTAGAGACTGTTAATTAACATTGCGGTCCAAACCGCGTTGGAAAATATCAACAAAGGATTTTTAACACGGTTAAAAAGGGTTTATTTCTTACCTCTAAGATGAAGAGAACCGAATCGAGGTCTTCTCTTTGGGACTTGTGGCCTGGGAAAAATAAACATAGTGGTAAACGGGAAAATATAAGGTTACATAGATGGCATTAAAACATTCGCTGCGATCAGCATTAGGGGTGTAAAACTACATCACTCAGTGTCCTAAAATATATCATCAGTTATATCTTGAAAAAGGCGATCCCAACAACAACAGAACTGAAATTAGCACTCCTGTGCCACACCACAGTATCACTGTGTCCAATATCCGTGCAAATGGCCACTGTCAGGCTGGTGAAGTTTATTTCAAACACTGACCTTTCGTCTTGAGATTTGCTTCAACCATGGAGAACACATCGTGAAATACGTAGAAAATCTCCGAATAATGGCTTTGGAAAAATATCCTGGAGTCGGACGAGTCAAAGTAATCTGAGGGAGAAATGCAAAGGCTAATCAGCAAAATAGCTCGCTGCATGCAGATCGCAAGCTGTCTTCATTTTCAAAACAGGTTTGCACTGCAGTGCAAGGTTGCACGTACCTAACAGAGTTCGCAGTGCCCGCAGCCTACTATGGCTTTCCTTTTTGGGATCTATGAATCTGTGCGTAGTTTTCTTGATGTCCGGATGGGCTCTCCTGTTATGGAACATATTTGTGTCCCACACATCGAGATGAAATTGGAGAAACTATCGCCAATAATCTCTCGAAGTTCATTCATGACGCGGCAGCCATGTTCATTCCACTTCCAGATGGTTGCAAGTCTGCGCATGTGTGAAATTGTCAAAATATTTACCAACGGGGAAAGGGCGGGGTACAGGTTGGGGAATAAAAAATAAATGCGAAGGAAAATACAAATTAATGATCGATAACTTACCCACAGAATATTAAGTAATTCTGAGATGAAATTAAACTAAATGTTAACGATTTTGATAAATTTCAAATGATATGATTCGGCGAAAAACTTCAAAAACTTACTCCCATGGGACTGATTCAAATCTCCCGCCATCTGTGCGCGCGCACATTCTCAGCCATTTCCACGAGGTTGGTTGTGTTGCAATTCTTTCGCGGAAATTTGAGCTTTTTTCGCTTGTTTATAGCACTGTTTAGCAAGAAAATCATTTCAGGACTTTAGGATGCCTGCAAGAAAACGTCAGCCAACCAAAAGGAAAGCAGAAGCGCCGGCGAAAGAAGTAGATGACAAGAAAAAGGAAAAGCGAGGTAAAGTTACTGAACCGGCGAATCTTGTCTCGTCCATGTATAGCGGTATTTCAACACTCTTCAGTCCTCTGTATTTAATTCCTCATCGTTAGCTATCCTCAGAATATCCTGATGCTCTCCTGGAGCATTTTTTAAAATTGCATTGTATAAAGGTCTACAAACTCCATCAGAAGCTTCATGAGCTTAAATGTGAGCTCAGTTTTTGAGCTTACACCGGTCCATGAGACTTGCGAAATGTGATGCTCAATATAAGAAAAACTTTCCTCTAGATGGTCCAACCGGATAAGCAAATCATCCTCACAGCTTCTCAATTTAACTGGTGCCTAGCTCTTAATGAAAGCCCTGAGCTAGCTAGAGTGCAACAAAAATTGCAGCAGAAATCACTAAGAGGCCATTTTGGGAAAAAACAGGGATTGTGAGCAAGAGTTGATGGAGTGTGGAGGGGGGGGGGGGGGGGGGGGGCATCTGCTGTCAGACGAGTGAAGGTTAGGGCTGCAAAATCAGACTTTCCTTGAGTTGTTCAGCCTGCTGTTTATATTCCTCAATCTGGCTTTTAACGCAGTGAACATTTTTTTCTTTTTTACAGAGGCACTTGCTACTTCTGACCTCAGAGAAACTGGTCATGTTCTTACACTTGGCCAGGGAGATGTTGGTCAGTTGGGTCTAGGGGAAGATATTTTAGAACGAAAGAAACCAGCGATTGTGAAAGGGCTTGATGACCTGGAGATTGTTCAAGTGGAATGTGGAGGAATGCACACTGTGGCCCTCACTAACAAAGGAAAGGTAATCACAGCAAAATTAGTTATTCAAACACATGAGTTTCATTACTTTTGCTTTACAGGTAAAATTCACGGTGACAGACCCTTGACAACTAGTATTATCTGAAAGTAAAAAATCATTTTAGTAACACATCAAAGAAATGTCCTATTGCTAATGTCACAATAGAAGTTGTACAATATCCACAAGTCTTGATTGGACTATATGCAGATGCTAACAAATCTCAGCTCTGTAGGGAGAAGGAACTTAACCAGAATTTTCTTTCTGTTAATCTTAGGTCGTGTCATTAATGAATGAAAGTGTTAGGCATATTTTGAGCCGTGCAGTTCTGTAGCTTAAAAAACAAGCAATAAGTCATATAATGGCAAAGCAGCTTTTAATAACCTACATTTGCCAGTTGCGGTACAGCTTACAAGACCTATCTGAAGACAGGGAAGTAATTTTTCCAGAGATGAGAAAAGAGTGAACAAAAAAAAC
Organism: Orbicella faveolata; assembly: GCF_042242905.1. NCBI lineage: Eukaryota > Metazoa > Cnidaria > Anthozoa > Scleractinia > Merulinidae > Orbicella > Orbicella faveolata. The sequence goes on along the minus strand of NW_028301552.1, from coordinate 33,142,740 downwards.
AAGACTAGATACAGGTATTATTTGTAGTTTAGATAACAGTCATTGCTTCCTTACACAGGTTTACACTTGGGGGTGTAATGACGAAGGTGCTCTCGGTCGAGTGACCTCAAGCAGTGGTGGGGAGGAGTTTACAGCTGGACCAGTACAAGAGATGGAAACTGTTAATGTGATCATGGTATCAGCAGGAGACAGTCACACAATGGCGTTATCCGACAATGGAACTGTGTATGGCTGGGGAACATACAGGGTAATTTATAGTCCAAAATAGATCTGCAGTGCATACTCAGTGTGCTCCCTTCCTGCATGAAAGATTAGTAGCTGCTATGGCTGTACCGCTGACTCAATTCAGTATTGAGTCTTAACAGCTTGGTGTTAAGTGTAATTCAGCTAACTCCAGAAGAATGCCAACCTACACGTACCTGTATGCATTGTAGGTCTGGTCTGCGCAAACCTTTTTTGAGAAAAACTAAGCCAGGCTGATACATATGTATTGCTTCGTTATAAGCCTGATGAGGAACATGCAAGTTGCAAAACTAATTGAACTGTTTAGTGTAAAGCTTGTACAGTTTATACTGGACATGTTTTGTTGCTATGATCATTGCAAAATGCAGACTAATACCAGGGCTTGAGGAAAAAAAAATGAAACTTCAGCTTGCCCTTTGAACAGGTAGCTCTCAAAGTTGGCCAGCAACAAACCTGAGCCCATGCACATTGGGCAAATGCCCAGCAAGGAATTCTACCCGTGCCAGACGACCAGGCAGCACTTTTTTCAATACTTTTCATAAGAATTGCAGTAAAGTGCTGAAGTCAACAAGATTTCACTTTGAGTCTGGATTTGATACTTGATGAACTGACCTCTATTTCCTCAAAGCTTCCTTTATTTAATGGCTGAATTCTCTGCAGGGGCCTCAATGAAGACAGGTTTTTGCATTGTAATGGATCTTCTTTTACACTCTTACAGGATGCTAGTGGACAGGTGGGCCTTCAAGCAGATGGCATCAAGCACAAGCCTACTGTTATTCTAACCCTTCAAAATGACCCCATAATCAAAATAGCTTCAGGAAATGATCATACAGCTGCACTAACAAAGAACGGCAACATATTCACTTGGGGGTGTGCAGAGCAAGGTCAGTTAGGAAGAATAATGGGATGTTTTACCAGTCGAGGAGGCCGCAGGGGTCTACAGTACATCTTAAACCCAAAACAGGTGCGAGACAAGAAGAAAGGACTTAAATTTAAAGACATTTTCTGTGGCAGCTATTCGACATTTGCTGTTGCTCAAGATGGACCAGTTTATGCTTGGGGCTTAAACAACTATGGTCAACTAGGAACTGGAGATTTGGAAACTTTATACGCTCCTGTGAAAGTTGAATCCCTGACATCTTTAAACGTGGACAGTGATAAGTGTGTCAGCATAGCTAGTGGCCAACACCACACAATCATACTAGATTCATCTGGCAAAGTGTACGCAATGGGAAGAGCAGAGTATGGAAGGCTTGGTTTAGGTGATGATGCAAAAGAGACGTCGACCCCAGTTCAGGTTATGGCATTGGACGGTAACCCCATTCGCAAGGTTGCTTGTGGTGAAGCTGTCAGCTTGGCAGTCACAAATAAGGGTGACTTGTACTCATGGGGTTTTGGAAGTTGTCTGCAGCTGGGTACAGGGGAAGACGAGGATGAATTCTTACCCACTAAAGTTGAAGGGAAGAACTTGCAGTCTGACCTCCATGAAGTGTTAGGGGTGTCTTCTGGAGGACAACATACAGCTATGCTAGTGAAAGACAAGAAACAATGAGAAATAAATAATGCATAGTATGCATACAGTTATCTGTTACCAGGGGCAGACCCAGATGAGATACTGTAAGCTAAGTGAGCAAGGGGGGAGGTTGGTAGTTAACTTAAAGATAGTGGGTCGAGAGGGAGGGGGAGTAGCAAAGGGAGGACAGTCAGGGGGGAGTAGCTCCTGACCATTCTGCTGCTGGATACAGAAATGTCACACAGTATCATTTTTTTTGTTGTTTAACATCTTTTAATATTGCTTTCTCTTTTTCCTTTTTAATGACATTAAGTTATTCAGCTACACGTATTAAAGAAATTGTCTTATTTCTGTTCAAGACAGAGTAACAAAAATTTCAATCTGTAGTTTACAAAACATTCTGTTATAATTTTGTCACTCGATTAATGTTTGGCAATATTTTTTTAAATTATGCTACCCAAATGTTTAATTATTAATTCCAAGCATGCATAAATTAATCTTCAAGTACATGTAATTAACCATTAAACCTTACATGAATAAGTGGAAATTCAAATAGGCTTGCTGTATCTGAAATATGTTTGTATAATGTGCCAACAAAGGATCAATTGTTGGCAAATATGTATAGCAAAACTTGCTTTCTAAATTTGGAGTTCTTTTTTTTTTTTTTTTTTTTTCGAAATAAGGAGCAGGGCCAAACTGTGTTAAATACAAACTGGCCATTTGAATTAAATCAACTTCAATGTTCTTTTAAAACTAGAACAAACAAGAACATTGTACAGTTAGACAGATACCATATAGATCTAAAGAATGATTTTACCCAACCCGTGAAATACAGTAGTATACAATTAGATTCTATCAGACATAACTCTCAATGTTTTCTTTCATTAGTTTTGGTTATTTTTGACTTATTTTTAGATGTTTCATGAGTAAAGTAAAGTCATTCTAGATACTTAAAAGAGACTGCTAATTTGTGTGAAAGATAGTCTGAAATCCTCTTTGTTACAATGTACATGTAGACTTGTAGGTGAATGAATTATTTCATATAAACTTCACATCCTTAGACTTGTAGGTGTTGCTGAGATTTCAAAAATTTACAAGGTTTTGTTTCTACAGTAAGTAGCTTGTCTGTGAAATAGCTTCACCTTACACCCATATTACTGTGACACTTGGAAAACCGTGAACACCAGAAATTTTTATGGAATGTTATCGTGTATCGAGGAAAAGGCTAACTAGGTGGGAGAAAACTAATCCACAAACAGCAACAGTAATTAAATTTGGTTTGTGGTTTTGAGGTTTGCTTGCATGTCCTGAACTTTGTTGTGATTGGTCATTGCACAAATTATTGACCTGTCAGAATCAAATTTAAAGTGTTCATGGTACTTTTGACTTGCACCAATACCAACTTTTTCTACACCGTGATTTTTGTTGTCTCCACTAAAACTCTCTCTCTTAACTTCAGTTCTATAATGTAAGTAATAAGGTACTAAACATTTCTGCTCATAGCAGCAATTTTAATTTATTTTATTTTTTGATACATGAACTTGACTATCAATGTCAGATTGTTGTGATGTATTTTTGCTTTGATGATAAAATTAATCATGAATGAGTTACTCCTTGGAGTTCAAATGTGGCTGCCAGTGATATCAATAAACTTGTTTTTACAAAATAGAAAAAGACCTGTTCCATGACTGTTGACAAATGGCACCCAGGAAATCAGTTAATCAGCCGGTGAAAATATTATAACAAATTATATGTTGTCAAAACTGTTTCTTAGTGGCAAAGGGGCATCTACATGTATGAAACAATGAAGTTCAAAAGGATGGGTTTGGCAGTTTTTAGGAATGGAGGAGTAAAATAAATCAAAATTCTAAATTAATGCTGAAGCATAGGGGTAAAAAAACAAAAGAAATAATTAATTCCAGTTCCTCTTATTCCTCAATAATGCAAAGCAGTTCATATTTGAATCTTCAGGCAGGGAGCTTTCATGCCCCATTTGGTCCTAATTTCAGGCCACTTCCTCATAGAAGTTCTATGTGGCACCATGAGAGGCTCCTGGGATGACCCCTTTTGAAAAGCCCATTCCATAAGACCCTCTTTTTGAGGCCTTTGTTGCGACATCAACTATAAATACTCAGGACTTTCTTCATGTTGACCAAGCTGAGAATCATGTAGATCCACAGTGTAATTCAACCAAAGCCGTCAGTGTTATCTTGATAGCCATGAACACCAGCAGCATCTACGTAGAATACACAAGAGGAACTTGGAAGATGAGGTGCAAACACGACTCTTAGATGTCTCTTGATTATGAGGCCATTGTCCTGAAGAATTAAATGGTCAGCAACAAATTAGAAAGGGGTAAATGTGTTGGATAAATCTAACAAGTGACATGATGTGAAAACTGCAATGGTGCTTTTAAAAAATACTTCAAAACAGGGCTTGAAGCATAGCCATTATTAGCTTCCAAATGAAACTGCAAACCAGCTGGAAGGAATTGAGTTTGTCAGAAATATTCAGACTAATGACAGCTGTCCCTGCACTACACTCCTCTCTCCACTGATCTCTCATGCACACCAAGATCTTTTCCTCATAAATTTCATGATATATTGACTCAAAGTGCAATGCTGACGACAAGAAGCTGTTTTACCAAATGATGTCATTATCGTCACATTAAGGGAGCACTTATTTTAGACAAAAAAACCAAAACCAAACACAAATCTCAATGACATGCATGAACAGCCCTGTCAAAATAAGCTGGTATGGTGGAACCCTGTCACCATGTTAATACGGTCACCTCATTATCACGTCCACTTTCCCAGAGACCAACGGCCAGATTCTGAAATCCCAACCTGTATAATCCTTTATTACACTTTACACAATTTATACAGCCACTCAAACCAGTTATGTTACTCTTTCCATTGTTAATATTGTATGTACTTCAATTGAAGTTTCAACGTTTTTAAAATTATATCTGCATACTGGCTGCTTATTAAAGAACAGTTGTTAGTGATAAATCTGTTAAGACCACTCAATTTAGACCAGTCAAGAGGTTTGTTTGACTCTACCTCATTAATAACACAGCCACCCTGTTAATACGGCCAAATTTTCATGGCCCATTAGTGACCGCATTAGTGGGGTTCCACTGAAGCCACCTTTTTTTGCCTGCTTACAATCAATAATTTGCTGCCTACTTTACACTGGAGTTCTTTAATCCTGACTAACAGCGAATTAATCTCTAGCCTTGACTGAATTACTTCTGACATCCTGCCTGCTCCTACAAAACACACACATACCTGCAGCAGTTGTTCTGTGCGGGATAACATCAGACGCACGGTCACCATACTGGACCAAGCCATTCCAAGAGCAGGAATTACTGCCTTATTTCCACTCATCCATCTGACAGGAAGAAAAAAGAAAAGGTTCATGATTAGTGGGTAATTGTACAACTTTTTCAAATTGTTTTCTTGACAGAGCGGACCAATGATAAATGATTGTATTTTTATGCATTAATTATCTGAAATAGGATAATCATTTTAAAAAAAAATAAGTGCATAGACTTCAAAGATTCCAGATGACATTTTCAATGCCTTCATTACACCGTTTGCTTTCAGAATTCAATCAAATATTTATTTGGCTTATATTGTCAACTTAGAATAGATGAAAACAAACCTGTTCTTCTCAGTTTGAATAACATCAGAGACCTTGAAAGTAGAAAATCAAAATTATTAATGTATGAATGATAGATATATAGAAAAAAGACAAGGATGCAATAGATAACTTGCAGAGTTGTGCATATAAATTGTGTGTGTAATCAAGTGCTTTTAAAAAACAAAGTAACATAAAAAAATGTCATTAATTGCGAGTTTAATGTCAAATTCTGACAGTCAAATACAGTTACTGTAAAACAATTCCCAGGTTTTCTCTGAAGATCACTTCTGGTCAAGTTCATTTTAAACGACATTCAGATCACTGAAGATGGTCCATTTCTGGCTACCGTACTATTAAAACAATTTGGCTAATTAGATTAAATTGTCAACTGGTAATAACATGTTAAAATCATTTGCCAAAAACCCAGGAATCAACATTTGTAGCTGAATAAACAAAGGGTCAGACACAAACCTGATTCACACATACAACTGGGATAGAATACAGATTGCTAAGTTTGTGAAGTTGTGCCCCAAATGACCTGAGAATCTTTGCTCGCTTGGATGTTTCTCCAAGTGAATACTCCACACGAAAGAGGGCGGCAATGGAGTCGATGATCACAAGCTTAATGGCTCCTCTATTCAGCAGCACAGGCAAGCGATGCATTATGATGTTCCGTAAGTCATCCTGCAATGTTATTGAGAAATATATTGATTATTTTATCTTAGCCTGATTTTCAGTTGTGAGTCCTCTGATTGCTAATTTGTTTTACAGACTTAAGTGACTAGAAGAGAAGGCCCAAAACATTGCTGCCTGATCATAGTCTATGAACAGCCTCTTCCCACGAAAGAAAGTAGAGGAGCCCAGTGGCATTCATTGCGAGTCTACTATTTGAAGCACTGACACAGTTTCAATCAGACTGAGATTTCTTTCTGCCAAATTGAGAGTTACACTGTACAAAGGAACTGATTATCAAGAAAAGTCTTCTACATTTTATGCCCTTGGGTATAAAGAATCAAATGCAGGTAGCACTGTAAGAAATGCAGAGATTGCCCCTTGGTAACCACAGGAGATTTGCTAGGTTAGGTAACAGTGTAGCTCATTTTTCCTTACTACTTTCTCTTACCACATCAGCGGCATGTTCAATGAAAATATTGTCAGTGAGACTGGCTTCCCCTTTGGCAAAACTCTGTGTAAGTTGATGAAGTCTTTTGCTGGGAAAAACATCCTCAGTTGAAATGTAAACTGCACCTGTTTAAAAAGAATATTAAGTAGTCAGTGATGTTAGCATCAACATCTGATTCTCTTAAAAATACATGTATTCTGTACACTGGATTGTCAAATAGAAAGTCAGAGATTATGACATAAGCAAGGGAAATGTAACCTGGAGAAAATATATAGCTGGTAGCATAAAGTTTTAAGTTCATGATTTTGAAATAGGAGAACGGACAAACAGAATGATTAGATCACATACCCCCTCCAAGGCCACCATGCTCAAGTGGTAACTGAACTGAAAGACACAGCTGTAAACAAGTTTGTGTTTTGCCAGAGGAACTCTCTCCTGTAATCTCTGTGATGCCTTCTCTCAGGATGCCCCCACGTAGGAAGCCATCCAATATTTGGCACCCTAAAGACAATCTATGTCCCTTGTTTGAACTGTGATTGTGAGTGTCATTGTTACATAATGACAGTGCTGTTCTCATGGTTGGACACGGAAGAGAATATGCCACAGCTTTTATAAGAATGGAGACATCAAACGATGAAAGCTTTGTGGTCCTCTCCAGATCTGATGCTGACATGCAAAGAATTGCGGTTTGGCTTGCCAACTTTGCTATAATTAGATTAAAACCAATAATTGTAAATTGTATAAATACTAAGCAGTACATGTAATACCGTGACTATTCTCTAAACAGACAACTATACAAGCCAGGCAACTATACAAGATGCACATATCTTAAATGGACACCAAGATTAGAATTAGTTCCTGCCATTTTTCTTTTACAGGGAGCAGGGATGGCACCGTGGCGAGGGCGCTTGCCCCCCACCTGTGTGGCCTGGGTTTGATTCCAGCCTGGTGTCATAGGTGGGTTGAGTTTGTAGTTGGTTCTTGCCTTGTTCCAAGGTTTTTCTCCAGGCTCTACGGTTTCCCTTCCTCTACAGAAACCAACATCTCCAAATTCCAATTCAACCAGGACAGAGGATCCACATAAAAACCAGCTAAGGCTGATGTGGTTCCTCTCTAAATATTGTAATTTACTGAACTGCAACCCAATAATCTTTGAGATGGACACCTTGCATTAAAAATTTATGGATGCTAGATCACTAGTCAGCTATAGTGGACATTAAGACTTTGAAACTCCCGTACTGTCAACTGACACTAGCTAGAGATGTCTTTTTATGGTTCCAAGCATCTAGATATGTCTCACTTTGTCATGTAATGAAGGACCAGAACTGCACTACCCTACTGACTGTCCGTTAGAGTAAGACCAACCCTTCCCTCACGAGTGACAGTACGTAGTCAGTTGCAGGCCAGGTTTGAGTCGAGGCAGTGTCTTTGAGAAAGTCGCCTGTACTGTCAAGAGTTTGGTAGCTGCGATGATCATATAAATATGTTCACCTCAGAACAAGGATGGTAAAGATTAGGCCAGGTATACGCATAGAGCGTATGAGTTCAAGCGAATTCGAAGCTAAGGGGAGCTAGTTAGCTGAGCTTGACAATTCATCTCAGTTGGCGCCTCGATCTTGGCGGGATCCCGGGGAACTTTCAGATCTTACCTTTCTTTAGCGCTGTTATTATTCGAGGATGAACATCCAACCTTTCCACACTGTTCATTGTATAGCTTTTTTCTTTACGTTGAATTAAAACCTCTTTTGTTTATCTACCAGAACATTGACAATGTCAAAAGAGTTTTGTCATTCGAAATAAGCGCCATGCCGCCATTGCGAACCGCGCTGCAAGGGCTTGTGGGCTTGCTCTAGAATCCAGTTCCCTCTATCGCTTCGCGCACGGCAAATCGCGCAGAAATGTTCAGCAGAGTCAGGATAATGACCGTGTAGAGTACAGACTGCATCAGAGTCGCCTCTTTGAGTGTTTTGTTGCTCTTTTTTGTCATTGTTAATTTTGACGTTGTTGCTGTTGTTCAATATCTTGCAAGGAGGAAGAGTGGAAATTCCGCTAACGTAGGCACCCATGTTTGGCCGAATCGGTGACCGCAGATGAGGGCTCCAACAGTTTATACCACCGCGTGTCATGCAATTGGGACTAGAAGCTACCAAACAAATCCCTTACAACAGACAGATTTCAAGCATTTTAAGATAGCCGGTATTTACCTCCGACCTTTTTCCTGCCTTGATGATAGGTGTCCCTTCCGGGGTTTGGTTTTATACAGCGGTATTGAGGGGAAAAAAAAACTATGACAGAAGGTAATGCGATGTTTTAGAATTGGTACCTCTTAGGAGTGAAAAAAATTCAAGCCATGGCCACAAAACAGGATCTTGGTACCTCTTAGGGATTCTTTTCAAAATTTACGACGAGCATCGCTGTCCTTTTTATATATATAGCTGTAATCTTACTAGTTTTGTTTGCTTGTTTGTTTGTTTATTTTTTTGTGGGGGGGGGGGGGGGGTTTGCTCTCTGTATTAATATTGGCCTGGAATCAAAATATGTAAATTTTACAATAAACCTCGGTTATAATTAAGGGATAAACATCGCCTGAAGTTGGGCAGCCATGCAAAACATCTAGAGAGTTTTGTGGCCTGTCCATTGTATTTTGGTCGTTCGTTTGTTGTCGGCACTTAAAATAATTAACCACCTGGAGTGAAGGACTTTTATTTCTCCTTGAGCACGGTTGTTTGTTTTAAAATACTCTCTTATTTTAAGTCTGTTAATATTTTTTTTGATTAACTCATGTCCTTCTGATGTGGTAAAAGAAGAAACGACAGTAACGCAAGATTGTCTTTTGGTACACGACAGCGATCCGCCTCTCATCGTAAAGGTGCGCTTGTTCAACTGGTGCTTCAGCACATGCACATAGATTCACGCACTAATTAATAAGCAATTATTGGCCCTCGCAGAACTATTAATTAGCGCCTCAGTAACTTTCTGCGATTTCACAGAATCTCTCTCTAATTTGGCCAGCTTGTTTCAAGGCACAATCCGATGGCTTGCAATATCCAGTTTGGAGATAGTCTGTCCACTATTTTGTCTCGAGCTCGTCGAGATCGCAAGCTTAGCAAATACACTAGGCGCGTGCCGGGATATCAACGAGCCAAAACGCAAGGGGAGTGGGGGGGGGGGGGGCATGATACCTCATTTTCTCTTGATGAAAATCGACAGTGGTGTATGAGTATAACTTAAGTCTTCTACAATCGTTTTTGTTTGTGCTTAACTTACTGCTTTATTTTTTTTTCTCTCCAGCCCCACGGGGGCAAGGTAGCTTCGTGGGGTGTTCGTTCGTCACTTGGCCACCTATGCTCGTTCTTGCACCGAAAACCGCCAAATGACCTCAGGCAAACATATTGGCTTAGCAAGCGGTACGAGTCATATATTGCTAAAAGCTACCTTGAACCCATCTCTTGACCCACAGTAAGAGGGGAAAGTTGGCGTGGCGTGATTTGAGACGGACGCTCTCGGGCCGATTCGACGAGATTATTAGAAGCATTAAAAGAATCTGCCAGAAAGCCGACAAAATGCGAAGGGCGATTTGTCACGAAACCACCGACACAATTCCTGAAAATAGCTTCATTGATTTTGTAATCAATGGGGTCTTATTTCGACAGACCGTTTGTAAGGAATCTCTAGTAGGCCTTAGACTTTCTTCGCTAGGAGTGTAAATATTTGAACCGCTGATTATAGAACTTGGGATCTCATTTTGCCATGTCTGGCGTCCAAACGAGCTTATCGAGGAAAATCGCTGGGCGTGATGACCACGACGGCTATAAATTAAGCAGGTCTAGAACACAGTCAGACAGGCATACTTTACTTCCAATTTCTGAGGATTCGATTTCAACAAAATCGGCATAAAAAGGGATTTTAAAATAATGAAACCAGTAGAGCATCAAGATCTGATCAGAAATGTAGAGTGTTTTTTTTCCGCTATAAAGCAGCGAAGCCGGTTGAAAAATCGCTTGACTGGGACAGAAATGCGAGTTTTAGACTAATCTCGGGATCTCTACAATTGAGGAGAGATGAATTCTAATCTTGCATCTTTATAAAGTGGGAACGAAAGAAATATGACAAGTGGCAGACGAAACGATATGGCGATGGGATACCGAAAGCTGAAAAACGTGAAAATGTTGCGTGGCTAGTAATGATATAGCCAGCGGCTGTGGTTTTTAAATTGCAATTAATCTTAATCATATCTATTTCGCTGCAAAAACAATATTTCAAAATTCCTTGCATCACTGAAACAGAAATAGACGCTGACGGATTTCCTTAACGCTGTGAAGTGCTTTTTAATTATCGGGGTTCTTCCCGGCACGAACAAAAAATTCTTGGTATAAACGTTACTGAATAATGATCGACGGAAACGATTAAGGATTAACAAAGGCAACGGAAGCTGTAAAAAGATTAGCTTATATTATCGTTTTGAACGATTTGCATACGTTCCATTTTTTCGGCTGAGTGCTTACCATGGTAACCGATCTTATATCAAGCAGGAGTTCTGTTTTACCTTGACCCTCGTCCCATATTAGTCAGGTTAGCAGCAGGTTTGTCACGCTTCAGTTCAATGTCACGCAAGCTTTAACAGCGTGTGTCCGGTTTACATATTAGCGCGCCCCAGCGGATCTAAATGTGTTCCTTCACCGGTCAAGCAGAAGACTGAGAGATCGTAGCTTTCTTCATACAAACAACGATCAAAACATGATAGGTACCCTATATACCACCTACGGAGAGGAGCCCCGAGTTAGAGTAAGTAAATTATTTATCACATCATCGTATAAAGTACAGTTGTGTTATTCACACCAAAATTCGTTTCGCACATAAACCTCAGCTGAAACCTGTTTTGTCACCTATGTTTATCGTTCGACTTTTTTGAAGGACCCTACTACGAAGACGTCGGCCGACGCTGAGAGTCGAAGGAAAATGGTACGTTTTAAGGTTTTGACTCAATTTCTCAGTCATTTGTACACTCTGTGCTCATTCTCAAATCATGTGCCTTGTCGAAACCGGTGTATTGCTCGAAGAAATGTCTATCCTGTGCCCTTTTGCGCTATTATGAATCCCCGCTGACTGAGGGGTGATGGAAGTCTTATATACCGGATAATTTTAACAGTATCATGTCGACAAAACTGTTAGATCGCAAGAGTACTGCAGTCTAAATGTAGGATTTCGTGAACAAGAAAAGCTGAGATGAGTAATTTTGGGGCAAGAATCGAAGTTTCAAGCGGTGTCGGGCCTGAACGAGTAACAACTGGATACCCCTTTTGAAAAGATGCGGGTACAGTATAGGAACTGGTATTTGCATTTAAAAATTGTTTGTATTCACATTACCAAGGTGCTCTTCTTGCTTCAAGTCAGAGAGCATGCACGTTAAGTCTCAATTTTAATTACAGATATTTCTTGCCATAATAAACAGTACTCCTTGTAATGTTACATGGTATTTCACGGATGATAATTATGTAGCGATTATGTCGTCATATCACCTGATTTCCTCTCAAGTGTCTGCGTAAAGACCCTCTGACCCCGCTGTATTGTTCGCTTTCCTTGTGAATCGATTGTGAACGAGTACAAGTGAATCACGTCTTTTGCCGGATAATGTAAAAGGAAAAATTGCTTCTAAACTTGCGACCGCTAGCAAGTGGGCTGAGAAACACCGTCGGTAATTGCTGTGAGTTTTTCGGGCGTTAGCTTTTTTTTTTTCTGCCTTGATGATCACAGAAGGTTGTTTTTAGGAATACTGGAACTAATGCGGCATAGCTTTGTAGCTATTTTCAAGTTATGCGACGCCTGATTGCCTGTAATTATGTCAGGCGTTGCTCCGTGCAGCTTGCTGCGCAGATGTTAAATATATCGGGGAGCTAAACAGTGTTTTGAACTGTCTAAGGAGGGGTAACGAAGTGTAAAAGCTAACCCTTGGAGTTATGACCAGCTGGAACCCGAGAAATCGAAGCCGTGGATTCACAAATATGGTAAAGAATGGTGAAGAAGATCGAGAGCTTGCTGAGAATAAAAGTCTGTGAGATGCTGATTTAACACGCCTATCCTAAAAGTACTTCGCATCTCGCCGATGAGAAAATTCACTTGCGCGCGCTGTGTTGCGGGTACGGGGATGACGTAATTGGGAGTCGCGAACTCCCAACGGGCGAGGAACGTGGGCGAGGAACGTGGGCGAGACGTGGCCGGGAGGATAGCTTAAGGTTATCATACCCCAAAATGGTGCTGTTTCAGCTGAGAGCGCTCCACCCACTCATAGAACCAGACATAATCTTCACTCTGATCGAATCAGTCATGTACTGAACACAATTTGGAACGGACTAGCTAATAAAAGTTTTCTAGAAGAAACGAATGTCTCAGGAATACAGTTTTTCCCACCTGTGTTTTGATAGTGCATCAAAAATCCCACTCAATACTCTAATACGAAAGCTTATGAGAGAAGTTTAAAAAAGCTACAGGCCTTTCGGACCTTCCGGTTTCCAGACCACAGCCTTCAGAAGGTAATCATGGACGAAACTAACACAGATGCCGCCTTTTTGTTTCGATTCCATTCGATCAGCTCTCCGCCCTTTTGGTTAATCCTTGCTAAGACACCCCAATGTTTTTAACTACAAGTGTTTGTTCGCATGGACAGAACGAAACCGGATTTAAATATTTCCGATACCGACAGGATCAACAAAGTTAACTGCAAATACTGTTAAAATGATTCGTAATCAGAACAAAAGAGAAAAAAAATAAATCCGTTAGAGATAACATTAACACAATTGTCCCCTTGTTAGTCGTATAATAACCATTGAATAACTGTTCAAGCTAAGAGAGAAACGTTAGTTCTAAAAATAACGATGACCCATGCACTTAACAAAAGTGTTCTGCGATAATCTGTTAAAAAAATTCCCTCCCACTGCGTTTTTTAATTATTTGGAAAAACTGGTTAAAATTTTATAGACCACCGTTTTGGGAAAAGATGTTAAACACCGATTTTGTTAATTATATTTATTTTTATTTGAGATATGACAACATTTTGCGCCAGGACACCTTAAATATAACGGTTCCAACACTGAGGAGAGAGTTTGGCTGTAGAGACATCGAGTTATTTTTTAGGATATAAAGAAATTTCATGTCGATATTCGTAAACAGGACGAACAACGGGGTACCCTAGTGCAATCAAACCCTAGACCTCAACGAAGTAATTATTTATAAGAAAAATTAAAAACCGGCAACTGAATTATATATATACCTCACTTGTACAGTTGTTTGACATCTTCGAAATTACACACAGAAAAAATTGAAATCAGGATAAGTTACAAAAAAATAAAATAAAATAAAACAAACAAAAAACGGAGCGCGCCGCGTCCCCAAAGAAGTTTCATATCAGTCACCCCAGATCAGGGGGGCGCGCGCTTTTTGCCGTAATTTTTAAGTCATTTTCAATATATAATTTGGGACTTCCGCATGCATTAATCAAAATGCTGTGGAAACATTCAGGAGCCCTGAAACAATATAGCAAAAATTTATGGTTTTATAATTCCAATGAAAGAAAAAGTCGGTAGCTAACAGCGATTTTCGCGGCCTGCAACTGGAATCGGTTTCAATTCATCGTGTGTAGTTTTTATTCGTTGTTTTTTCCACCTTTTTGCCATCCCCCGATAATAGTGGGAGCGATTTTGCTTTCTACATTATTCAGTTTGGTTTCCTGAGAAAGCTAAATTACCGTCGTTGACGTCTTTAAGGTAAAACTGAACTGCTAGTCTTAATTATAACAAACCGGCAAAAGACCCAAAGAAACCGTCCATGTACCAAGCTCGCGCGAATAGCCCTTGACGCGTAAACCAGTTTGGCTGGCTGACAAGCTGTGTGCAATTTCGTTTGTTGTAATGGTGGTTACTGGTGCCTGCTGGTCACGCCTGTTTGCTTGTTTGACAACTAGTTATAGTACGTTTGTGGTTGCTTTGTAAATTCTAGGGAAACCACAGCGCACAAATTAACGTTCTTCAGTGTAGAAATGGCGCCTTGAACAATGACACGTTTACACTCAAGTTCAACGACCTGTGTCATAAAGTTTGGAAATACTTGGAAAAGTTCTGGAATTGGAAACAAATGCCTGTAGCTTGTTTTCTGGCAGCACTTCTTTTCTTTGCAAGCACGTCCATTCGTGTTTTCGTTTAACTAGATAGAAACACTGACAATGTTTTTTTTTATCATTTCTTAAGTGACTTAAGTAAATTAATGAAGAGCTTTACAGAACACCTCAGGGATTTTCTTGGAACATTCTTTGTGAATAAGTCGTGTCTCGGAACCAAGTCTTGTAAAGTCGGTTGGTCTTCTGAGTAAACACAAAAACTGTGCAAAACCAGAAAGAAGAAATAGAAAACGTAGTAAGCTGTCGATATGAACAAAACTACTTGATCTCTCAAGCATGCACTCTAGTGGTTTTGGCCAATTCTTAGATGAGAAGAATTAAGAAGAATTTTGTCATTTCCTACCATGCCAGCAGTTTCCTGACCGTATACAAAAGCTGAGATGACTTAAGCCTCAAGGGAAGCTTTTTCCTAGTACAAACGAGCACGTCTGCTATACTTTGTCAAGGATATTCAAGACTGAGGAAGGTGTTTGTATTACATTTACTGAATTGACGTCAGTTTCATTTCTACTCATTAGTGCTTTTTATTGGTCACGGTGTCACTTGAACAGGTTGCTAAGCAGCAAAATATGAAAAGAGAAACTTGAATAGCTAGCTTCCATTTACATTGATTTATATCAGTTGTTTGCTTGATAAAAGTACAATATCTCATAGACATCCGGCGTTAAAGCAGGTCAAGACCAGATTTACATAAGAAAAAGTCAGGATTTTGAAATGCCGTCTTTTATCTTCTCAAAGTGACTATCAAATAAATTCTGATTTATATTTATTACTAAGTTAGCTTCAACGAATAATTACTGAATTTGAACCGGAGATAAATAAAACGAAAAGAAAAAACAATACAAGGCAATTGAAACCGGCGCTTAATATCGTAAATAAACAGTCGGAAAGAGAAGTCACGAAAAAGTTAAACTTAGCACAACCCCATGGACAACGTCAAACTGCGAATCGATGAAAATGTAGCGAATAATACCATTTAATCTTTCTGTCTGCTAGAGGAAATGTTTTGGGTGCTTGTATTGTGAATCACCTGCTCTCGCCAAGAACAATACTAAAACAAACCTTGTAATTACACTGAAAAACTATATAAGTAGAATATTTAAATTCACTACAAAATTAGCATCGTGTTACACCAAGTTTTCTTAACCAGTTTTTGTCAAAATTCAGAGCTTTAGTCTGAAAGTTTTAATGAAAGACAAAAAAGCAAGCAAGGAAAACTTTTTCTAAACATATTTACAGGTCTTCGATATCAGGTTAAATTAGGTCGAGTAAAGGTTTAAAATTCAGATTGTTTTTTGTTTTTCATCTCAGTCTTAATGCCCCAAGGAGGCTGGAAACGAGTACAGCCTTAGCATGCGACATTTCATTGCTGGGTAAATGAATCATATCCACATTGATTAATTGCGATGTCGCTTACTTTATGCGGACCTGGCTCTTCACATGTTATTGGCACTTCATTGTACCATATGGTGGCTCCATACCTGATTCCAGTTTTGACGATAATCTGTTGTAAGCTTGGTATCTCTCTTGGATTTTATGGCATCAAATCCAGGCAAGATGCGCGCCGAATCCGCGAAGAGTGAACTCAGCGCAATTATTTTAGTATGTTTGGACACATCGGTCAGCCATACTTTCACTGAGCCCTAATACAGTCCCAATATTAGTATTCAAGAGTTGTAAACTGCAAAACTGCATGCCCTCACTGTGGATCTTCCACACATATTTTGTTTGAACGGGAGAATGTTTGATCGAGTAATTTCCTGCTCGTAATTTCAGATCAGATAATTTCAGATTTATTTATCCTGTGAAAGACTGATGACGCCAGCGGCTTTAGTTTTTGTTTTTTAGTACTTTGGAACATTGTTTTTCCCAGCTTTGTATTGAACTAGACAAAATAAACAGTTCTTAATTAAGAGGAAAATTGAATTATCATATACATGGCGCGTTGGAATCCACATTTGGCTTCTAAATTGTCTGCTAGTTGTTTTGCTCCAAGATCATTTTTGAAATAACAAAGGTATTATCACGTTAAAAGCAGCTTATCTTTGACGCTATGCTATCAAAATGATCGTGTCTACTTTTTTGCAGCCTGTTCGCTGAGCTCTCGGATGTCTAAAATCGGTTTAAACCAGTCCCAAACGGTTTTTTGCTAAACAGGGCGAATTGAAAATCGGTGGTGTGTGAAACCGGCCAAACTGGCAGAACCAGTCAAACAGTTGCACGGTTTTCAAGTTTTTTCCCGCGCTTTATACTGGTTCATAATCTCTTGACCGGGCTCATCATAACCTTGAATTCTGATTGGCTCCTTTCCCCTCCCCACCCCCTCCCCCACCCAACCCCACTTATGACCGTTGGTGATTATTCCGTATTTATTGTACTGGATTTCAGACTCACTTCACTCTTTTGAAAAATCTCTTCCCTGACTGACGATGTGGGTTTGAGATTATAATTCTACGCAGAGTTCATTAATAAAACAATTCGGATAGGATTTGTCATGATATCATGCTAAAGATTAGACAATGATTTTCCTGATTAAAGTTGAAGAACTTTAGAGCACAAGCCTTAAATTTTCTGATCTCCTGGTTGGGGTAAGGAGAAGGAGCCGCGTTTAAGGGTTTGTTTCTTTACATTCTCTACGATCGCTGCGAAAAAGTTCAAGGATCGTAACTCACACGGAAACCGGAAGTCGTGAGGATGGATCGTTCAACTTTTTCCGTAACGATCGTGACGATCATACAGAAAGATATTGCTGATTCTTTCTGCGTTGAAAAAAAAAAAAAAAGTCCTCTGTATCTGGGCAAGTGTTCTACGGATGCAAAGCGCGCTCTGTGTAACAGGCAACGTAACACATGTTTCCATAGAATCGTGTATCGAACATTTACTGAGCGCACTTTCCCTCATATATTATTTAACAACATGAGTTTTCCAACGGATCGGAAAAACTGACACAGCAAATTTAACTTGGAAGAGCTCGTACTAGCTAGTTCTGATTAGCGCTTGATTCGGCTGAAGATTTGCAAACTCTCAGGATACGCCAACAGACTTTTAGTATTCAGCCAACAGAGAGTTCTCTTCTCGCTTAAGTTCAGAGAATGCATGCAAAGTGTCAAAATTAGTTCATTGTTAGAATGTTAACAGAAAATTTTAAGAAAAATTTACCAAAAATGAAATGTAATTTTTGCTCTCCCAACCGGACCCTGGATGACATGCTATCTACAGGTTTCTCGATCCAGGCTCCTCCCGCCGCCTATATGCGATTCTTGTCAGGTAGTCCTGAGAGAGGCAGCTTCTGTGAGAGCAAAGTGTCTTGCCCAGAAACTAAACTAAACGACCCTGGTAGACAGTGTCAAACCCGACGCACCAATCATTGACCCACCACTTTTGCAGCAAGGACTGACAAAGAGTACTGATAGAATAAGCAAAAGTATTACACTTGTATTGTACTTGAAAAGATGTGTAGTCTTTTTACTGAACAATTCAGGTAGAAGATCGCGGAATCCTCACAGTCTGCTGATAATGGCGGATGGTTCTTAGAGACAGGATGTTCTACTGCGAAGCTGTCACTGGATCGACCTCTGTGCTGTACATGTTATCTCATGATTTTCCCTTTTAATGATTCATCCAACGCGATAAAATTGAGGGCCCCTCAAATCTGTTTACACGCATATTTTATGGTGTCTCAAGTTTATTTTAGTAATTTGCAGTTTTACGTAATGAAAATAAAAACGCAATAACCACGGCCTTCAATCACGCAAGCTTACAATTGGTGAAAAAGTTAGATCGATTGTGTAACCAAGACAGAGTATATTCCTTTCGGAAGAGTTATCAAGGCCATTTTTCGCATGGCAAAAAGGTGAATATGTTCTTGTCAAATTTAAAAGAAATTTGACTTTTTTCCAAAACCCTAGTCGCGGTTTTTTGATATTGGAAATCCATACAAAACTAAAGTGCCCTTGAGCTTGATTCTGATCATGTCAGAAAAGTGATAAATGATTGTGATAAACGCAAATGAAGGTGATAAACGATTACTGTTGGGAAACGACTCTAGTGACTAAAATAATAATTGACATTAATCCAAGCGTACCGAGTTTTTACGCAATGGATTAAGGTAACTATTTAGAACACTTAGCGCTGTAGATCTGTCAAGAAAGCTTTTAAGCTCAAGAAGTACCGCCTCGCTAAACAATATTATGGTGAAAAAGGATTTTTAAGAAGCCAATTAACCCTGGTACATTCTTATTGCAAGGACAGTCATTTTGATAAGTCCTCGCAGAGGTTACTTATTTCTTCCGACAAAAAAGAATTTTTTTCTTTCCAAAATTCCTCAATTTATAACTAGGGAAATTATCTTCTTACCGCCATAAATCAAACAGACTAATATTACGGACACCGGAAATAGCTGGCCATTTAAAATAAACCACAAGGCTATATAAAAACCACATGAAACTTCTTATCTTCTTTGATAGGAAATGCATGTTTGCGAGGTACAAAAAAGTATACATTTTGTGCTAGCGAATGGAGACATGAGAATTGGCGGGAAGGGGTGGGTGTTACAATTCTATTTGGCGATTCCACACAAACCAATAACCCTATGAGGACGAACTGAAACTATGAACATATTTATTAGACTTTTATTAGACTTTGTTACTCTGTTATACATATAGATACCTTTAGTATGATAGCCAGGGCTTCTGTTGGTACCAGCTTAGTGCTGAAAGGGCTACCCTGTTTAAATAAACTTGACCTTATTTTATTTTATCTCTGAGAATTTAATAATTTGGTGACAGTATCTATTTTTAGTCGAAAAATAAAGGCTTCCTGTGAAATACTTTTGTACTGGTTTGTGTCTTTGATCTGGGATTCTGAGTAGGGGAAGGGGATAACGGGAAGGTAAATTTGACGTACAGTACGGTACATCAGGGTACCATGTCCGGGCACAAATCGAGATCCGCGTCTTACATTTTTTTTTCTTTTTTAATACACCCTAAAGCATTCTCAGAATGAAAGCACGTATAGTTAGAAATTCAATATTTCTGCAGAGGAAGAGGGAGGGTACCATTCGGACGTGGAACATGGTAGTTTTCTAGAATCTCCTTTGTATTTCCCGCTTGTATCCGTTGCCATTATTTTGCTCTTCCGACGGATGTTTTGGGCCAGGCGCGACCAACAACCTTGCATTCATCATGCGCAGCTAAGTTTGGCCGAGGGGCGTGTAGGAGAGACTGGACCGGCTTCGTGCAGTGCGCAGAGGCCGTGGCACTTCAGAATTTCCCGGCCTCCATGTTTGAACCCGAGACACTAACATTTGATTTCTGTGGTGTTTGGAGGAAAATTTTGCTGGAAAGACGGATTTGAAATTCGGCAAGACGGCAGCACCGCAGCGGACGGGCTGAGAGCATTCTTTGCCCATGGAACATAGTGGCCAAGATCGACCGAGGGTCCGCACAACGAAGGTGAATTTCGAAAAATTTGGCTTTGTTTCGCCAAGACGCCGTATTTAAACAAGACGAGCAATTTTCGACTCTACCTCGCGTCGAGTCTGCCGCGGTTTGCGGCTTTCTTACGCAACGGAGAGTTGTAGTTTGCCTGGAATTTGTTAGAAGAGGCATTTTTGGAACTGACCAGCATTTTAGTAGAGTTGAAACAAGCGGTTCTGCGCGAAGAGAAAAGAAAGTTTATAGCCATGTCTTATCTGCCTGAACGACCATGTCATGGGCCAACTCCCGACAAGGTCTGCGACTGAGTTGCAATTTTTCGTTAAATTGCCAATTCATCGCACACTCTAGCCTATGCCCTTGATCCTTGGATAGTTGGCAAACGCATAATCCTTTATTTGCTGTCATTTTGATCTCCTAGGTCCCCGATGGCCACAGTTCTACATCATCTGGCTCTAGAACGAGTCGGAACCGCTCTTCAACCTCGAATGCGGAGGAAGTCCACATAGGCAAATATCGTCTGATAAAAACTATTGGGAAAGGGAATTTCGCTAAAGTTAAACTCGCCAAGCATGTACCGACGGGAAAGGAGGTAAATATTATATCGTTCTCTATTTACAGTGGCAAATGCGCTTGTGGATTCATCGCGTTCGATCGTCTTGCTTATTTGCTCGCTGCGAGGGAGAGAGTGTAATAATTAAACACAGACCGGCCCTACGCCTTCACTAAGTTTTATATTTTCCCGTTCAAAAGGTGGCCATCAAGATTATTGACAAGACGCAGCTTAACCCGAGCAGCTTGCAAAAGGTATGTTTTATATTATACGAAACGACGAAATCGGTAGAGAGTAGTAACGTGTTTTCGCGTCGATCAAGCTAGCTATTTCGCTAGCTTGTCGCATGTAATTACGTATTCGAAAGCAACGTTGGAACCTTCGGTTTGTTTTGAAGAGCGCATCAAACCACGTAATTTACCGTTTTCGTCGTGTATAACTAGCAAAAGTAGAGATTTCGTTGCCTACCTTACAGACCCAAGATCTCGATGGCACAGCGCCCGTTGAGCTACAGCTGTACACCTTGACTTTGTTGATTTTCCTCCGAGCGTACGTTGATGTGTGGGAAAAAATTCTGTATTCTAAACTGAAATTGTTCGTTTACATATTACTGTCAGTTTAATAGAAGACTCTGCTAACATTCGCATTAGAGCACCACCAAGACTTGGTAATTTCTTTCGGATACAAGCTTAATAATGTTTTGAATGAAGCGATCGTAGAAGGAGAAATAGTGTTTTTAAAATCGAAAGGTTAACCGAAGGTTTTTTTCACGGGCTTATTTTATTTGTTCAATTTTTGCTGTGAAGTTGTATTACATCGAAGTATAATTAGTTGCATGGCGAAAGATTGCCCGTTGTTAAATCTGTTAGTTGGGGTAAAAAATTCTGTAACGTTGTAGGGACGGACTTCTGACGGTACAAAGATTTTGTGACGCGAAGTGAAAATTTTAGACAGCATCTCAGGTTGTGTTTTATTAATAAAGTGTTGGTCCATTTTGTATTGCACGTGTTTTCTTAAGATTTCCTCGGTCGGTTGGCTAATGCAACTTTTAAATCGGACGAATGAAAACTGTTGCCGAAATCCCCGCAGATTTACTCGGAATTTCTTGGGTCAGTAGCCTTGCAAATCGCGTGCACATTTTTCAAATAAATGGACAAAGTTCTTTCCATCCTGTGTAGTAATGTGGATTGATAAAAATCGAATCGGTCGGTTACCCTTGTATATTTACAAAACTGTGCGGTAGACGCAGTGGTTCGGCAGGGATTTTTCCACTCATCGATAAAATAATATTTTCAGTTGGTAATTTGTCCTCGCTGCGTGTACTAGAGTGAGGGTTTTACGTCACAGTTGAAATGTCTTAAAAGGTGTTATGTTATTTATCCATGGGTTTTTGTACACCACACGTCGGCTTATCCTTCAAGCAGCTGTGAAGAGAGCAAGATGTAGACCTGATATTCTAGTAGCTCTTTGTAAAATATTGTTCCTAAGTCGGTACACTGTTAGATTAAGAATATATCTTGTTGTTCCATTATTAGCATCTGCAGGAAAGTGAACACAATATGCCACCATTATTTTTGTCCTATAGTCTTTGTACCTTGATGTGCTAAAAGGATTCTTTGCAGACACTGTAGTTGTAATGGCACATCCTGGGTGAAATCCAATGTTGTTGGCCCTTTTGTGTCTCAAAGTTTTGTCAGTGAATTTAGGAACCAATTTTGTTCCTGGATTGGGGACAACCCCAAATTGTTTCCAGATAGCAGTGGAATTATTTGGTGACTTTATCATCAACTGTTTGTTCTTTAAAAGTTATGTTAAGTCTGTCAAGTTATTTTTTATCACATTGGTATATCTATGCATAGCCCTTCAAAAGACAGTAATTTTAATTAGTTCTTCTGAATAACAGCATGTTCAATAATAATTTTTCACTTTTTATTTCCTGCCCTGTTGTTACACTTGAGCCAGGTTTTCACATGGTGGTTGTTGATACCCTTCCAACTCAAGTTGTGTTTGTCTTTCATTAACACAGATGATGAATAGCTTCATCTTCCTTAAATAGTTTTACTGCTGGTTAATCATCCAGATGTGAACTAGTAGTTAGCTAAAACTTTGGTTTTGTTTGTCAAATTCATCTTGTGGTTGGTCAAGATTCAGTGTATCAGCCCCAATTACAGCTGTAGTGCTTGTGTAGAGCTCTGCCTCAATTATTGTAGATCTTGTAGGCAGAAGCAGTTAGCTTTGTGAGCTTTCCCCATTAATTTTTTTCACAAGTAAACTCATATATCAAGGCTGCAAATAACAGTCGGTCATCGGACAATTGTCCGGTAAATCTGAGATTTTGACAGGTAAAAGCTTAGCCTGGTCGGACACTCTGACGGGGCATTTCTGATAAACGAAAAATATCTTAACTGGAAATTTGTGGCCAAATATGGCACAATTTTTTTTATTATACTGCCACACAATACTATGCAAAAAAAGCTTTGTTATTATAGTTTCACCTTTATTCCATTTCTGAGCAATAATTTTAACACGCGCAATGCGTCGTCTCAAATGTCACATCGAATTGTGCTAGTATCGATTTTATACTCAGTTTATTTCGCTTTTTAGTCATTCCAATTTGCAACCAACATTTGGGCAGAGGTTCTACTCTGAAATACCAAAATGTCTCAATCCAGTCTGGTCCGACCAGACTGGCTTTTTGTCAGGCCAAAACTTATCTTTGGCCTGACAAATGACTTGCTTGTAGACAAAAATTATTTGCATGCTTGTATACTGTTTGAGGCATATAATGGTGTGTTGCACCATAAAGCAGACTTTTGTATGATACTGTGATTGCAAAATCTATATGGTACATATGCACATTTCATTGACGTCATCATTTGCATGAAAATATTTCATTGATTTGTACATGTACATTTAGCATTTTTTTGCTTGTGTGTTTCTTATCATAAATTGAATATTCACAACCGGTTGCATTTTGAAGATGTTACAACTCAAGTGAATTGTGAAGCTGTAAATTCAAGCATACATCTATAAGATTTTCACATGTAGTAAAGTAGCACGTTTTGTTTTAAGGTTGTGTAAAAATTACTTCTTGTAATGATACAATATTATCAACAATTGTCTAGATCAGATATGATGCACACTACCCACAGTATAAAAAATTAACCACAAACATTGGAAGCAGACAAAAAGATGTTACATTGAAATGTTTGTATGTCTCGTTAATAACCCAGTTAGTATTTGATGTGATCACGTAGCTAAATGGAAGAAGCAAGTCATCAGTCAGCTACTTGTCTATTGATGTTACATGGGCCCTGAGTACAACAATATTCTAATGTAAAGTTTCTTAAGCT
Source organism: Orbicella faveolata (assembly GCF_042242905.1). NCBI lineage: Eukaryota > Metazoa > Cnidaria > Anthozoa > Scleractinia > Merulinidae > Orbicella > Orbicella faveolata. The sequence goes on along the minus strand of NW_028301552.1, from coordinate 33,118,705 downwards.
TTTACTCTCAACACTTAAGATACCAAATCGTCTGTTGTGTATACCTGGGGTGGTAAAACAGAGTTTTCTTGTTGCATTTATGAAAATGTACTGGTTCTTTATATTTAAGTGCAGTAATTGTATTAGATATTACTTGTAATTTACCATGATGTGAACAGTATTAATATAGCCTGTCGGTGCATGTGTACAGCAACAAGTTAGATATTGAAGAAGAAGCACATTTGATATTTTTAAGTGCTTGCATATTGATCTATTTGCAGTTTTTAAAACAAGGAAGAAGTACAGCTTAAATTGAAACTTCAGTGAGCTTTTCTTCCATGTAGCTTCTGGTTTTCATACACTTGTAAATGGGTACAAAACCTTTTTTCTTGTCAACAATTAGTTGTGCTGGGTTTCTTTCTTCCTTATTAGGTGCATAAGGTCTGGTCAACTGGTTTTGTCATTTATAACAAATATATTTAATAATCACTGTGTGTAATTAAAGGTTTTAAAAAAGAAAAGATTGAGACAGCTATCTAGTCTTTTGTCTTAATCCCGATTATTAGCCTTTTAATTCCCGAAAGTAATCAGCATCAAGTTTTTCATTGAAATACCAATTCATTTTCAATACCAATTCATTTTCAAGCATGAAATTGAAAGCATGAAATTACAAAAAATTATTCTCAAGGATGTGTTCCAAACTATGCGAGCTAATGCGAGCTAACACATTTCCCATTGCATACATTATACTTTTATCATTATCCTAATTCAGCCTCAAAATTGAAACTAAGAAATGAATTGGTTTGTCTAGCAATGCACGCAGAAATTTCAATTAATTGTTTTTTGTATTTTCAAAATATAAAGTTTTTCTGTTATTATTATTTTTATTTAGTTGTTTTTGCTTTTAATAGCAGGCTGGCACATTATATGAGATACTTAAGTGCCTTTTATTTGTGACTTAGTTTCAATCATTTTCCTTGATGTTGCTTAGTACTAATGTGTGGAATGTCGTAGATAATGCAGCAACGAACTTATAGATGTTGACTTTGTATGTGTTTAATAGAAACTTTGGTGGGAGGATTAATTTATATTTTGGTACAAATGCAGGTGTAGTGCTTTTGGTAATTGTGTCTTCTGAGAAAGATCAGATTACAATGTACGTGTACATGAATTTTAAAACATTCCTGAATTGCAGATGTTAGTTTTTTTACATTTTCCAAGTTGCGTATCATGTGCTCTATTAATATTGCACAATGCAAACTCATTGTCAAATAGTCCTATCTGTCATTACAATTTCTTTTTGCAGTAATTCTACAGTGTTGTTCTGGTAATTTCTTGTTATCTATATCTTTTGTGAGATTCAACATTGTGATTCACATCCACTGACATATTTGTTTTCAGTGATTTGTGTGTAGTTGGCAGTCACTCTTAGAAGTTGCTTGATGGCTTGAAATTTCTCGATACTTTTTCCATTGGCAAAGATTCGTTTACCCACATCAGTTCAGAATATTCTGCATTATTAAAAGAGGATAAATTGTAGACGTTTTTAACAATTTTCTAACTAGACAAACGTCTGCTATAGAGTTTGGTTGCTAGTTGTGCTTAGACATAGTTATGTGGTGTTTTTATAAACTATTTAGTATGCATGTAACTATATGGAAAGCTAAGTTTCTTTTAATGGGACTCCTAGCTTCAGTTCTGTGGTCAATACATGAACACACACTTCCGCTTTCATGCTTTGTCAATAGTGGGTATGATTAAACAAACAAATAATCTGTGTTTCATGTTTAAATCTACATAAAATGGTAGTGGACCAGATTTATGCATCTCAATCCTTTATACTTTGCGAAAATTAAGCATCATCATTTGTGACATCTGTGTAAGCTTGTCACATAAGTACCGAAATAATTTTATTATTGAGAGGTCAATTTTGCTTTCTTTGTACATGTATAATTCAGGGTATTTTCCACTTGAACATTTGTTTATTTTTTTTTTTATTATTTCTATTTTTTGCAGTTGTTTCGAGAGGTCAGGATCATGAAGTTTCTTGACCATCCCAACATTGGTAAATATATATTTTTTGGGTTTTACTAAATGAAATGTCCTGTACATTGGTGTGAGATCTAGTCGATGTCTTTAGAAATTCATGTAGTTTGCACTACAAACAAAGCCCACTTCGCAGGCTTATCATTTACCTTTTGTTCCCTGCAGAAAGCTGAAAACTCATACATATTCTCCTTTATTAATCCTCTAAACATGGACGCTCTCTTAATTCAATTTTACGTACACGTATGCTGTTGTTTAGATTGGTGTTTGATAATTTGGAAGTTTGATACCAGTTCAATATGTTTGTTAGTACATGTAGTTTTTTATGGCAGAATCCCTGCGGCACATGTACTCCAAAGAAACATGAGGGGACACTGTACAGAATACACTAGTACACTTGACATTTTTTGTTATTCGCTGGTGCTTCACTGTAGGATGACGCAACGTGAATTGCAAATCTGACTGTGATTGCTATATGGGGTCAAACAAAGTTAATACTTTTTTATCCCTTGAGAAAGCCTAAAATGTCTGCGATAGCACTGTCGTAATTTAAGATTTAAGGGCTTTTTGTGTTGTTGCAAAGTAAGGTGTGCTGACGAGATTGTCTTATTGTTTTACAGTGAAGCTCTATGAGGTCATAGAAACTGACAAGACTCTGTACCTTGTCATGGAGTACGCAAGTGGAGGTATGGAAATGTAAAAGTCATATAATCATATATTCTATTTCTTTCTTTTTTCTTTTTTTTTTATCAATAAAAAGGTAGCGCGAGTGCCTCTTAGAAATGCACCACAAAATGTAGGACATGCAGGGCAGGAAAAAAAATGAAATCCAGTTGCATAGTGGGCCAGTACATTTCAGTTTTCAGTTGCTCAACTAAAATATTACTTGCTCAGTAGGCACGTAATGTTCATGCACCTTATCAGCTACATCATTTACCAGGTACTGTCTGTAATCAGTGATAGACTATAGGGTTATGCTCAAGGATTTTAAATTGATTTGTGCTTTCAACTCATTGTTTTGCTCATCTTGCAGTCTTGAGTTTTGAAATTGATTTGATTGGAAATTATCACTAACAAGACTACTGAGGCTAATTTCACTTGCCCTCCTGACCACCAAACTTCCATTTGTACTTGCCCAAGAGCAAAATTTACTTGTCCTGGGCAATCGGACCTGGGGTTTTTTCTGCCCTGACATGTAAAGGATTGAGACTTGCTAGTATGAATTCCCTTTACTCATCAATGACGTGTTTATTTGGCCAGTGTGCTCTTTCCTAATCATTTCTTACATAACTAGTGTAGTGTAATGAATTGAGCCCCCTTATTATTTGTTTTGTAGGTGAAGTTTTCGACTACCTTGTAGCACATGGTAGAATGAAGGAGAAGGAGGCAAGAGCAAAGTTTAGACAGGTATTGATGATTGTTTAGTTTCTTTACCCCTGCATTTCTAATAATAATCTTGGTAATTCTCTAATACTTGATGTTTTCTTTTCTCTCTGTCTTAGATCGTATCTGCTGTGCAGTACTGCCATCAGAAGCATGTTATTCATAGGGATCTCAAGGTATAAGGGAGTTAAGTCTAGATTATTTGAGGTTTAGGGGAATTCATGAACAAGAATAGCAGTTCTTATCAAAATATCACAGAAGAAAAGGGATGCCTTACATTTGCCTATTTCATTAATGGGTTCTCAGTGCCAGATCTCCAAGCACAATGAGCTACCTACAATGCAATTTACGATTGCCTAGTTCATGATCATGACTTATTTTGGTTACCTCTGATTCTTTGCTCAAACGATATCAAATGCCTAGATTTCTAATTGTTGGACCAGAAATGATGATTAATCAGCTGTGTATACTGATATTGGTCCAGTGCCCAGTAAAACTACAGCTTTTCCTCACTACATGTAGTTCTTTTGTACTTTTTGAAGGCTTTTTAAACCAGTAATTCCCAACTTACATCATACACACTGCCAAACAGACATGAAATGAGGATAACAGTAATCATCAACCAGGGAATATTGTGATATCCAAACAGCTTCTCCAAACTATAACTGAAGGACTGGTATGACAACACGCATGGAGAATTCATACCTTGTGAACCTTGCAGGGCAGGAAAAAAATTGAAAATCCATTTGAGGTGGCCAATATGACATTGGGAGGACAAATGTGAACAAAGTATGCTTGGATTTTAAACCAATCCATGCTCTCAACTCGGTGTTTCACTCATCTGGCAGCCTTAAGTCTGAATTAGTTTCTTACTCGAAAACTGACATTTTCACTCAGATCCTTAAGGCTACTGAGGAGTATTTCACATCATTGCTTACTAAACTTATATTATCACTTGCCCAAGAACAAAATTTACTCTCCTCAGGGAATCGGATTTGGGGTTTTTTCCTGCAATAACTTGAGAGTGGTGATGAGTGTATAAATACTTCTCTTTGTTTCTTCTCTTTCTAGGCTGAAAATTTACTTTTAGACGGAGACATGAACATTAAGATAGCAGACTTTGGTTTTAGTAATGAATTCACTCCAGGCAACAAACTAGATACCTTTTGTGGCAGCCCACCTTATGCAGCACCAGAGCTGTTTCAAGGGAAGAAGTATGACGGCCCAGAGGTTGATGTCTGGAGTTTAGGTGTAATTTTATACACTCTAGTCAGCGGGTCACTTCCATTTGATGGACAAAATTTAAAAGTAAGAATATTTTTGTTTACCGCTGTCATTCTCATCGATTGTGAATTTCGATCTTTTGTTTTGCCAATCCACACGTCTCTGACTTCTGTCCATCAACATTTTAATGGAAAGCGACTTTAAATGTTTCTTTGTAGGAATTAAGAGAAAGAGTACTCCGAGGAAAATATAGGATACCTTTTTATATGTCGACAGGTGAGTCAGTAAACATAAATTTGTTTGAATGGTACTATAGATCAGAACTATACACCCTTACAGTCTATTGGATCTGTTTTATGTTCCCCTTGGTGAATCCCTCTTATAGAGAAAGTCATCTTAAATTTTGAAGATACATAACAACTTTAGAACTGAAGTTTTTTTTGTAGGTTTGAATACTTTTATGCTGTGATAAAATGGTTTTCAACTGCTTTGCATAATGTAATTTGTTTTAATTTGATTTTTTTTCTCTTTTTTCCAAGACTGTGAGAATCTATTAAAGAGATTTTTAGTGCTTAATCCAACAAAACGATCTAGACTAGAGGTGGGTATCTTTGTGTTGTTATTTCCCTTCAGCTGAAGTAGACACTCCTAACAATATCAGTATGTGTATTGGTACTGAGGTGGCAAACTAGAATGAAGAGAATCATCTAACTTATCGTGATGAGCTATCAAATTCTCCAAAGTGACTTAAGCGGTGTAGGCTTACCTTAGAAGAATTGAGATGTCGTGTTTGATGCATGTTTGATGCTTGCAAAAGGAACTTAAGGGTTCTGTTTTGTTATCTTGTGTGGATTTGTGTTTCTGATTATTGCTCATACATTACAGTAGGCCATCTTCACTCCTGGTAGGGGGAGCATAGGGCATCACCCATGGATCTCCATCTGACCCTATTTTTGGTAGTTCTCTCAACCTCTATCCAAGTGATGTTCTTTGTAGTGAGCTAGTAATTATTGCTCATGGTTAGATTTAATTGTAGAGCTTCATTCATTAATGTTAATAATTACTGTATTGGTGGTACTAAAGTTGTAATATTTATTACTCTGTAGCAAATTATGTCAGACAAGTGGATGAATTTAGGATATGATAATCAAGATCTTAAACCGTATAGTGAACCTACACCTGATTTTAAAGATGAAAGAAGAATAGGTAAGGAGTTTATAAAAGCAAGTACATATAGGTGTATACTGTTGTTTGACTATGTTGTTCAAAATGTAATTCCAACTTTTTTTATGTTCAGAAATTATGCTTCAAATGGGATTTTCAAGAGATGAGATCCAGGAAGCTTTGTCAAACAATAGATATGATGAGGTCATGGCCACGTACCTCCTCTTGGATGAGAGAAGGCAAAAATTAACAGTGAGTAATCTTAGCTTTGTGACTCTGAATTTAGTTCCATGATAGACCATTTCCAAGTTGCCTTTTGCCTCTGTGTCAAAATGAGTCCTGATGTAGAACCATTTACGTGAAAATTAGTTTGATTTACATGAAAATGAACGGGTAGAGGGAACATATTTTCATATGAATGGTTTTGCTCGAAGTCTCATTTTGACACAGAGGCAAAATGCAACTCGGAAATGACCTATTCTGTAACCGGTCCCAAAACATCTAATTTCTTTTGACAGTATCATAGAAATGTCAGTATGTTAAGAGACAATTCAGTCATTTATTTGCTTACAGTTGAATGGCTCCAGTGACCCACTAATGGAAAACACTAGTGCACCAAGACCAAGTACATCTATGCCGTCTGGTGTGCCTGCTCCTATTCGGCCAAGCCGAGCCAGTGCGAGGCGGGAGAGAGGAGATCGTGAATTACCTAGAAGGTATACTGAAGGTCGCACTCCTCATAAAACAGGCCCTGGTATAAGCAGGCAAGCATGATTAGGTTGCACCCTATCTAATTTTGTACTAACCTTTTATTTTGATGTTATTTTTATTTCTCTCTGTATTCTTCCTAAAATAACATTGAGTTCATTTTCAACTTCTGTTTTATATTGGAAATGTTCTCCCTTCGCTTACTAGTTAAATTTGAGAATTGTGCATACTAACCACTAACCTTACACGCTTTAAGTTTAACCAGTTTTCGTTAGATGCTCCGTGTTATTTTGCTCATTTATGACAGCTGGCTGAAGTTTAGAGTCATTAGTTCCGGGTTCAGTTATCATGAAAGCTTTTGTTGCTTTCAAGAGGTGTTTGGCGTTATTACATTGTTTCTTGTCAAAATTTCATTGAGACCCCAGAATCAGTTTTAGCTCTGAAAACCATTACCTCTGATTACACATTTATTTTCTTGAGGGATTGTGGGGCTGGGAGGTGGGGGGGGGGGGGGGGGGGGGAGGAGGTGGTGGGGAAGTGAAATCATTTTGTCACTTGTATAAGTCCTAGACACTATTTTAATTGTAATCTGTTCAGTCATACCAAGGTGTAGTTAAAGTTTAGGCTTGTTTGTGATGCGTTGACTGTTACTGAAGATAGGCTTGTGTAATTTTGATGTTGAATTATCACAAGCAGTGTTACTCCTTAATTGCCCTTGCATTGATAGAATGTAGGATAACCAATGCTAAACATTTTCAACAGAGCTGCTACTGAAGCAGGTGGAACAGTATCAAGTCAAGCAAAACCTATGGGCAGAGGAGAGCGGGATCGGGACAGAGGTGGTGTGATAAAGAACGCCGTTCCCAACGACGAGCGAGTGCCGTCATCTATTGGACGAGCTTCCAATCCTAACAAGGCTGAAATACCTGAACGTGCAGCAGATAGAAATCGAAGAGGAAAGACGCAAAGGGTTAGTTCTACAAGAATGGTTAAAATCTTTGTTGTCCTTACAGTAAATCTGTAATGTTACAATTTCTTACCGACTTCAAAATGACAATTAAGAGGTAGAAGCATTGCCAGTGTCTGATATTGGCAAACTGGTGATTTGATTGACCGCTCAGGACCCTAGATCACCATTTGGATGAAATCCCTGCTATTTCTGAAAAGTGGTTTTATCAATATGGTAAACTAATTTTACTGCTCAATCTTGGTTTCTTCTGACTTTGACAAATGGCTCAGAGCTTTACTCCTCGCCAAGTACCAGTCTACAGTATAGGAGCCTTCAGCTTGTGCAGAGCTTGCACAGTTCACTTGTTAATAAGCATTGATACCTGAAGCTGTGGTGGTCAATATGCTGATTTGAACTTATCATGTTATTTAGCAACACAGTATGCCACCAGGAATTATCAGAAGAAACACATATGTTTATGGGGAGAAACGGGCGGAAGAGAGGAACAGCACATCACAAACACCATCAAGTCAGGCAAATGGGAAAGGAGAAAGGTTTGTGACCAACATTTAAAACGGCATAAATACCCCACCATATATGCTGCGGTAGTTTTGTCTTGATGTTGTAGTTACACATATATGTCAGTCTGCCAAGTCAGTGCTGCAGTTCCACATTTGGGTTTTAAGAATGGTAAAAGGCCAGAATGAAAAGTATGAAAGTTATAGTAAGTGCAGTAGGGAAGAAAAGTAATCAACAAGACATTCAAACACTACAGCATGTGCATTATTACATTTGTACATGTGCCATTGCAAATGCAAACCTCTAGCATCTTTGTTATAACTTCTTCCTTTAGAATGTCTTCTTGCTTCTTATAATACTGGTGTCCTCTCTCTTGTAAACTTGGGTAAATCTGCAAAGCTCTTCCAAAGAAGTCAATCTCTTATCTTTTCGTTTCTCTGCCTTTCTATTAGTGCAACAGAACCCGGCCCTAGTGGCAGTAGCGTGGGTGCTGGCAGACCCACTTCTAAGCAACCTCCACCAGATCTTGGTAACAGGTTATCACCCACACGTAGATCTCTTCCACCAGTTGCTATTCACCAGGAAAATAGGCATAGAGCCGGGTGAGTGTGCTCTGTCCGTAATTACTTTAGTTTCAAAGAGTGATCCATGACAAGCACAGTATTGTTGCCCTGTTTCAAGTCAGCGTTATTTGGTCACCATGCAATATTCCTCCTGACTGATAGCCACTTTGTGCAGTCTGCTATTTCCTTGTGAAAGATTCATCTGTGATTCAACCCAAAGAAAACAACACTGACAGTATTGCAGCTCAACAGAGATTTGTTGTGGGTCTGGATTGATTGTTGTGCACAGAGACTCAAGAGCAATCAACAGCCTGTTAGAGACAATGTACAGATCTTTGTAGACATTTGTCGTCCAAATTGAAGTTTTGGATTGAATCATGGAAATCTTTTATGAGGAATGAGTGGGTGAAAACAGGTGGCTATTCAGTACCTCTCTAAAATTCATTTTTTGTAAAAAAAAAAAAAAGATAAGAATACCACATCTTGGAGGTGTGATTCAGATTGATTTATTTCCACATCCTATCCACCAGCCATAGTCATTACTATCCATTGTTGCTCAAGGTATAAATTTACTTTTTTAAAATATTGCTTTTTCAACTTTGGTACATGTTCCTCATTGCCAGTTTTTACTATGGAATTTAATGGCAATGACTTGCTAATGTCAGCTGAAAATTGAACTGCATGTTTTTCTTTACTGCTGCTGTTAAAAATTCTTTCCGACATGCATTCATTTGTGCAACTTTAAGTTTGGGTAAAAGTGCTGAAACTTAATCTTTTTCTTGCATCCAATATCATCTCACATTGTACGTGTATTTTATATGGGTCACCGGTGTAGTTTTGAATGAACATTACTACTCCACTGTTGATTTTCGTATTGTTTTCCAGAAGTACATTTCTGTACTTCTTATGACAAGGCAACTTTGAAATTAACTTGATATTTTTCCTTGTACTTATTTCTGTCCTTTAATTTTTATTATCACCATTTGTTTCTTCCAGGAGGACAAATCCCAACTCTGAAGTTCAACCTCCACCGTCGCGGCTTGGAACTAGAAACATGACAGCACGGAGTACTTTCCATAGCGGTCAGACACGACCTCGCACCCAAAATGGGCCCGAGAGAGCTAACGATCCTTTGGGCCCTGGTGGGAGACCCTCACTTCTTAGTAAGCTTACGTCCAGATTTAGTAAGAGGTATGTATTACTACCAAAAATTATACTCTCTTTGTGGATTGTTTGGTAAAATACAAATTTCTCACTTATCAACTTTCAAAAAATACATGTATGATGTTGGAAACGGTGACAGTGTTTAGTAAACATGAAGCAAATAGAACACTGTTGTTATCCCCATAGGTCACAATCCTTTTCGGTTACTGTCAAGAGTCATGATCTTTGGCTGTGTCTAGTCCACAGTTCACTAGCCGACAAGCGACAGCATGAAATACGTCTGCGTTCACAGGTCAACAATTCACAGACTTCTGCTCAGACTTAGGGTTTTTTCCACTCAAGTCGGATTGGCCAACAATTGAAAATAAGCAATCTGTCTGCTCAAAAAATTAAACCAAGCTAGATGTTGTGATTCTTGTTGGTGATCAGAAGGATCATGAGTTTTCGGGAATGATAAAACACAGGCAAAAGTGATAAAACCTACTACTTTATGGAAATGTTTTGTTCAAATGTGGATGCAATGAGACAATCCAAAGAACTTCAAACCCCACTAGTAGTTTCTAATCAAGTCCAGCAGTTGCAGTTTGTCTCTCATCTGATTGTATTTCATTGTAACTTGTTTTATTCATTGTTCATGGTTGTAGATGGCTTTTGTGTGGGTTCCATATTTTGGAGACTGACGAAAGCCTTGTTTTTTTTTTCCAGTGATTGTGAATTCTAAGTTATTGTAAATTGTTTGTCTGAATACTTTGTCAAAATACAATCAAAATTTCTTCATACGTGTTTGTAACAGCTCTTCTTTGGCTCTAAACAATGACATTAACTGGTTAAATTTTTTGGTTGTGTTCAAGTCAGTGGGAGCTACGTGTAAGTTATTGTAAACAATTAATTTTAACAAGTTGTATCCAAATAGACACTGCAGATCGAATTAAATCAACATAATGTGCCATTGATAGTGTGTTTACAACAAACAACTGCCTTTTCAGTGTTAATTCTATAAAATGAAACGGTTTGTTTATGAAACAGTGCTGCTCATCAGTAACCCTGTTTACTGCACAAGCAGACCTGTTTCCTACTTCAAAACCCCAAAATCTGAACGCTCTGGTTTGGAATTGAAAGACAAGTAAAGTGTATTAGTAAATTGTATCAACGCATTGCTGTTGATGGGGTGAGATAGTTAACCCCATGTAACTTCTTAGTCGGCAGTTGGACCCCACAGTGGCACCAAGGCCAGGTCCCCAAGGACAACGGTCAGTTGACAGTAACTTGTTAAACTCGTTTTTATCCTGTTTATAGACATTAAATTATGCTAATTTTCTGCTGGATATCTTAAATGTAAAAGTAAACCTCTCTCTTGTATGCCTCATTAAAATAATGTCAATGAAAATTAATTTAAAAGATGTTAAAAGTAATCAATGAAGGTTAGAATTTATCTAAATTTGTGTTAACATAAATAAACTGCTGGCTTTACTACACAAACTGCAATATTTAAGCATTATGCTGCAAGCCTTCTGTGGTGTGAAACAGTGCCCTGGGTAATTAGAGTTAAAACCCACCAATAAGAATCTGGTGTTTACAAACCTGTAGGCTAAAAGATCGCCCTTACAACTACCATTTTATGGGAGGCGCAGTGGCACATGGTTAGTGCGCTTGTCTCCAGATCGAGAGGTCAATGCTGGGGGTAACTTTGCGATGGACTAGCATCCCATCCATGGGGTAAGGGGGCGGGGGGGAAGAGTAGAAAAACTCCTAGTCGCTTCATGCTGCAGAAACTGGGATAAGCTCTGGCCTGATGGGTCACTTGGTTCATAAGGAGACTTCATAAGAATCTGAGCTTTAGCTGTGATATAGGTTCTTATTTGGAAATTAAGTTGCACTGCATTGAACGCAAAAAAAAAAAAAAAACCTGAAATAAATCTTACCTTTCTGACATAATTACCTGAACATGTTTTTCAAACAAGAGAACACTAAACCCATTTGGAGCAGCAACAATCCCATTAGGCACTACATACAAAATTACCTGTTTAGGCTAATTTTGAAAAATCCAGGTTCTTGTAGGTGGGTTTGTACTGTATTGTTGAGAGCATAGTTTGGTATTTGTGTCACAAATCTTTTCTCTACACTCACTGCACATTTATTCATTGTTGTTTTTCTACTGTTTGTTTTCCTTCCCTTGTACAATAATGTACAGTAAAATGTCACTGTGCAAGGGAGGAAAGAGACTGCTAACTTTGTCACAGCTCTCTGCTGACATGATAGTTTCTCCGTAGACCTATGGAACAAGCTTTGTCGCCAAGAGAACCAAGAGAGGTATCCCGAGGGAGCATAGGAGGCAGTGGACAAGGGTTAGTCGAGTCTTACTGTACACTACCTTGCATTAGTCGGGGCTACGTCTTAATGAGTGAAGTCAGTATGCTAGTCATTTCTATTTAGAAGAGAGCTTAACTCTTATGTTATTGCTTTTGACTGTCTTCTGTGTATCTGGTGTGAGGTGATGCAGTGTATAGGTGAACAGCTCCCGTCTGTCCTTACTGAAATGGTTAATTAATATCTTGAAGCTTTGTCTACACTATAGAGTCTCGAAAAACAGTCTGGCTTGAAATTTGACGAAAGTGGCGTTTATCATCCAAGCAGTTGTTTTCAGTTTGTTTTTAGTGATTTTCGGAACTAAAAACAGGCTTGAGTTATTGAAGTGAATAATTGAATTCTGTGTGTACAGAAGGTATTTAGCGTTTTCAAAGAAAATCAGATGAGCGTCATTGTCAGAAAATCTGGGGGAGGGGTGGTTAAGGCGAGGGAAAATGACTTTATGGAATGTTCTTTCTGTTAATTGTTGTACATGCAAGGGGACGATCGAGAGGGGAGGGGTGGGGACGCGTGAATTTGGGGTAGAGCAGTTAGGGGTGCGTGGGTTTGTAACTGAAAAATATCCAAAAACAATAAATCATTGAACTTATTTCTGTCCACATCGTCCGTACATGCAGACGTAAACGTTCTCTCTGGACCACTTAATGGCGCTTTTAATTTTTGCAATTCATACGCAAAGCCTTTCTTGACGACATCAGACAACATGTAATGTTCAGACCACGGTACAAATGCGCCTTGTATTCAGCGCCAAATATATTTCAAAAGCTGAATCAGGGAAGAGAATTGTGCTGCAACGGCGGGAAAAACGCAGTGAGTCGTCAACTTGGAGTTGATATGGTAGATGAACCCTGGCCTTAGATTTGTGTAGTTGATGTTTTGAGTGAGGCTGTCGCTCAAAACATCTGCTGCGAAGGAAGACGATACCTTGTCAACTCCAACGTTGATGTTGAACTCGTTACTTTATCATAGTTTGCTTCTTTGGCTGAATTTAAAATCAGGAAGTTGTACTGTTCCGTGCCAGGATAACTAATCAAAACTTTGTTTTCGTTTCATAATAATTCAATAAAGCAAATAAAGTTAATATCTTGCTGAATGAATGTCTTAAAAATGGTCGTGTATTGTGTAACTCAATCAGTTTGTTTTGAAACAGCAAGTGCTATAAGTGGTATATTTCAAGTACTTGCCCTCGAATGATAAAATGTCAGATTGTATAACTCGTTTTCTTGTGTCATTTAATTCAATTTATGTGATTTTAACTTTTGTGCCTTTCGTTAAATATGTCGTTATGTATCTTGGCCAGGTTTTTGGTCTAAACACGGACATTTCTTTTTGAAAGTTTGCTTTTAACTTAAACAAGGGTGCCAAGTAAAAAGATTTAAACAGAAATTAGTTTTTAGATAAAGAGCTTGTAAGCTGTATTTAAACGTGAACGGATGTAATATGTCTTAGGTACAGTAAAAATAAAATACGTGATAAATCTTTCAATAAAAACTGCTTAAACTGACCGCCTTTGTTAAGCTTGGAACTCGGAGAAGGCTTTTTACTGCATGACGTTACAAAAAGAGCATGTTTCAAACTCCACTAGCCGGCGCCAATAGCACGTTGTGACAAAACCCTCCCAGGGAGAGGGGCACGGTAAGTTGTTTTACTTCCCAGCATTCCTCAGTGCTACGCACGAAGTGACGTCATGTGGTACCTTCTCTGGGTTGGCTCCTGGATGGAACAGTGCAGCTTGGAAACGCGTCAGCTCCAGACCCCTCGCTGAGAAAACTCGTTTAATTTGATTGCGCATGGTTACGATCCTTGAAAGTTTCAAGGACGTTTTTGTTTTTTTTGGCCGTGACTTCTTTGCATTGTGGTTTTTCAACGTGAAATAACATTCGTTTTTTCTTGTGTGGTCTTCTGATTGTAATAACGCCTAATCAACGATTTTGTTGTCCCACGTAATTTGTGAATTTCTGGCGCCGTGTTTAACGTACTAAGGTTAATGTGTTTACATACAGAGCGTAAGACCTGCCGATTGAGTACTATAACACTGGATTAATAGCTGATCTAATGAAAACTGATGTGGACTAATTCTTTCATTTCTTGATGTAATAACTTGGCAGGTTAACTGAGGACTGGGACTCACCGTATAACATTGTTTAACATGAACTGTTGGGTTCACACTTCGTGCTCATTTAATACATGTCGTCTTTGTGTCTCACATCTTCATATTTTTTAGTCGTTTCAATTTTGAGTCGCGTGGTATCCGTGCGTTGGCTTCTCACTTTTATTGCACTCACCCACGTGATCACTCACCACTCCGCCATATTGTGTTCTGTTGGCTTGCTGATTTCTCTTTTTGGGACCATTTCAGATTAGTCCACATGTGATTTCATCAGCTATTAATGAACAGAAATTTGCACTTATTGTTTTTGTTATTTCAGTTTGTTTCCATTTGTCACGATTGTATTTTGCAAGTGCATGCATCACCTGATTATGCGAGTCCACTGCGTCGGCGTTAGCAGTGAAACGAGTCATTATACTTCGTGAATGGCCGAAAGCTAACCGATTCTCTTCCACTGCTTTCGACCTTTTTTTAAGAGAGTAGTAGCTACGTAAAAACACTTTTTCGAAAGCCGAAAGCTTGATGGACCTAGTAGAGGATCAAAATAGTCAGTCGTTGAATGATTCACCTGTTAGAATTGAAGTTTTTTTGCCAAGAGTTAGTGTCATTGCTCGCTGCTCGGGTAATGCATGCAATCTGTTTCCACTTCTGATTATTTTAGTTTATTTGTTGTTGTTTGCACCCCGTAGCCACCAGCACTACTCGAATTCTGTTTGTTTTGTCATTGAAAGCACAGTGTAAGGAAGTCACGGCTTATTGCCGCTATTACTAAGTCAGTGTACAATTCATTGTGGCTTACATGGCGAGGGGTCTGACGAGCTGTGTTGTTGCGTTCAAGGGCCCGAGGAGCTAGTTCATCCGGGGCAAAGTCCGTGTATCCGGACCCAAAGGCCCGTTCGAGCCCCAGGCGCAAATCTCTGCGAGGAACATTTGCTAGGCTCTCGCTCAGAAAGCACAAAAGAAGGCAGGTGTTGGCAAATCTGCGCCTGCGCAGTTGGACCAATCTCTGGCTAGTGCCAGTCTGTTATTTTTTCTCTTTTCGCGCATGCGCCCTGGACCGTGGTGAACTGAACTTAGCACTTGATTGGTTCAACGGTGTTGGCGCCTTGTTGTTTGAATTCAGTCTTCTTTCCACCAAACAGCCGCTAGAGTTGATTTCAGATGCTATTCAATACCTAAACCTAGGATGTGATTGGTTTAATGGCGGATGTGTTTGCTTGTTCGACTCCAGAGTTCCAGGGCTGCACAAACTTCATTCATACAAGCCAACTGAATCTAGCTTTTGATTGGTTCAATGGCGTATGCGTCCTTGTTGTAAATGTACTTGGATGGGACAAGTGTGCTTGATAGGTTCAGTGGATATTTTTGACACCATATTCAGTGTTACTCAGTATTGTTTTTCAACGTGGTAAACGTTTGCGTAATTAGTCTTACCGTCTGCATGTTTCAACGATGCCAGTTAATTTTTAAATTGTAAGCGCTTATCGGTTAATTAGTCTTACCGTCTGCATGTTTCAATGATGCCAGATAATTTTTAAATTGTAGGCGCTTATCGGTTGAGTCATCAGTATGATCTGTCTATCATTTGGACATTGAACACCACTCTTCAACGTCACGATCTGTGTGTTGTTTGTTTGTTCGTTTGTGTTGTTTTGTTTCAGGATATGGCTAATGCTTTATGTGCTGTTATTTGCACGGCAGGTCCATGAACGACACGTCAATGGGTGAAAAACCTCGCTCCCTTCGTTTCACGTGGAGCATGAAGACAACGAGTTCCATGGACCCGCAAGAGATGATGGAAGAAATAAGGAAAGTGTTGGATACGAATCACTGTGATTATGAACAGCGCGAAAATTTCCTGTTGTTCTGTTGCTATGGCAATCCCGCCGACGCAAATCACGTGCAGTGGGAGATGGAAGTGTGCAAACTCCCTCGCTTGTCGTTAAACGGGGTTCGTTTCAAGCGCATCGCCGGCACATCGATTAATTTCAAGAACATCGCGTCGAAGGTTGCGAACGAACTGAAGTTGTGACAAGACAATTTGATTTGAATGCGGCGATTTGCGAAATCGGTGGAGGACGGACAAATCACTGGAAACGATTTTGGATACGAAATGCTTTCCCCAGCAATGCATCTGCGCAGAAAACCACTAAGTAAAGACGTTTTGGATTTTTTAGAACTTCATGGGTGGCACGACCCCCTCAGGAATGTGGACATCTTCTGTCTGTCTTTTGACGGAGGGCGGAGAATTTTGTTTCTTTTGCACCATAACGTTTGCGCTAGTTAAGCAAGCCGAGTGTTGCTCGATGGTTTTTATTTGCTACAGAACCCCACGGTACATACAAATGACATATGTCTACGAGTTTGAGAAATTCAAGATGACCGAAACGTGTACAAGTTCATGTAAATACCCATAGGAATTATTTAATTTTAATGGAGGGCAGATGAAAGATAGCCGCCGATATGGCCCCGATCCCAGTGGGGTGAAAATGTTTTCTTTGTTATTTGTGTTATCACTAGGCAGATCTGTGTCGTTCACATAATACACTGCGTGCAAACACTAGTAATCTTAAGCTAGTCCCGGGCTCTTTCCTGTCCTCTGTCCGTGAAAGTCACGGGTAAGCGGGAGAGAGGCTTGATAAGCAAGCCGAGTGAAGCTTAAAGGAGTTTTCAGTTGTCCATTACCTGCCGCAGTTTGCGTCATAAGCGCGGACAATGGGATAAATGCTCCTCTGTGGGAAAGTACGTGGGAGCTGTACAGATAGCAGAATTCCTGAGTAAATGAGACGCATACATTTCACAACTGAAAAGCCTGATCTAGACTCACTCTGCGTGTTTTGGTGCGCTTCGTAAACAGAGATTGCCTCGTTCACCTGCGGATGGTTGTTTTTAATTGTTTTAAACAGCGCTTCTCTACCGTCCTGCTCTGAAATGTGTAGAAATATATCTGAATCCGGGAGTTTTCGGATGGTAACGAGCGCAAGTCGAAAAAAATCGTTTATAGCTCGAGAAACAGTGAAGAAGAAAAAGCGCTCTTATTTTTTGGATCGAAATGTTTGCGGCTTTGTGAATTCAAACGTCTTTCACAAGTTTGGGATAAAACTTGGTCGCCTTATTGAATTATACGTGCACGATGTAGAAAGAAAAAAAACGACATGGACATCGGTGAGAAACAATTATTTTTTCTTGCTCTTGCAAACCATCAACAGAAAACGATGTGATTTTTTGCAAAAGCCAGGGAAACAACTATATTACATTTAAACCCCTGATACAGACGGTTGCGTGACTTAAAAGCATCAAGTCACGTAAGCGTTTGTCTCGGCAGCTGCATTTTACTGTGAAGGGTCAGTGCACTTTAAAAGTAGCCGTAAGTAAGTAGATGCAATAAATTAAACCCTTTGTTCTATTTCAATTGATGTACATTTTTTTGCCTGTAAGAATCGAATCTTCGTTTTTGTATGATTGCCGCAAATTCGCACTAGTCAAAAACCTCATTCCATCTCAATTGCGTGTGAAAATGACATGAAGTAAGTAATTACAAGAGTAACCTTGTACGCAGACATCTTTGGGCTCGTCACGCAATCTTCTTCCCCCAACGAGGGGAGACGAGGAAGATTGCGTGACGAGACCGAACAGCGTCAGCGCAGGAGGCTGTTTCAACAGTGGACGCTGCTTGAAACGCAATTTAATTTATGTTAGGTGGATTTGGAAACTCAAAACATACACAGATAATTTCATATTTCGTTTGCGTTTTAATCGGTGTCACGCTTGTTAGCATTCAGACTTCTGAGCGTTGCCAGTCACGCAACTTTCGTCAATGGCCTTAAGACACCTGGAGAAGGTTTGCGTGACTGGTCTCATATCTTGTCTTAGTTGTATGAATGTATTGTTGAAAATCAAATGGAGCTCTTGCCTCGGTCTCTACCTTTGTAAATATTCTTCCTTTAGAATTTCAATCTATTGTGGTTAAATATAACGCGAGGCAATTTCTTGATGTGTATTACGCTTCTTTGTCGCTTTTTAGTCAATGTAGGGTTATCTATAACAAATATATTCTTGAACATGAAAATGCTGTTTTGTTCTACTCATTGCCCTGACCATTCTTCGAGTAGAGTCTTAAAACGTCCAGCAAAGGAGGTTCCGTATAAATCCATGTCGTTGAGGTCTCATCAGCCCTCGGGCTAGTTACACCGGTTCACTGTTGTCAAACCGGGTTTTGGAGCATAGGCGGTGGAGACACCGATACTCAGTACAACCAACATAGACAGTTCAATGAATACTTGACAAGGCAGCTATCTCCGACGTCATACAACATCCTGAAGAAGACGACACTGCCGTACTTGGGTAGTCACGCAAGAAGCATTGCGCGACGACCCAAATAAGGACTTTGTGGGTGTGTGTGTTGGCGGGGGGGGGGGGGGGGGGGATGGGGGGAGGGCGTGGTACAGCTCACCAAGTGTCTGCTATCTGTTCGTTCGGTTTTCAGAATAAGTTAAGTCAAAAACCACGATTTTGCTGGTTATAGTACGCGTTATTTCTCTTTTATCTTCAAATTGCGGAGCAAAAAACAAATGCTCTGCACAAGAGCCTACTTTAAATGTGTCAAAATTACGGGCAAATCCACCTCTCTTGTAGGTAACTGAGCGGTGCCGATTTTGTGGTCCAGATTGCTGGAAAACCCATCATTGCAAGGGTAGAATTTCAAGATTTTCCGGGTTTGCACACCCCAGAATCCACCACCTCCCCCCCCCCCCCCCCCCCACCACCACCACCACCACCACCGTTCCCAGCTTAATAAGGTGCGGATTTTCTGCCCGTGTGTTTCGTGTCCTGTTAAAAACTTATTGAAACCCGCGATAGATAGATAAACTCTGTTAACTGCTGCCCTCGCAACCAAACACAAGTCAACTCCTTCTCAGGCCTTTTATTGTCCTTGAAATTCATTTCACATCTGTTCATTTCTTGTCTTTTTCTATCTAAATTAACAGGTCATGAACCAAAACATTTTTTACAACTATCATAACGAAATGTCTAACAGTTTGCAGGTAAAACGGAACGTTCAAAATCTCGGGCATCAAAATCTAATCTTCTCCAGTTTTTCAAGTCAATATTCCTGTTTTAGGAACTCTTTAATTGTCTGATATGGAGAAGCTCTTTTCATCAAATAGAGGCATTCATCGTCCTGTACTGTAGCAACAGGCTTGTTCCAGGGATAAGTGAAACCATTTTCTGCCAGCCAGCTTTTCACTTCCGCGTCATATTGGCTTCTAAACGTGTCGACATCCCTGGCCAGCACAAACAAGGTGGCCTGGAAATTATCGGTGACCACGGAGTACTGGTACAAACCTTGCTCGCCGAACGAGGGAGGACCAAGTTTCACGACCCAGTCTGTTGAGAGAAGTGGACACTGTTTCAAACAAATGCGTTTATTTTTTGCTACGAATTACGGGTGTAGCCAGGGGGGAGGTCCTGGGGTGCCCGTAACCCCCCTTTTGTAAGCCTTAAAAAAGGGGGGGTCACAACCTACAACAGGTGACGAAGACGACAAGACAATCTGGTGAGTACCCTCACTTTGACACAGTGTGACCCCCCCGTTTGAAAAATCCCGGCTACGCCCTTGCTACGAGTTATTTTCGGCTTCCAGTGCGCGAGCAATGCAAGCGCGGAGCGCGAGAGGGGCCGCCCCTGGCGGTTTAGCGCGTGTATCCCACGCGTCGGATTAATATTTAGCTAAGCTTGCGATCTCGACGAACCCAAGACAAAATAGAGAGTAGAAGACAAACTAAGTTAGAAACACCCATACCAAAGGGCCTGTCGAGCATCACACTCAACCTATTCTTTCAAGTTGGATCGACTAAAAGTGTGGATGTACTTGTTAGTTTTAGAGATCAGAGCTCGATTGACTTGTCACTTACATGGCGCGTCAACTGGTACGCCGTCAAGATGAACTTTTAGCTTTCCTGGCTGCCCGTGGTCTGGTATGTAGGCGTAGCCTGTGATGTTGTTCTGAGTGCCAGTCTCTGAATAGAGCCTTTCACTGTTCAGCACGCCGACTTCTCCATCTTTCCGCAAGGTGTCTGTGTAAAAGAAACAATATTAAGCAGGGAAACCTTAGAGGATGACTTGTCGAGTGTTTTGGAAGGACCGCCTCCACTGTTTTTTTTTTTTTTTTTTTTGGTTTGTTTTCTTTGTTTGTTTGTTTTTCTCGGGCGCACAACTAGTCTAAACCTTGCACAGGCGTTCGGTCAGTTAAAGGCCTGTGCGAAGATTGGTCAGGGGAAAACTGCGGAGTGCTTACGGACAGGGAGTACATCTCGTTGCTCCCTATATAACTCAACGCCCCTAAAACTGGCTAAGCCATTGCATATCGATGTCGCAACTAGCCTGCGTGGCAGGCGTCGAAGGGGAGGGAAAGGGGGAAAAAACAAGCGCGCGAAGCCAAAACTCCCAAAACTCCCGCGCTCCTTTTGAACCTTTCCCTCCCCTTCAGCGGCCTGCTTCGCAGGCTACGTCACAACCCCTCCCTGTCCCCCTAATTTTTAGCGCAGCTCTCGCCCGAGCTTTCGTCAGCCCGAAATGTGGGAACACTTGGCACCCACGCTACCAGGGAGGTGTCGCTAGTTTTGGAATTTTTGTTATTTTTTAGTGTCATTTTATCCTTAATATTACTTTTTGATTCACAAATTCAATAGGCCAACGGTCACGGCCTGTTTTGCTAGACAAAGGCAACGCGAGTTCCGGTACAAGAGATTGGGGTGTTCATTAAAAACCCAGGTTAAAAACCAACAAGTGATACTGTACTTACAGTCTGCGGTCACGCAAAACGCGTTACGTTCAAAAGTACACAGGACTGTGGCATCGGCGTACATCTGTTTAGAACAGAGACAAAACAAGACAAATAATAAAATAAAAACGTAAGGACCCTGAAATGACATTACAGTATGGAACCAAAGTAGGTGGAAAAACATTTGAAGGGGAGCAGTCCGGGTTCTCCGGTTTTTCTTCCGGCTTCTTCAAACCTAAAGGCGCTTCAAATGCGCTTGAAGACCCACCACTCTAAATTCTAATTCGATCGGGAATGTGTCCCTGATTAGAAAATCCTTGAAGTGTGACACGGCATATTAGTAAAGTTATTTGTTTACTTTATTTCTGTATTTACACGCATGACAACGTGGATAGAAAATTTGCATCACGCCCCACACGTGAATGTGAGTGTTACAGACCGCGCGGAAGGGTTGCATGACTTACCAGAGAAGGCCCCTGACGATATAATTTGTACGAGCAAAGCAAGAGTAAGAACTTCTCTTCTTGGGCCCTGGAGCTATGAAAGGCTACGTATTTTATCATTGCGATTCTAAGACATATCGAGCGTCAATCGCGGAGATTTTCACAACAATAACTCCCATTTCTTATGCATAACTGTGTAACTGTTGTGCAATCAGGCTGTTACATAAGATGGAGGCGTAGCTTATATAATTACAAAAGTACCACTAACGTGGTAAATGTTTGCGTAATTAGTCTTACCGTCTGCATGTTTCGATGATGCCAGATAATTTTTAAATTGTAAGCGCTTATCGGTTAAGTCATCAGTATGATCTGTCTATCATTTGGACATTGAATACCACTCTTCAACGTCACGATCTGTGTGTTGTCTGTTTGTTCGTTTGTTTTGTTTTGTTTCAGGATATGGCTAATGCTTTATGTACTGTTATTTGCACGGCAGGTCCATGAACGGCACGTCAATGGGTGAAAAACCTCGCTCCCTTCGTTTCACGTGGAGCATGAAGACAACGAGTTCCATGGACCCGCAAGAGATGATGGAAGAAATAAGGAAAGTGTTGGATACGAATCACTGTGATTATGAACAGCGCGAAAATTTCCTGTTGTTCTGTTGCTATGGCAATCCCGCCGACGCAAATCACGTGCAGTGGGAGATGGAAGTGTGCAAACTCCCTCGCTTGTCGTTAAACGGGGTTCGTTTCAAGCGCATCGCCGGCACATCGATTAATTTCAAGAACATCGCGTCGAAGGTTGCGAACGAACTGAAGTTGTGACAAGACAATTTGATTTGAATGCGGCGATTTGCGAAATCGGTGGAGGACGGACAAATCACTGGAAACGATTTTGGATACGAAATGCTTTCCCCAGCAATGCATCTGCGCAGAAAACCACTAAGTAAAGACGTTTTGGATTTTTAGAACTTCATGGGTGGCACGACCCCCTCAGGAATGTGGACATCTTCTGTCTGTCTTTTGACGGAGGGCGGAGAATTTTGTTTCTTTTGCACCATAACGTTTGCGCTAGTTAAGCAAGCCGAGTGTTGCTCGATGGTTTTTATTTGCTACAGAACCCCACGGTACATACAAATGACATATGTCTACGAGTTTGAGAAATTCAAGATGACCGAAACGTGTACAAGTTCATGTAAATACCCATAGGAATTATTTAATTTTAATGGAGGGCAGATGAAAGATAGCTGCCGATATGGCCCCGATCCTAGTGGGGTGAAAATGTTTTCTTTGTTATTTGTGTTATCGCTAGACAGATCTGTGTCGTTCACATGATACACTGCGTGCAAACACTAGTAATCTTAAGCTAGTCCCGGGCTCTTTCCTGTCCTCTGTCCGTGAAAGTCACGGGTTAGCGGGAGAGAGGCTTGACAAGCAAGCCGAGTGAAGCTTTAAGGAGTTTTCAGTTGTTCCATTACCTGCCGCAGTTTGCGTCATAAGCGCGGACAATGGGATAAATACTCCTCTGTGGGAAAGTACGTGGGATATATATCTCAATCCGGGAGTGTTCGGATAGTAAGGAGCGCAAGTCGAAAAAAATCGTTTATAGCTCGAGAAACAGTGAAGAAGAAAAACCGCTCTTATTTTTTGGATCGAAATGTTTGCGGCTTTGTGAATTCAAACGTCTTTGACAAGTTTGGGATGAAATTTGGTCGCCTTATTGAATTATACGTGCACGATGTAGATAGAAAAAAAACGACATGGACATCGGTGAGAAACAATTATTTTTTCTTGCTCTCGCAAACCATCAACAGAAAACGATGTTTTTTTTCAAAAGCCAGGGAAACAACTATTTTACATTTAAACCCCTGATACAGACGGTTGCGTGACTTAAAAGTATCAAGTCACGCAAGTGTTTGTCTCGGCAGCTGCATTTTACTGTGAAGGGTCAGTGCACTTTAAAAGTAGCCGTAAGTAAGTAGATGCAATAAATTAAGCCCTTTGTTCTATTTGAATTGATGTACATTTTTATTGCCTGTAAGAATCGAATCTTCGTTTTTCTATGATTGCCGCGAATTCGCACTAGTCAAAAACCTCGTTCCATCTCAATTGCGTGTGAAAATGACAAGAAGTAAGTAATTACAAAAGTAACCTCGTACGCAGACATCTTTGGGCTCGTCACGCAATCTTCTTCCCCCAACGAGGGGAGAGTAGGAAGATTGCGTGACGAGCCCGAACAGCGTCAGCGCAGCAGGCTGTTTCAACAGTGGACGCTGCTTGAAACGCAATTTAATTTATTTTAAGTGGATTTGGGAACTCAAAGCGTACACAGATAATTTCATATTTCGTTTGCGTTTTAATCGGTGTCACGCTTGTTAGTATTCAGGCTTCTGAGCGTTACCAGTCACGCAACTTTCGTCAATGGCCTCAAGACACCTGGAGAAGGTTTGCGTGACTGGTCTCATATCTTGTCTTAGTTGTATGTCTGTATTGTTGAAAATCAAATGGAGCTCTTGCCTCGGTCTCTACCTTTGTAAATATTCTTCCTTTAGAATTTCAATCTATTGTGGTTAAATATAACGCGAGGCAATTTCCTGATGTGTATTACGCTCCTTTGTCGCTTTTTAGTCAATGTAGGGTTATCTATAAGAAATATATGCTTAAACATGAAAATGCTGTTTTGTTCTTTACACTCATTGCCCTGACCATTCTTCGAGTAGAGTCTTAAAACGTCCAGCAAAGGAGGTTCCGTATAAATCTATGTCGTTGAGGTCTCATCAGCCTTCAGGCTAGTTACACCGGTTCACTGTTGTCAAACCGGGTTTTGGAGCATAGGCGGTGGAGACACCGATACTCAGTACAGCCAACATGGACAGTTCAATGAATACTTGACAAGGCAGCTATCTCCGACGTCATACAACATCCTGAAGAAGACGACACTGCCGTACTTGGGTAGTCACGCAAGAAGTATTGCGCGACGACCCAGATAAGGACTTTGTGGGTGTGTGTGTTGGCCGGGGAGGGGGGATGGGGGGAGGGCGTGGTACAGCTCACCAAGTGTCTGTTATCTGTTCGTTCGGTTTTCAGAATAAGTTAAGTCAAAAACCACGATTTTGCTGGTTATAGTACGCGTTATTTCTCTTTTATCTTCAAATTGCGGAGCAAAAAACAAATGCTCTGCACAAGAGCCTACTTTAAATGTGTCAAAATTACGGGCAAATCCACCTCTCTTGCAGGTAGCTGAGCGGTGCCGATTTTGTGGTCCAGATTACGGGAAAACCCATCATTGCAAGGGTAGGATTTCAAGATTTTCCAGGTTTGCACACCCCAGAATCCACCCCCCCCCCCCCCACCACCACCACCACCACCACCCTTCCCAGCTTAAAAAGGTGCAGATTTTCTGCCCGTGGGTCTCGTGTCCTGTTAAAAACTTATTGAAACCCGCGATAGATAGATAAACTCTGTTAACTGCTGTCCTCGCAACCAAACACAAGTCAACTCCTTCTCAGGCCTTTTATTGTCCTTGAAAGTCATTTCACATGTGTTCATTTCTTTTCTTTTTCTATCTAAATTAACAGGTCATGAACCAAAACATTTTTACAACTATCATAACGAAATGTCTAACAGTTTGCAGGTAGAACGGAACGTTCAAAATCTCGGGCATCAAAATCTAATCTGCTCCAGTTTTTCAAGTCAATATTCCTGTTCTACCAACTCTTTAATTGTCTGATATGGAGAAGCTCTTTTCATCAAATAGAGGCATTCATCGTCCTGTACTGTAGCAATAGGCTTGTTCCAGGGATAAGTGAAACCATTTTCTGCCAGCCAGCTTTTCACTTCCGCGTCATATTGGCTTCTAAACGTGTCGACATCCCTGGCCAGCACAAACAAGGTGGCCTGGAAATTATCGGTGACCACGGAGTACTGGTACAAACCTTGCTCGCCGAACGAGGGAGGACCAAGTTTGACAACCCAGTCTGTTGAGAGAAGTAGACACTGTTTCAAACAAATGCGTTTACTTTTTGCTACGAGTTAGGGGTGTAGCCAGGGGGGAGGTCCTGGGGTGTCCGTGACCCCCCCTTTTGTAAACCTTAAAAAGGGGGGGTCACAACCTACAACAGGTGACGAAAACGACATGACAATCTGGTGAGTACCCTCACTTTGACACAGTGTGACCCCCCCTTTGAAAATCCCGGCTACGCCCTTGCTACGTGTTATTTTCGGATTCCAGTACGCGAGCAATGCAAGCGCGGAGCGCGAGAGGGGCCGCCCCTGGCGGTTTAGCACGTGTATCCCACGCGTCGGATTAATATTTAGCTAAGCTTGCGATCTCGACGAACGCAAAACAAAATAGAGGTTAGAGGACAAACTAAGTTAGAAACACCCATAGCTAATGGCCTGGCGAGCATCACACTCAACCTATTCTTTCAAGTTGGATCGACTAAAAGTGTGGATGTACTTGTTAGTTTTAGAGATCAGAGCTCGATTGAATTGTCACTTACATGGCGCGTCAACTGGTACGCCGTCAAGATGCACTTTTAGCTTTCCTGGCTGCGCAGGGTCTGGAATGTAAGCGTAGCCTGTGATGTTGTTTTGGGTGCCAGTCTCTGAATAGAGCCTTTCACTGTTCAGCACGCCGACTTTTCCATCTTTCCGCAGAGTGTCTGTATAAAAGCAACAATATTAGGCAAGGAAACTTGAGGGGATGGCCTTGTCGATTGTTTTGAAAGGACTGCTTCCCACTGCTTTTTTTCTCTTCGTTTGCTTGTTTTCTTTATTTGTTTGTTTTTCTCGAGCGCGCAACTAGTCTAAACCTTGCACAGGCGTTCGGTTAGTTAGAGTCCTGTGCGAAGATTGGCCAGGGGAAAACTGCGAGGTGCTTACGGACAGGGAGTGCAACTCGTTGCTCCCCAAATAACTAAGCGGCTAAGCCAGTCTTTGCATGTCAATGTCACAAAGCCTCCCTCTCTCCCTAATTTTTGGCGCAGCTCTCGCCCGAGTTAACGTCAGCCCGAAATGTGGGAACACCTGGCACCCACGCTACCAGAGAGGTGTCCCTAATTTTGGAATTTTTGTTCTTTTTTATTGCTATTTTATCGTTATTATTATTTTTTTTCACAGATTCAATAGCCCAACGATCGTGGCTTGTTTCGCTCGACAACGGCAACTCGAGATCCGTTACAAGAGTCTGGAGTGTTGATTAAAAACCCGGGTTAAAAACCAAACAAGTCATACTGTACTTAAACTTACAATCTGCGGTCACGCAAAACGCGTTACGCTCAAAAGTACCCACGACTGTGGCATCGGCATACATCTGTTTAGAACAGAGACAAAACAAGACAAATAATAAAATAAAAACGTAAGGACCCTGAAATGGCCTTATAATATGGAACCAAAGTAGGTGGAAAAACATTTGAAGGGGAGCAGTCCGGGCTCTCCGGTTTTCCTTCCGGCTTCTTCAAACCTAAAGGCGCTTCAAATGCGCTTGAAGACCCACCACTCTAAATTCTAATTCGATCGGAAATGTGTCCCTGATTAGAAAAGCCTTGAAGTGTGACAAGACATATTAATAAAGTTATTCGTTTACTTTATTTCTGTATTTACACGCATGACAACGTGGATAGAAAATTTGCATCACGCCCCACACGTGAATGTGAGTGTTACAGACCGCGCGGAAGGGTTGCATGGCTTACCAGAGAAGGCCCCTGACGATATAATTTGTACGAGCAAAGCAAGAGTAAGAACCTCTTCTCTTGGGCCCTGGAGCTATGAAAGGCTACGTATTTTATCATTGCGATTCTAAGACATATCGAGCGTCAATCGCGGAGATTTTCACAACAATAACTCCCATTTCTTATGCATAACTGTGTAACTGTTGTGCAATCAGGCTGTTACATAAGATGGAGGCGTAGCTCATATAATTATCGCTCTGGTAAATTTTTACGCACGCTTTCTTAAGTAATTAAAAGGTACTTCGATAACAGGGCTTCTACAAGTGAAAGCACTGTATCCCAAAACACTAGCAATGTCTATTGCATAACCAGAGGCACAAGAGATTACACTACTTCGAGTCAGCCCTTGATTCTTACCTGATACCAGCGGCCAAGATATTGTGTCACATTTAAGGTTGACACGGTGTTAATTCCGAAAGCGTCGCTGCAAAATGCGATAACTAGTAAAAATACAGCGTATTTCATGTTGACTTCTGAGAGCAATCTCACAGCTACTCACTCAAGAGTTTGTTCGAGTGGATGTGAGCTGGAACAAGTGAGCTCTGGGCTTTATATACTTCGTTTCTAAATATGGAAGCATACAGCATATTGTGTTGTCATCACGCGATTGACCTTTGCACCAGCCATGCATGGTAACGCAAATCCTATTGGACAAAGACTCAGGAGATGGAATCTCTGATACCAATACGAAATCGGAAACGCTGGGCGAAAATTATTTAGCCTCTTCCAGGCGTTCAGTTAGTTGAGGCGCAGAGCGAAGAAAGGCGCGCGAAAAAAATGCCACGCCTTTCTTATTTTTTCGCGGGCCGTTTTTCGCGCTGCGCCTCAACTAACTGAACGCCTGGAAGAAGCTACCTCCAGGCGTTTAGTTTAGTTGGGGCGAAACACGAAATACAGCGCGCGAAAAAATAAAAAAAAGCGCGGCGAGAGGAAACTTCCTCTCGACGCGCTTTTTTTTAATTTTTAGTACTTGCGTTACCATACATGGCTATTGCAAAGGTCAATCGCGTGATAACAACACAATTAATATGCTGTATGCTTCCATATTTAGAAACGAAGTATATAAGCCCAGAGCTTGCTTGTTCCAAAACGTGTTACTGTAAGTTCAAAGCTCGTTTTCAAAAAAAAAGTTATTTTTTTGAGAAGGATTTGTCCAATTGACCTGAAATTTTCAGGATTTGTTGTTCTATGTAAGTTTTGTGTTTTAAGCATATAACTTTTCCATCCAGTGCATTTTGTCGAAGTTATGCATTGAAACGTATGCTGGTCTATGCTGAATTTTCTGTATCAGATTTGACTGGTCACCATTTCATGTGTTTTTAACTTTTCCAAAACCTCTATGCTTAAAACAGTAAACTATTCGTCTTCTTTTAAAAAATGTAAAAAGTATTCATTTTGATCAGTTTCCCAAGTAAGCCCTGGCATTCTCCCGCAGGTGGCAGATTTAATCAGCCGGTGTGAGGTTGCAATACAGTTCTAATTAATCAAAGTACCAAAAAAAATCATAATTTCTGATCTTTAAACTTTCTAAAAATGTTTACTTTGCCATGGTTTCGAATTAAATCTTAACAGGAGCCATAATCGGGGAATGTCCCCGATTATGGCTCCTGATCTTAACCATGAAAAAAAGCTTGAAAAAAAGGTATGTTTTTAGGTGTACCCCCACCTTATGCGGTCAGAACTGCGGTGCGGAAAAGAGAAAACCTCGTTTCCAGGGTCTCTCTTCTTCCCGAGAGACCCTGGGAACGAGGTTAGAAAGGAGAAGGAAAGAAACGTTTTATTTTTTCGTTCCTCGCCTCATTCCCTTCTCACTCCTTCCTCTAATTTGCGTAATTTTAACTTTTTCAATCCTATATCCCTCTTTTCAACAATTAGACGAGAAATTATGCTGACAATGTATTATTTATCAAAAAGGAGAAAGAAACTTTTCGTAAGTTCATCCAATTCAAATAATATTTCAACGAGTCAACATGTTTAATATTTAATCACAGCTTAAAAAGCTCCAAGCTCACCCACGGTCTGGTTTAATAATACGGAATAGTTAATAGCTGCTTTATAACTGCATCTCTGAATCATTTTTGTCCCTTTCTTCATGAAAACGATGGCTTTACAGTTTAAAATTTGCCTCTATGTATCTTTAATGCCGTCTTTATATCTTTGTTCCGTAATGCGTGCTCAAAATTTCAAACGCGAAAAACAAGGCGTGAGTTTCGCAAAGTTCATAAAAGCTTCTTCTGTCAAACTCGACACCGCCAGCCTAGCAGATCTGAAGGTCTCGAAACTCGGAGAATGCACACTAGAATGTCTTAACCATGAGGAGTGTGTCTCGACGAACGTTGGCCGAACATCCAGTGATGGAAAATATTCGTGTGAGTTGTTGAGTATGGACAAGTTTAGACGATCGAATGAGCTTGTTGCCAGCAACGACTTTGACCATTATTATATCAAGGTGAGCAAAACGTGAACGTAACCGGTTTTAACTTTACAAACATAGCCAAAACGCACAAAAAATAACTGCCTAGACCATCAGTAGACGTAACTTTACATTTGTGGTCAATTTTCCACACACTTTTGTGTGTTTTTGTAAAATTTAACATGGAAAACAACTTCCCCTACAAATGTTTACAGGTTTGAACATCTGTTCATTTAAAAAAGCTCCCACGGATCTTACGGTCTTAAAAATTAACCTTGAATTAGAAACACGTGAAGAAAAAGTACACGCTTTTCTTCAAAAATGTTTTAAAGAATATCGAGGCTGGAATTTGCGATTTTTTATGTAATAGATCAAAAACGAGTGCGAGTTTTTCATCAGGGGTTCCAAACACCGAGAAACAGATGAAAGCACGACGCCGAAGGCGGAGTGCTTTTATTGTTTCGAGGTGTTTGGAACCCCTGATGAAAAACGAAGCACGAGTTTTTGAGCTGGCTTCTCAAAGTAGCATGAGAATTTTTTTCGAAGAATAGGTAATTAGTAGGCGTGCTCAATAGGCTATTGTCTGTTTTTTATTCATATGGTAAATGAAATGAATCTTTTATATGCGGCCATGTGGGCAAGTTTTAAAGGTTGAATTTTTAATAAATTAACATTATGCCGCGTGATGGAGATCGAGTGGAGATCAGAACGTTTTCGAGTTCCAAAAACCTCTTCTCAAGAAAATGTTTTGGTGAATGATGCTGTTCCAGTTTCAACTAAGTATAAAAACAAGTGGGCTGTGAACATTTTTGCCGAATGGCAGAGGTTGAGAGAGGTTAAAGTTCCGGTATTAGATTGTGGCGGTCTCTTCAAGGACTACGATTTACACAATGTTACCGCTGTGAGTGTAGATATTGCTGGAATGGACGCTCTGTCGCTGAACTATTGGTTGTCAAAATTTGTGATGGAGGTAGCTAAAAAGTCCGGTGAAAGATACCCTCCGAAGTCTGTTTATGGTATCATTTGTGCCCTCAAGCGTTATTTGGAGGAGAAAAATGGATCAGAAGCTTTGAATCCTCTGGACGCTAGTGACAAAAGGTACTTGACAACTTTTAGACCGAATTGGTTAGTAATTTAAAATGCACTGTTTCAGGACTTTAATTTTGTGTGTTATTTTTTGAAGGTTTGTCCTTTTCCGACGTTGCTTAGATGCCGAGATGAAGAATGGCGTTCGAGAAGGGCTTCACATTAAGTGTAAGAGAGAGGAAAAGGAGTTTGTGAGCGAGCAAGAAGAAGCAGTATTCTGGCAAAAGAAATTGCTGGGAACTACATCAGCTAAGTCGTTATTGAACACGATCTATTTCTACAACGGAAAAGTTTTTGGGTTGCGGGGGGGAGATCACAGAAATATTGTTGTAAACAACTTTGAAATTGGTCCAAATTTTATTAAGTTTGAAGAAAATGCCTCTAAAACTTATCATGGAGGTCTTTGTGATCTAAAGTATGTGCCGCGAGTGGTCAAGCACGTTTGTCATTCTATTGAGGAAAAGCACGAGCCGTGCCTTGTTGAGATATTCAGATTGTATGTAGGGTTAGTTGAGACTCATGCAAAGGAAGTTACTGCATTTTACTTTAAGCCATCAAAAACTAGGTTCGCATTCGATAAAGTGCCCGTAGGCATCAACAGCTTGAACAAGATTTTGCCTGACATCTGCGACGCGGCAGGCTTTAAACGCAAAACCGCTCACAGTTTGCGCGTTACTTGTGTTTCCTCCCTGTTCAATTCTGGGGTTGAAGAAAAATTGATTCGCGAAAGGTCGGGGCATCGTTCTAATGCATTGTTGCAGTACGAAAAGCCTACAGAAGAAAATGTGTCTAAAGTTTCAAAGATCCTAGGTCCAAGTGTTGTTAGTACAACTACATGTTTTACCACAGAGAAACAGGATCAATCTTTAACGGATGTTGTTTTCCAGAAAGGAAAATTCAAAAACTGTACAATTAATGTAACGATGTCTAAGAAGGAATAATATGTTGCTGTATTGTTGTTGTAAGCAATGATTTAAGCGGGAAAAATGCTGTATTTAGAATTATAATTAAGACTGATTAAAATTCAAGTTTCTTGATCAGTGTCTTGATCAGTTTTTGAACTAATCTACCGTGTCTTGATCGGTATGTTCATTGGGTATCAACATACATGCACCTGACCCAATTGATGCGAGCTGATTGGGTCATCAGCTCATGAATAATTAATGAGTTTGAGAAGAATATTTTAAGAATAGATCCGAGGCTGAGATTTTGAAAAGCATATGATTTTAAAAAAGCATATAATTTTGAAAAGCATATAATTTTGTGTATTGAAAACTTGCAAATACAATCATGGCTCCTGATACAATACAATTATATGATTACAAATAATCCGTATAAGAATATTCACATGAATATTTTCAGCCTGAAATCGGCAGGAAAATAAGAATATTCAGCCTCAGCGGGAAAAATGAATATTCTTATTAAAAAAAAAAGAGTGTATGGCCATTGAAAGAAGCTAAACGGAGTTTTTTGGTTAGGGCTGAAAAGATGATCTGGGTACTTTTCGTGACTAAAACCTTTTCAGGAACTTTCCATGAACTCTGGCTCGCACTGTTTAAATCTATCTGAAAGTACTTTACATCTACCACACTAACAGATTCCAAAGAGAATAAGGTATTTAAAAGAAAACAAAAGGGTAAACATATTTCAAGCTTTGTTTTTATTGACGTACACTAAAGTTTAAAAGCTATTTTTAGGCGAGACAGTTACATTTGGACTTTTCAAAAGATACAATACAAAT
The DNA here is from genome assembly GCF_042242905.1 of Orbicella faveolata. Taxonomy (NCBI): domain Eukaryota; kingdom Metazoa; phylum Cnidaria; class Anthozoa; order Scleractinia; family Merulinidae; genus Orbicella; species Orbicella faveolata. Next base: position 33,086,328 of record NW_028301552.1, on the reverse strand, counting down.
GAATACAATGATGATTGCAAAAACTGAACACTGGCGAGTAACCGCGACACAGCGGGAGATAAATCCTTACAGTCGAACTTGTCCTATTGAAAACCTGTGAAATACAGACAGCTCTATATAACGGACAGTTCACTGTGTCCCAGAGACACAGGAATTTACATATAATAACTATCCGCATACGATTGGCATGTGGGATAAATTAAGAATGATATTTTTGTAATGTTTTCACTTTCTCTTTTACAGTCACCCTGCATGAGCTCTCCGTGCCAAAATGGTGCCAAGTGTATCCCGTCTTATTCCAATGATGATTATTTCTGTAAATGCGAAGAGGGATTCACCGGAGAACACTGCGAAAAAGGTAAACCATTCAGATAAATAGACATCAGATCTTACATCTGTCGGTAGAAAAGGGTCCTTTTTATTAAAAAGCGAAGGCGAAGGCCAGTTGCAAGTTCTCTAACACCCTATATGAGGCATAGTTCGTCTACCACAACTGTAGTCGTATCCGTAAATCAGAAATTGGACTGTTTCGCCTCAGCACACGCTGCACCTGACCAACAGAGCTCTAATCCTACTATCACTATGCGTCATTATTGTCCATCAATCAAAACTTATATAATCTATGTTAATTTTTGTTTTCAGTCAACTGGATTAAGATGAAGCCACACCCAGAAAATTCACCAATTTGCTTTGGATCCCTTGGGAACAAGCCTGGAATGTTCACAACCCCGTCACCCGGTAACGTCATCACGTTTAAACTGGTTCATCTGAATGGCACGGTGAGCTGCCACGTCGGCGCCAGTAGCAACTGGGGATGCAAAAGCCGAGGCGGGCCTGACAAAATGGGAACCTTCATAGCAGATTCCAACAAAGCCCGCCTTCTTCCCAACAACACTGAGCTCTTTGGAGGATTATCCTGCAACATACAATTATACTACAGCCTTCCAGGGCATTCTCCGGACTCGCCTGAACTGTTATTTGATAATTTCACCACTCCTTTGCCTGTGACAGCCGGGCAGCAGTTTGCAGTTTGGTTTGGAGAGGATTTCCATGACTGCGATGACGCGGACAACGCTCCGGAAGAAACGTGTGTTCACGTGTATGGGTTGTTCCTGTAAATCCATCAATTTACAGAACTGTCAATCAAACTCACCACTGTAGTCTCTCTAGCCTGCAGTGCAGGCGTATTACTGGCGTGTGAGTGCACATTTTCATATTAGGCCGCCATCTTGGATTTGGTCACTGTGGAGGGTTGGGGCGAGGGAGTAGGCGTACCGAGAGAGTAAAGTAGGCGTGAGGTGCACTGCCCCCTGCCCCTCACCATGCACTGTGCCCCAACCCTTTACCGGTCAAAACGGCAGCATCGAAAGCCTGGTCCATCGAGCGTTCTGTGCCAAAATAACGCCTGCACTGTACTGCAGGCTGTAGTCTCTCTTGCCTTTTTTTGCATCCATACTTTTGCCTCTACGATAAAACAAGCAGATAGATGAAAAGAAATCCACACACGCGGCAAATAGACGTAATAATTTTAACCAAGAAGGGCGAAATTCCCACAAATTTCACAACTCCCCCCAAAAAATTCAAGATGGTGGATGCATTTGACTCTCAATGGGAACGGAGCCAATTAAATCTCGCACATGCGCGGGTCGTGACATAGCACCTTTAACTGAAGTCTATAGCGTGCAGTTTCTCGGCAATGGCTCACTGTGTCAGTTATGATTTTCCAAAAGTAGCCTGCGAGTTCCTAACTTTCTTCGATGTTATAAACTCTTGTTGTTAGGCTTTCATTGCAGAACTAAGTAGATTCTGTTCATTCAAGAGCTATAGCCTTCAATAAATGCCAACGTCAGTAGTGAGAAGTTGTACATGTTGCTTTATTAGATGTTACTCCTCATGATGTCTAGACAGGTTAACGTACTGCTGCAGATCATTTTTTCTCAGTCTAGGTTCCAGACGTCTAATGTTCACGATATAAATAGTTTTTTCAAACGTTTTTATTGGTCATTTTTTAAAATATATGCGGGGAGTGACTGACATACGAAACGTAAAGTTCTTATGTGCCTGGACATAAGGTTTGAAAGTTAGTTAGGTGAGTTCGTAAAATGCCTATTTTATTTTCCGTGAACTGTGAAAAGCCAATTTCATTTTCCGATCTACTTGATTTAGACCCCCTCCCCACCACTTTAAATAGGGCATTCTCGTTCCCAGGATCGCAATGTGGAGAGGGCGGGAAAAAAAAAAACAATTCAGCAGGTCACGTGATCCCCATAAATATTTCGTGAGAAGTGATTTATTCAAATGCTTTTAAATCCCCTATTGGAATCCTCCGCAAAAATGCAAAAATTCAGTAATTTGAATCGACTATAATAAGTTTTAAAATGTTAAGTTTTAAAATCTATGTTTAAAAATCTCCTGTATGGAAACGCGAACTCCTTGAAGGTTTTCTCTTCCCACCTCCTTCAAATCTCAAGGGAAAAGCTCTGGTGGAGAGGTTGAAAATAGATTTGTCATTATTTGGATAATTTGCAACCGCAGGAGTAGTGTTTGTTTGCCTTCAATATATACAGGTGATTTTGACGTCGCTTAATTCAAGCAGCTTCAGTAGGAACATATTTAATTAAAAAATTTGAATGACAATTAAATGACTTACGTTTAGCCTGCAGGTTGGTTTCATAAATTGAAGAAATGCTACAAGCTATGAAATCAGAGCACAAGTAATAATCTGGAGTGGTTTTCAGCAAATTTCTTAGTGCTGCGATCCCAAGGCCACGAAAGCGGGATTAAGGTAAGGAAAATCTGGATTCCTACGAATTTTCAGAAGCAGTTTTCTATCAATTGTATTCGACGTGAGAGGCAAGCTCAATCAAAGTGCTTTATTAATGGCTGATCATAAGAGGTAGCTAAATATTGGTCTGCTTCTAGTAGGACTTTTCATCTTATTTCGAGCGCAGAACTCAGTTCGTATCCACTGCGATTTTTTTTGTACCCGAAAATCTCTGGCTATAAAAACAAACTTGAGTCTCACCTGAGGACTAAGTCAAAAGAAACAATTTTAAAAATTAATAAAACTGTTTGCAAAACGTCATAACGTTTGCCAATTTATCGCTGACAGTGTTGTCTCGGAAAAAGTGGACTATTCTCTGAAATGCTCAAATTAGTTATCATCATCATTTTTTATTTGCCACACCATAGATATTTCTCCATTTTTTGAATTTAAACCTTGCATGTTAAAAGTTTCAACCAGCCAATAACCTCCTGGGGTTCATGGCGAGAGTTGAAAGTGAAAAAATTCTCACAATTTCTCACAAGCCAGCTCGTCATCATTATTACTTTAGGTAAATGACTCCCTACAGAAATTGCCTTGACTAACTGATAATCGATCTTCTTCGCTATTCACACACACGTCGAAAGCAGAGGTTTAATTAAATTTACAGATTTAATTTATTTTTCAAGCAATATTTCTGACGATTGTATTTGAGTAAATGCGTTTAATATTTTATTCTTAATTTCTAAACCTGCAAGTCATGGCGAAACAAATATATTTTCAAATATATTTTCAAAAAATAATTGAAAACTGCTCAGCTTTTTTTCAATTATTTTTGTTGCTTTCTTCGTTCTCTCTTTAAATAATTAAAAAACTTAGAGAATATTACATAATAACACAAACAGCTGTGATAAACATTTTAAAAACATGCATTTTATGAACTTGACGTTCCGTATGCTAGTCAACATGCATTTTCAAAAGTATAACAGTTAAAAGTTTTTGAAAAGCTATTTATACTGTATAACTGGGGGTCTGGAACTTAGACAGAAAACATCTGCAGTAGAAATTTAAGACGTTTCAAACAGAAACTGTCTTTTTTTTTCTGTCGGAAACTGTCAAATGCTTCTTCCCATACAAGGACTGTCTCAACCGATTACAATTATCCAAAGTCATTGATAAAGCTAGTTGCTGGGACTGCAATGATTTTTACATTGGGAAAGCGAAACGAAGACTTCACGACCGGAAAACGGAACATTTGAAGGCCCTTTCGAAAGGTGATCACTCTTCTGCTACTGTGCTGATCACGTTAAAACAACTGGTCGCAACAGCAAATGGGACCATTTTGACATTTTGGCGTCCGGAAAACCTGACTACCATTGTAAGGTTAAGGAGACCTTGTTTATTCAGAAGTTAGAGGCAGCATTGAATGTCAACGTCAACAGTGAAAAGCTTTTACTTTATTAGGAAAGCTTTTCCAATGTATCACTTTACAGACAGTTTCCGTTTGAAACGTCTTAAATTTCTACTGCAGATATGTTTTCTGTCTTGGTTCCAGACCCCCATTTATACAGTATAAATAGCTTTTCCAAAAATTTTAACGGTCATACTTTTGAAAATGTATGTTGACTAGCATACGAAACATCAAGTTCATAAAATGCATGTTTTTAAAATGTTTATAACCGCTGTTTGTGTTATATTTTTAATCAAGCTACGATGGCCGAAGACCAAGAGTTTAGAGAATATTTATACGGATTAGAGTGCTTGAAAGACAACCTTTGTAAAAAAAAAGGTTTCAATTCCCATTAATAAGTAAATAAAGAGAAACTTGTCACATGACCACAACTGCGGACTTTGTCTTGACAGCTCCGGTAAAGACCTTACAAGCTAAGCAGCCAATTGCGACTCCGCTTCATTGCTAGTGAAGAGAAAACTAAGGCAGAAAACAACAGCTTTCAGTAGTTGCACTCTTTCGCTCGGTCAATACCATCGGCGAAATACCAACTGAGTTGGGTAGCAGGGACTGCGCGGTGGTGAAAGCGCTCGCCTCCCACCAATGTGACCCTGGTTCGATTCCTGCCCGGTGCCATATGCGGGTTAAGTTTGTTGTTGGTTTTCGCCTTGCTCCGAGGGTTTTTCTCCGGGTTCTCCGGTTTTCCTCCGTTCTCACAAACCAACTTCTCCAAATTCTAATTCGACCAGGATAGAGGACCTGCGTGAAAACTAAGTAGGGCCGATATGGCTTCCTCTCTAAATATTGCAAATTTATTTGTTTACTTTGTAATACCTTGCTTTAATATGAACTTCGTTAATATTTTTACACTCAGCCTATGTCTTACTCGAAATTTACTCATTGAAGTTTTTACTTCACACTACAGTCAAGCGTATCACGACATGGACCCGCCATTTTTGCACTGGTACAAAATAACTCTCCTTCTTCTTTTCCATGTGTCGTACTCGGAGCCACCTTGCCACGATAACCGCTATCTCCCTGGTGGATTTTACTTCACAACAGGAAGAAACATGGTTGACAATCACAGGCTCTCTGGTTACGTTTTTAAGACATTAACAGTTTCAATGCCGGTAGAGTGTTTTAGAAAATGCCAGGCTAACTGTCGGTGCATCTCATTTAACTACTTAACAACCGGCAGCCAGGACAACTGTGAGCTGAACGAAGAGAACAAATATCTGAAACCTAGTGCCTTGGAACCTCGAGAAGGAGGTCAATACTATGATCTAGTAATCGATTACAACGTGGTGGTAAGTAAAACGAAAATCTCCTATTAGGAGGTGTTTGGGAAGTAACATCAGATGCACACGGAAAATGACTACAGAATGACTTATATTTTATTTACTTTGTTGCATGCATTTGCAGTTCGAGAGGATCCTTAGGTGTGTGGGGGGACATCCTGTGGCTCCAAATTTGGGAGAGTTATGCACTAACACTTCAAGAGAAAATCGACAAGAAAAATATATCGTGTTAGATTACAGACGGTTATGAAAGTATGATCTTATTCTAAAGTAGCCGGTAGACCATGCAATAGTATTGCTTATTACTAATTAAAAGTTCTTGTTGGAAAACGTTTCCTTTCGAAAACAGAAAAGTTAGTGTGAGTAAACCGATTCTTGGCTACATAATGAGATGGGAGACAGAAAGCTGACAATTTAGCTCGCCTCAATACAACGATCTACATTTTCTCATTAAATTAAACAGAAGGGAGGCCAGCTAACAACATGTTACAACGGTTGCTGTCACTCTCAGCCTTGTCTCAATGGGGGAACATGCAGCGAGGCTTGTAACGTCAAAGGAAAAAGGATGCAGTGCGCATGTGTACCAGGCTATATTGGATTTCGGTGTGAGACAGGTAGGATGAAATGTGAAGCCCTGGCCAAACGGACTCGCAGGTAGACGCAAGTTGAGAACTTGCGTCTACTTGCGACTCCGTTTGGCCAGGCCTTGCGTGCACTTGCGTTGACTTGCGATGACTTGCGCTCACTTTGGTCGAGATCAAATTTGCACGCAAGTCGACGCAAGTTTTTCACCGTTTGGCCACCCAACCCAAGTCAACGCAAGTTGAGGCTTCCATTAACCTATTATTAGCCAATGAAATACTTGATATGTCTGCCTTGAAATGGGTTTTATTGCGACTTGCTGGTACTTGCGAGGAAACTTGCGAATCCGTTTAGCCACCCAAGGCAACTCTCTACACAAGTTCAACTTGCGGCTGCTTGCGATTACTTGCGAGTCCGTTTGACCAGGCCTTGACGCTTAAACAAAATTAATTATAACCTATCAAGCCAAGAGAGGCTAGAGGATCAAGGGAAACAAAATTGATCCCTTATATAAATCTTGTTTTCAAGGTAATCCCTTTTGAGTTATCTTTAGACATGATGCCTAGTTCTCCAGCGGTTGGTATTACCACGCTCGTTGCGTGGATGTTCTTGAGGAAGATGAAAATGCGTCTAAAGTCGCTTGGCCTATCCACGTGATCATACGTTGCGTCACATGATTGGCTTATTCTAGACTCTCCTGGGATGCCTGAAGCCGGAAGTGATCTAAATTTAGCTTAAGATGGATTACCTTGGTAATAAGGCCTATTTGGTGGATTAAACCTGTTGCTCTTCATTCTCTCTTGAACCAGGACAGTGTAACTCAGCACAGCAGAACTGAATGAATATGAACAATGCGATATAATTTTGCCAAACAAGTGAAATTGTAATCACCAAATTAAGATTTCATTTTATTAGCAAAAGGTTAAACTCCGTTCCAAAGGTTGTTGTTTAACAATTTTCGATTCTGAGCTGCCTGTGAACTACTGTTCCAGAGTTTCTTTAAAACTTTGAAGAAAGATATATGTTAACGAGTTGACCATGATATGGTGATTACAGGGCTCATTTGTGAGTTTAAAAAAAAACAGGCAAACATTTAATTAAGAGTTTTTGAAAGGTTATACTATCGCTATGGTAACCTGCGATGTCAAGGAAATCATCGTTGTTTTACCATCAATGACGTCAATCAGTTTCTCTTGGTCAAAGCACAAGTGTCGTAATCTGTTGTGAGCCACCTTAAACCTTATTTCTTTCACTTTTAGATATTGACGAATGTGCCAGTCAACCGTGTGTCCACGGAACCTGTAATAACCTGTTAAACCAGTATAATTGTACTTGTGAGCCTGGTTACACTGGAACGAATTGCGATATAGGTAACTAGATAACCTCTTAAATTCAACATGCTCCATACGTATCATGTTCCATCTTCAGTTGAGGATTGGGCTAATCAGGAGAAGATAAGGGTTAGAGAATTGATCCCCATACCAACGTAATCTTTCTCAAGATATTTTAGATGTAATGTTCAGTTTACTCGTGGACGTTTCGTGGACGATGCGTGAAAAGCTGGGTAGTCCACGCGAGCCACGCGAGTAGAACTCGTGTCACAGGATCGCTTGTTTCCAGACCCTAGTAGGATTTCTCTAGCCTGGAATGATCTAAAATTGACTAAAGAGGGATTATCTTGAGAAGACGACAATATCGTCTCGTGAGATAACTCAATTAACGTCGTGAGCATGGGGATCGACTACCTTATTGTTACATATTTTCGCGGGAATTTGATTTCGCAAAAATGTTTCGGGCATCTTCCGCAGAATTTAAATTTCGCGATTTGCCCCCCCCCCCCCCCCCTCCTCCCCCTAAAAAAAACCTTACCAGAAACTAAATTTCGCGAAAATGGCAAAATACTGATCTTGATTAACAAACAGTTCGCCTCAATATTAGCCAACTAATTTTAATTTTCCATAGCAATAGTTCCGAATCACTCTGAACTAAACAATATAACAAAACGAAAGTGAAAAAAAGTTTGACATGTTCCTTTGTAACAAAGCAGAGCTATACAGATTACATGACAACCTCTATTTGCGCTTACAGCTGAAAGACATTGCCAATCCTTCAAATGGATCCTTGGAGTAAGAATTGACTTTCTCCCCTCTTGGCAACGTAGCACGTTGATTAAAGAACATTACTTAACTCTTATTAACCGAGCAGGAGGTCTGTATGGGAGAATCTTGACCGAGGTTGTGAGTACAGACCGAACGCAGTGAGGTCTGTACACACGACCGAGGTCAAGATTCTCCCATACAGACCGACTTAGCTTGGTTAATAAGATGTTTATTATATGGCAAAGAAGAAAACTTTCATTCGTTTAATGTAACTGGTTTGCTGGCATTTTGCTTGCGAACGGCGATGAGCTTAACTTAAACCAGCCAAAATTTGCTCGTCCTCTTTACTGTTTTTTGTCATCAGGCTTTTTGGCACTTTCATAAATGATTAAGAAGAAAATAAAAGAAACTGGTGAACATTTTTGTATTTTAGTTTGCTACTTTTTCAACGCAAAATGAAATCGGTCTAGATGCCGGTCTAGATGGAAAAATCTAGACCGCGGTCAATATCGATTTCAGCCAATCAAATTCGTGAATTCGGTAGTTCTCAGTCCTTGTGAGACACAGCCATATAATAAAACAGTGTATTAAATTTCGCGTGGTTAATTTACGCGAAATTTACTTTACAACTTGTTTCGAGGGGGCTTCAATTAGTGTTGTAACTTCATTTCTTCATTCTGAAAATTGACATATCTACACATTCAGCTGTATTTCAAAAATGTGAAAAATGAAAGCTTTAACTAATTATGTGTTTCTAAGATTTACTATATCTGGTCAAAGCAATCATTATCATCTAGAGGTTCTTGGAAACATTCTTAGTTTGCTTGTTGTGTTTTCTTTCAGTGAACTGGATAAAACTGAACACATCACCCGTTTGTTTTGGCTCCCACGGCAGTTCATACGGAAATTTTACGATTCCAGAAACTGGTCACGTGATCACCTTCAAACTGGTCTACCTCTCTGGGTATGTAAACTGCCGAGTAAGCGATCCGCAGTATCGATCGAAATGGGGCTGCTCATTCCTCGCGTCTCCAAAAAACCTGGCAGTATTTATCACTGACTCCCTACAGCAGAGGATTTTGCCAACAGATAAGGCTTCGTTTCGTGGAGGTTCTGGGTGCCATGCTGCTACCGTGTACGGGGTACCTGGATTTACCTCGGAGTCACCAGAGTTGGGCTTTCATAATTTTTCTGTTCCTTTGGCCGTGAGTGTCGGTCAGGAGTTGCAAATATGGTACACCGAAGATTTGTATGACTGCTTTGCGGGGGATAATGAGGGGCAAACATGCACTGACGTGTTCGGATTGTATGTGTGACAGACCTAGCTAAAGAGATCGTGCCGGGACATTCAGTGTCATGTCAATAAGCCGTGATTGTCATGGCGGTAATTTTTAACCCGAGACGATGTGTTATGAGCCTTAGCTGTGGTTAGAACCGTTTTTACTGGTTTTATTCAACAATTTTACCTCCCCTCTAGCTCTGGTGCATTGGTAAGATTGCCCTAACAGGTAGACATCACCTATATATAACTATTTTCATGCAGCTTAATGGAGACAGCTAAACGGTCTAACACAGTGTAAATTCTATTGTGCTAAGATCATATACAATACTCTATTTCCTAGTTGCCTTTTGCCTCTGTGTCAAAACGAGTCTTGAAGAGAAACCATTCATATGAAAATGTTCTCAACCAACAGGTTTATTGCTGGTTTTCAGTGTCACGCAATTCAAAATACATCAAAATAAAAATCAAAACCGGTCAATAGATAAAGTCCAGAATCTGGGAAATGAAAGAAGGTAAATATGCGAAGACTCTCGCCAAAATTTTGGTCACAGTAATTTTTCTCATGCGAGATATGCGGAGAAATTTTTTACCCAAATTTATAGAGGTTTGTATGCTGGTGCCCATCCGTATGGGCACCAATACGGCGTGTCTAAAATATTGGTAGCTGGTGAGTGGTAAGTGGTAACTGGTAGCTGGTAACTGGTCACTGGTCACTGGTCACTGGTCACTGGTCACTGGTCACTGGTCACTGGTCACTGGTCACTGGTCACTGGTCACTGGTCACTGGTCACTGGTCACTGGTCACTGGTCACTGGTCACTGGTCACTGGTCACTGGTCACTGGTAACTGGTCACAGGAATTTGGTTAGGTAGGACCAAAACGCATTATTCCAATCAATTTACAAAAACTTTAATTCCAACAAGAAATAACATAACAATAGCGCCCAACCAACCGTTGACATTAACTAATACATGTATCTAAAACGACTTACAAAATATTTTCACATTAACCAGACTATGACCCACGACGTTTGACATTTGGACGTTACTCATCCGACAAGCAGATATCCTCCAAATGAGAACACAGCTGGTAAAAACAAACCTAAGATAACTAAAAACGATTGCGTAGTTATCATTATATCTTATTGAGGCAAAGAAATTATTCCGTATAATAGAATCAGAAGTTGATAAACGTCAACCTGTAATTCCATACTGGTTATAAAAAATTGATTAATCTGAAACGTGATCTATTGATTTTGAAATAACTTTAACATTAACAGTAACAAACAGGTAAAACTAATCACAACTGAATGACGTTTTAACTGAATTGGGTGAACGGAAAACGTCACAAGTCTCCCTACTAGCAATAATACCATAACGCCTAAAAGAATGGCGGCCCCCTATACTCGACACGGTCACATGCATTAGTCCAACACATAATTTGCAAGATATTATTCCAAGCATTTGTATGAAATCTCTCATGCGTGTCATGTAAGCAGTAATTCCTAGCGGTGAAGGAATGTCCGCCAGATTACATTCGCAGTTAGCGTCACCCCACGTGACCATGATTTTCTTGAATACATGTTTTTGCACTCTTGAGGGGGCACGTCATCTTTTATCGTTAGATCTAGCTCGTGGGATTCAACTATAAGTATATTTTCAATTTGACCTCAATTTGCTTCTACGCGTATCCGCGTATCCTCCTCGGTATCCAGTTCTACGAATTAACATTTTAAACGTTCATTAAAAGTTCATAGAGAGAGGACGAGGCTGTTGTTCCTGAACCTCTGCGTTGTTTGGAAGAAAACATGATAGAAATTAACCAATCAGCGCGCGAAAATTCACTCAGTTATTGTAAAATAGGGTTTTGCAGTTATCAAATGAGAAATAAATACCACAAAACGTATAAAGCGACTTTTCGTTCTCTTTATTGACAAAATCAAATTACAGTTTTACGGCCATAGTTTGTCGATCGTTGCTTGTGGTTCGTACCGACGTCAATACGATAAAAAAACGAATTGATGCAATTTTTCACGGCAAAAAACGTCAGCGCGAATTGATTTCCTGCAAGTGACGAACGTCGCTCATTCGGAGCCATTCCTCGATTTTGTTGGCTACATACGCTACATGCATACGAGCGACTTAGGGCAAGTCTAATGCTACATTTGTGCTTTTCTTATCATTTCAGATTTTTTTCCTTTTCCTCTGATGAACTTTTCCGTAAACACTGTCCATTTTGGTGAATTTATGTTGTTTGGCGGTAAGTTCTTATGGGAAAATAAAGAGACCATTCTTCACTCTTTCCGTAGCTTGAGGGTGCTGAAGGGTGTTTTCGTGACCCGTGGTCGGCCCTTTTTATTTCCTGTGAAATGTGAAATAGCCATCTTTTTCCTCGTGAATCGTGATTTCCATAGTCGCCGTGAACCGTGATTTTCCAAAATGTTCTCTTTTATTTTCCGTGAAGCGTGAAATGCCGATGTTGTATTTTTCGTGAATTGTGAAAGGGCTGCTTTATTTTCCGTGAAACGTGATCTATACCCCCCCTTCACCACCCTCTAGCTTAGCGATCGACTCATCCTTCATTGATGCGCGCGTCTAATACAAACAAATAATTTTTGCAACACAATCTTTGAGGGTTGTTGAAGTTAAAGAAGTGAGTAAAAAAATAAGAACGTCATTTACCGGCTTCACTAAGGGTCGGCCCGTTCAGTGAAAAACTGTGACCTCGGTCACAGTTTGTCACTACAGTCAACTCTCGTTACAGCGGACACGCTCAGGGACGTCGTTTTAGTGTCCGTATTTAAATGGCGAGAGACCGTAATAGCGGGATGTCCGCAAGGCGACAGTTGACTGTATACGGACCTCCAAGCCGGCAAATAACAAATATCAGTCAACACTATTGCGGAAAATTTAGGTCCCTTCTAGCGTGAACATGTTTAGACTTTAAAACACATCTTGCAAATAGAAATAAGCCAAAACAAAAGAAACCTCAAGAGCAAAACTTTTACGATAAATTACAGAGGTGTCAAACCGCAAAAACAAAGAGCGGCGCAGTTTTGATTCGATTATTTTGACAGCTAGACATTACGCTGCTTACTTGGTTTTGCATATTTACCTTGGCGGGGGGGGGGGGGGGGGGGGGGGAGAAATACTTTTCCCCGATCATGCATCGCGTTTCTCATTTACCACTATCTCTCCGCCTTGAACGCCTGATAGATATTGGCTACTTGTCGCGGGGCATTTGCCATTTGTGGTTATCCGAAAAAAGCATGGCAAATGCCGGACAATTTACTAACGCGTGGGAGCAGTCTTCTCTAAACGGCGGCGACTCAATATGTATCGGACTGTTTTAATTTATATTGTTTTGATTCGATTTTGAACGTGTCGTTTTCGGCATTGTAATCTCGACTTAAATGTTAATTTGTTGTCTTAAAGTTGAATAGCATTCGTAACATTCGATACAAATGTTGTGCACACGCTCACGTGCTCCCAAATGAAAGGCATGATTGAAAGTTAAGAAAAAAATCAATATGTAGACAGGTTACTCTGAAGTTAAGCCGACACTTATTTGTTTTAACGGCAATGTGTTTATAAAACTTACCTCGTAGTCGAAACTCATTTCTTAGACGGGGCAGTCAGCGACAATCGTTCCAATCTTGACGTACACAGAATCGACACAGAAACATTCAGCGCCGTGCGATCGTATTACAACCCTAGTGAAATATGACCAGCCACTACCCGCCACCCACTACCATTTACCTTTGTATATTAACTTTTGTTGTTGAATGAATAACTTGAAAGAGCGACGAAAGAAGGAATCATGGATGAAAACTTTACCTCATTTCGTATTAAATGTAGCAAATTTACAGTAAAAAAAACGCGTGTGTGGACAAATAATCTTTTTATAAGTGTACTAAGGTACCTTTAGTTTACTGGATCGGTAGTAAGGGACTTTCACGGTATCAAATCTATCAGACACCAGTCAACAGTCACCAGTCAACAGTTACCAGCGACCAATTACCAGCGACCAGCGACCAGCGACCAGCGACCAGCGACCAGCGACCAGCGACCAGCGACCAGCGACCAGCGACCAGCGACCAGCGACCAGCGACCAGCGACCAGCGACCAGCGACCAGCGACCAGCGACCAGCGACCAGCGACCAGCGACCAGCGACCAGCGACCAGCGACCAGCGACCAGCGACCAGCGACCAGCGACCAGCGACCAGCGACCAGCGACCAGCGACCAGCGACCAGCGACCAGCGACCAGCGACCAGCGACCAGCGACCAGCGACCAGCGACCAGCGACCAGCGACCAGCGACCAGCGACCAGCGACCAGCGACCAGCGACCAGCGACCAGCGACCAGCGACCAGCGACCAGCGACCAGCGACCAGCGACCAGCGACCAGCGACCAGCGACCAGCGACCAGCGACCAGCGACCAGCGACCAGCGACCAGCGACCAGCGACCAGCGACCAGCGACCAGCGACCAGCGACCAGTGACCATGGCGGCCGGAAACCAACAGAAACATCTGTCACTTAGTTTTGCTACAAAAGGGTGAATTTATCCCTCGAGGAACTCTAAAACATTAAAATAATACTTTTTCTAAGACATGAACTGTTCAGATAGCCAAATTCCCCGAAATAAGTCACTTTTTTAACCATCATGACAGCTCTCCAGGCCGTCATGTAAATGCTGCGTCACGCAAAAGCTCAGAAATTCAAGCGCAGTGTATCAAAGAACCAAGATTCCATTCGGAGCGAAAATTTGCATGAATATTAGTTTTCAGCTGCTCTTATACATCATTTAAGTATAATCTCAGGAAGATCCATAGTTTTGTAGTTCGAATTTTAGTGACGTCATGTCAAAACCAGCTATTTTCATGCACATCAAACTCATTTTTCATGTGAATTGGTTTGCACGAGGATTCCTCTTCAGTGAAACAGAGGCACAAGGTGCCTCGGCCTATTGACACACCGAATCATTACCAAAAAAAATGAAGACCGTAACGTGAGCCGGCTTCAACAAGACAGGCTTCGTAACCAGTCCTGACATCGACCATTTAACAAAAGGAAAATCAGCGCCTCCGAACAATTAGAGACTTACTTGACAATAATTAACACTGAGTTATTTCTCCAATTAAGCGAAAAAGGATTACCGAGAAGTGTCTTCTCCGCTTCCACACGTGTTGGATAAGGGAGGATAATACTCCGTGGGGGGGGGGGGGGGGGGGAGCACTCCCATATGAAAAGGACGGGGATGCTCGTCGGAAATTTTGAAAAGAACCCCTAAGAGGAACCAAGACCCTGTTTTGTGGGCGTGGCTTGAAATTGCTTTAACCCCTAAGAGGTACTAATTCTAAAGCAACACATTATCTGACACTGACCTTTTCTGGCTCAAAGGTACCATGGAAGCACTTGCTGTGGGACCTTTTGAGTCTGAACACCCCAAGAGGTACCATATCCGCTTTTTATCCCTGTAAGGTAAGTCGAGCACTCCCGTCCTGTTTATATGGAAACCCCCCTGGGGTAATAAAATGTCTCTCTTGGTTCAGAATGTTCCACAAGGATGTAAATATATAATGATTTTGTGAGATAATACTCCATAACAAAATGCCAATTTTCTTTTGGAGGCACCCTTCTTTAAAACCTATTTCTCTACTTCAGAATTAAGTGTCCAATTGTTTAAAGCAGATCTTCTCCACAGTCCGGCCACAAGAATGTAATAGTATCCTCGGTTGACTATTTGTACACAAACATGTTGAGAAAAGAACATAGGTTCAACTTCGGCGTGCCTTTATTAAACTTCTTCTTTCATTTGAATATTGAGTGACAAAGAGTGTTCGTTATACAGCATAGCGGCAAGTCTCTGCGTGTATTATTGGCTTTAGCTCATGGCATTAGTATTTTGTTGCTAGTATATTGTATGTCATTGAAGTAAATCGTCAATTGTATTAGATTTTGGCTATAACCCTAAGTGGGTATAGGTCGTATAGGGCCAGAGTCAATTATATTAAGATTGCCATTGTATTTTGCCATGTATTTTGATACGATTTTGCGTTTAAATTAAGAAATCTGCACACTGATAGCTATATTTCAACATGGCAAAACCCATAGTAACGGTTGTTTACAGCCCAAAAGTACTCACCAAATGGATTCATTTCAGTACATCTTAATGATACTTTAAAGGAAAGCTTTAGACATGTGCACTTATGACAATTTTGCATCATGGTCCAGCTGAACATTGTTTCCTCTACGATCTTATACGCTCCTTATACTTGATTAACATTTCTATGACTGGTTTGTATTTGGGTATTCAATGACACACTGATGTAAAGCCTTCCGATATACCCCCTCCAGCTGCACCTACTCCCCTTTCCCCTAATTTGAGTTCTAGGAGACTGAAGTAATACTTGGAAGTCTTATCTCTAAAAATGACCAAATAGACAGATCACCAATATCTCGCACAGCATATCTCTATTGAGACTCAACTGAATTTGTCAAATTTTTTATGATTGGAAAATGACACAGTTATCTAGGTCGTAAACCTCCAGCAATTGCAATATATAAAATGTTTCCCCGCCCTGTTATTCAGTTAATTTAGTTAATATATATTAGTTATTAGTAATTAGTAACATTTTCCCCATTTTCATGAGAAAAAAACAAAACACCTCAAAACACTGTTTTCTCAAATTTGCTCCCTGTACAACGTACTTATGGATTGGATGAACTTCTCGAACCATTCATTGGTACGTAATTGCTGAACACCTCTTTCACTTAGGAGCTAGTTATTCATTAACTATTGGGCATGTGACCTGAAAAAGCTCATTTTGCTCAGAGTGCGAAGTGCTATAACATGGTACCATAACTGTCCCACAGAGTTGTTTTATAAAAAAAAAAAATATATATATTTTTAAGGTATAAAACCCCGTTTAAGCCTCTTCTTTAACATGTGACAGTTTTGGCCCTCCCTCGGATCTCCACGCTTGTTCATGATTTTATCAGTACCTGGATTGGAGATACTCGCCCATATCATTTCTCCCTCTTCAATTACATCCTCGCGTGTTGATCGATGTGCCACAGACGCGTTTCAAGTCTCGGGATCTCTGAGATCGTTAACAGGTGCCAGTTTTGGCCCTCCCTTGGATCTCTATGCGTGTGTTTCAAGCGTGCAAATCTCTCGACTTAGACAGTGCGTGGGTTGGAGATTCTCACCCGTATAATATTTCCCTCCTCTCGCTCATCCTCGCACATGAAGCGGCGCGCCACAGTCGCGTTTTTGGTCTCGGGATCCTTGAGACGTGTATGTGAAAACGTCCCGTTTTCTCAGATTTTGCATTCCCAGCCGGGTTTAAGTCGTAATTTACCTTTATCATTACAGGAGGAAGTTCTTTTTCTGTCCTTCTTTTAAATTTTCGACTGCTTTTCTTGCAATGCTTTTCTTTCCTGGTTTTCCTTGCAATGTAAAATGCAAAATGTAAAATGAGACTCTAGTAATTAGGGAACTGAAACCTACCCTTGATGATAATGTTAGCAGCGAAAAGCTTTATCTTTATTAGTTTGTATCTTTTGAGATGCAATGTTTGTTTTCAGCTTCTGTCATTGTCATTATTAATTAGTTACTTATCTTAAACTTAAAATTTTAGTCGTTTCTGCTATTTTCAACGGTCACTTCTGAAAATGTATGTCGAAACATACGAAACGTCAAGTAAAAAGAAAGTTTTTTTTTGTTTTCCAACAATGCGTTTTGTCATGTTTATCATCGCAGATTGTGTGTTATTTCTTGCTAAGCTACGATGGCCACAGAAAAAGAGTATTTATCCCGCAGCATTATATTGGCCGGTACCCTTTTATACACCTGGGTTGAGAGACAGTATCTTGCCCACAAACACAACACAATGTCTCTGGCTAGGGCTCGAACCCAGACCGCTCGATCCGGAGACGAGCGCACTAACCATGAGGCCAACGCACCTCCCGCAGCAGGTCACGTGATCCCTGATAAACATTTCGTGAAATGAGATATATTCAAACACTTCAAACACTAAATCCCCTATTGGAATTCCCCGCGAAATTACAAAAATTCATTAATTTGAGTCTGGTGAATAGACTATAACAAGTTTTGTATGGTTAAAAATCTACTGTATGGAGACGTCAACTCCCAAAGAAGGTTTTCTTTTCCCACCCCCTCCAAATTTCAAGGAAAAAGCCTTGGTAGCGAGGTTGAAAATATATTTGTCATTATTTGGACAATTTTCAACCGCAGGAGTAGTGTTTGTTTGCCTTCAATATATACAGGTGATTTTGACGTCTCTTAATCCAAGCAGCTTCAGTAGGAACACATTTAATTTAAAAAATTTGAATGACAATTAAATGACTTACGTTTAGCCTGCGGATTGGTTTCATAAATTGAAAAAATGCTACAAGCCAT
The DNA here is from genome assembly GCF_042242905.1 of Orbicella faveolata. NCBI lineage: Eukaryota > Metazoa > Cnidaria > Anthozoa > Scleractinia > Merulinidae > Orbicella > Orbicella faveolata. Next base: position 33,068,426 of record NW_028301552.1, on the reverse strand, counting down.
GAAATCAGAACACATGTAATAATCTGGAGTAGTTTTCGGCAACTTTCTTAGTCTTGCGATCCTGATGTGTTCTGATTTCATGGCTTGTAGCATTTTTTGTTCTCCCCTTGCATAGGATGTCATTTTACAGGTTTGGGCCTTAAATAGGGTATCAATTTTCGTTTGATTCATCCTTAAATAGGGTCAGGGTTTAAGACCCTTCGCGGCACACAACTATCCGAAATTTATGGGAGTACCCCCCCCCCCCGCGGGGGGGCATAGGGCTTCATATGCATGTTGTCTTGCTTAAAGGTGTAAATTTCCGCCTACTGGTCTCACTTAGGGTGTTGGGCAAAATGTCAGAGGAATAAAAGTAGAAAATATAAATTCCGTATTTTTTAATAATTTGGTATCTTTCAAGAGGGTAAAAATAGCTTGAGCCAGGCCACTGGTCTCCTTCAAGGGTTTAATTCAAATTTCTGACAAACATCCCTGTCTGTTCTAGAACAGCAATAAGAAATGCTGTTAATTAATGTGCATGTATGTATGTGGAGGGCTTTTTCTTCTGGATCCATCTTATGATCAGAAGGGAGTCTGTTGCAAACTTGTCCAGCATTAAAATTTGAAATCCTGTATTGTTCACATATTTGGATGGGCATGCAAAGAATAACCCAGTAGCTTGGTGGTTCTTTTACATGTAGCTCATACCTTTTTCATTAATTTATGCTTCTCCTTATTATACACATTCTATTACAGGATATGGACATCGATCTAATCGTTGGACGCAGGCGTCTTGGCGAGTGGCTCTTGCCATTTATGCGCGCTGCCCGGCCTTGTGTGATGACCTCAAGAAGCTGGATATTCTCCAGCTACCATGCAGGAGGTCCTTGGAGAGGGTAATGGCAAAGATAACAGTAGAGGATTGTATCCATGAAGAAAGAATCATCGAGCAACTGTCTTTGTTTAATCAATTTAAAACCACCGCAGTCCTCAGTGAAAGACCACTGGGAGTTGGAGAGCTCCTTTTTGATGAGACAAAGGTGAATAGGGGGTATTCCCTTTGTTAACATCATAACAGCCAAATTGGTGTACCTTATTTAAAAAAGAATTTTGACTATCTTCCTTTGCTTGGTACGTCTGCATGGCTGCAATCAATGATGTTATTTGAATCCTACAGGGCTCATTGAGCATGAATTAATGCACCTCATTTAAATTTTAAGTGGTTTTCTTCTTCTTTTTTTTTTGCTGTCTTGTTGGAGCAGTATTAACTGAGTTAAATTTGACAAATTAATCATAGTTGTTCCAATTACATATTTTAACAAATAGCTGGCTCAATATACAATTTTGCCAGACCCCTTTTATTATTGCGTTTACTCAACTTATGTTGTCGTTAGTTTAAATTAAATTACTACTTTCAGATCCATTCAATGATTCAAAACTGTTGTTGGATTGGTAAAGCCTTTAATCCTGATTTATCACCATAATCCCTCAAATGGAAAGTAAATACCAATCAGTTAACTGGCTATAGTTTGAAATTATTTTTAACTGAAATTTCAGACCATGAAATGCTTTTAAAATTGTAATTAACAGGTGCAGAGTAAGATCCAGATCCGTTGCACAGATGGTGTCGCCATTGGTTATGCAATGAGTGAAAATGACTGGTCATGTCTCCATGATGTTTATGAGTCCCTGTTTGCCTCAGAAAATGGAATTGGTCAAAAAGCAAGTTATGTTCTTCAGACCTACTGGCGGGATTTGACATCTGGGTTTGAGTTTGCTGGGCCTTACTTTTTCCGTGAAGTACCCCTGGATGGAAAGTTCCTACATGACATCATCTTTAAGGTGATCAGTACCCTTGAAAAGTACTGGTTCCATGTCATTCTATTGGTTGGTGATGGAGCTTCCTGTAACTTAGCGCTTTTCAAGAGGCTATGTGGCTATGCAAATGAGCAGCTCCCAGTAGAAGACAGTGGTGATGAGCAATACCGGTTCAAGGCCAGTTTCATCAATCCATTCAGCACCAGATCAAACAAAACCTGCTTTGTCATGATATGCCCTGCTCACCAGGTATGGCCTTCTAATTTAATTATTCTCGTAGTGTGTGCAATTTGTAACACCTGGGTGTTATTGTTTCTTATATTTTCCAGTTAAAGAACGTCATTGCAGCTTTGTACAGTTCAAGGAACAAGGGGAAAAAGCTTTTGAGAAGGGAGGTACTACTTTTGGCTGGCAGCCAACAATTGATCAATATCACAGGGATCAAGAGAGATCTGCAAAAGGACTGGGTAAGCGTGTTCCTGGTCTGAGGTATAGCTATGTGCAACGTGACTGCTGGACAAGACTGAATGTTATGCCTGCAAAAATAATGCAGTTAAGCGAGGAAAATTAGTGTAATTTTGTAGAACTTTATAGATCCTTAGCTTGAAAATAAATAAAATGATGGAAGAATGATAATTTATGCCACACACGCACATACTGGCAGGAATTAATGTTACAAATATTTGTTTTACAATTTAGACGAAGCCTACAATTTTATGAACGAAAGAGTGATAAGTGGTTTTGTTTACTTTCACATTTTCTACAGCAACGTTATATGATTGCAGCCTTGGAAGAATATGCAAGTTTGAGTGGTGAAGGCCGAGAAAAAAAGTGATGTTGTGAAAGAAACTGCAAGGTACCTATAAGCATGCCACCTCATTTTTGAAAAGGGAATCCTTTATAGCCATGTGTTTATAAGATCCAATGAGTCGGCTGTATTCAAAAACATACAACAGGGATGGAGATATTTTGAAGAATGGGCAGATGAGCACAACAACACAGGTATGTATACATCAAAAACTTTATTCAGTTAACATAAGTTGTTTGCCCAGTAAAGGTACTATTAATACAGGCATCATATAAAGAAACAATAAAAAGATTAAAAGTCAAACAATTGGGTCACTTCACCTGGCTGTCCTTATAGTTAAAAATGAAGGTCAGTCTGGTTGATGATGATGTGATTCAAATGCTTAACATTCAACATTTGGATCAATAAGCATCAATCACATTCGCATTTTTTTATTAGATCTCTGTTTTTACTAGGCCACTTGAAAGCTACACTTTCATGGGAATATCAATAACTGTATGCTAGTTAACCAGTAAACCAGGTCATAATAAACACAACACCAAAATACTGTAATTAATGATATTTACAGTACACCCCTCTTTCTGATCCCTCATCCCTAACTTTTTGGGGTGGCAAACTGGACTATGGACTATGGGCTATGTCTCCTTTTAATTCTTTGCAGAATATGTGGACAACTCCAAACGAGCACGTGCAGCAAAGTTTTTAGCATGGCAGGTATTGCCGAATAAAGATTAATTTATTTATTAACATTTCTTGTTTACTTGTTCTTGAATGTACATTTTAAAGATCACATTACATCGCTCCTGGTCCTTGGAGGGAAGACAAGTGTTCCTTTTAATGGGGGAATAGTATATATTATATTTAATTATTGTATGTAGCTGCTGGGACTATGAGTAATATGTAATGCCTTCTTACAGGATGTTTCTGGTTAAAGATGATTAAAAAAGCAGTCAATTGTAAAAGACACAACCACATCAGCTTTGCTGCAAAACATTTATCATGTATCAATAAAAGTTGTACAATAGAAGTATTATCATTATAATTATTATTTAACAATATATATGTGAGTGTGAGCTGGGATCAGTTGTTTAGTAAGCCCTTAATGGTATTTCTTATTTAGCTTGCCTTTTTAATTTCTTTCCTTCTAGACATTTGACCTTCAAAGAGTCATGGTCTTTGGATTTAAACAGTTCTCATCATACTTTTTTGAGAATTTTCCTGGATACACACTGTCTCCATTGCGGCTCTCGATTAGTCGCCTTGAATCCCTTTTTGGCACACTCAAGTTCCATGCCCATGGTTCTCTAAGTGCAGGGAATTATGGGTCATCTCTTGGAAGGATTCAGTTGAGACAGGAGCTGAAGCTCACTGCTAGAGCCACAAGCCACAATCAGAAGGGTTACCGGGACCAAGAGGTCCATATATCTGGCCCCACAAGTGTGTCCACATTGAGCACTGATCATCAACAGCCTTACATTGAAATCATGGCACATTTTGTTCCTTATGGTTATCAGGGTGTTAAAGAATTTATCTTTCCATACCAAATTTCTCAAAGCACTTTTCAGGGTAGGCAAGGTAGCTCTGCATGCACCCTAATAGCCCTTGTAATGGGTTTCAAATTCTCCTCTGGGTTGATTGGTGAACCAAAGAAAGTTCTTGAAGAGGGTTGGTTTGGCCATGTGGTATCAAGTATTGCTGAGGGCAATAAAATCTTTGATGAGTGCTTTTCTGCTGCAGGAGTTGGTGGGCTTGATGTAGAAGATGCATTTAGCTCTGTTGGAGATGATCTACATCTCCTTTCCTATGAGGATTCCAAAGATTTTTTTATTAATGGTAATAACTTCCAGGATGTCATTTCAAATGTCAAGGAACGGGCAAACATGAAAAGGAAATCAGTTGGTATCTTTGTATCTGGTGGAGGACTGTAGTAGTTTTAGTTTGGGAAAATGGGGCATGTGCGATTTTCGATAGCCACAGGCATTTACAGTATGGGTGTATTCTCTCCCATTCCCTCCCGTCCAAAGAAAATGAGTTGATATTGTGGCTAGCCAAGACATCCCAGAAGTTTTACAGCACCTCAATACAGTATGCCCAAATTACTTGGGTGGAGTACAACGGATAAATGTAGTACATGTCAAAATGTGCCTTGTCATTTTAGAAGAAAAAAGTACATTTAGTATAGCTTAGTCAGCTAAAAACTGTTGTGTGGCAGAAGTTTAAGTTGTAGATAATAATTATTATCATAAAAACTCTTTTCAGCCTGGAATTTCAACTTTTTAATGAAATGCTGTCATCAGTCACCATTTTACATAGGAACAAGAAAATGTCACACTGTAAATATAATAATTATTATTAATAGTCTTGTAAAGTCATTCAGCACATTTCTAAATTATTATCATGGTTCCTTAATGTGGTGAAAATTGATTACCAAACAGCATTTGAAAAAATCATTTAAGAGTCTGCCTTTCAACTATTAGGGGGCAGTAAAAACATAACGGATATCTGATTTGGAGGCCCCCCTCCAGCTCTCCTTATGATAATATAAGTCCACCTTTCAATTATTTGAGTACTCCTTAAAAAATGTATGTATCAGCGAGAAATATGCCCTACAAGTACTTAGAGCTTTTAATTACATCATACAGATGTTTGAAACCACTTGCAATAGTCTTCATTGCCAAACTATAACTGTTATTCACTAAATATAGATCAGCTCTTAAGATTACAGAAACTGATATTTCAGGTGGCCATGTTATTTGCACGTATGATCCAACTTGTAGTGTATTAAACAATTTTCTTGATCCTTTATTTATTGCATATTTAAAATGGTGTTCATGTAACTTATAAAGCTTGAATCATACCTGAGAACTAAATAATTATATTTTTGTGCTGTTAAAGACATACAGTCGCTTGATGGGTCGATCATTGAATTCATGCAAATGCATGCAAATTTAGCCCTAGCAACAAAATAACAATAATTTAACAGATATATTTTTTTGGTTAATTTTTCTGTAGCCCTTACACTTACTGAGTTTGATTACCAATGTACCTGACTTGCTGAGTGTAGCTCTCGATAAAAAGACCAACCTTTTAAGCTGTCACTTCTGGTTATTCTTTTGCTATCATATTTTTGCAGTAAAAATGAGACTTGTCATGTTTTATAAGGCAAGCTGGTGCTGCCCCAAGTATAAACCATTACAGTGAGACTACTCGAACCGGGCCACCGCCAAGAAGAAAACTTGTAAGACATTATTAAACATCCTGTTCTAAAAATAGAATTTTTGCCCCATATCATGGGGACAGCCCCAATACTAGAAATGGCGCGCGCTTACGGTCTCCGTCCCCGATCATGGCTCCTGAACACATGTAATAATCTGGAGTAGTTTTCAGCAACTTTCTTAGTCTTGCGATCCCAAGGTCACGAAAGCGGGATTAAGGAGGAAAGTCTGGATTCCTGCGAATTTTTAGAAGACGCAATTCTCTGTCAATTCTATTCGACGTGAGAGGCAAGCTAATCAAAGTGCTTTATAAATGGTTGATCATGAGGAGTAACTATATATTGGTCTGCTTCCAGCAGGACTTTTTCGACATTGCCCATCTTATTTCGAGCACAGAACTCAGTTCGTGTTCACTGCGATTTTTTTTGTACCCGAAAATCTCTGGCTATAAAAACAAACTTGAGTCTTACCTCAGGACTGAGTCAAAGAAACAATTTTAAAAATCAATAAAACTGTTTGCAAAACGTCATAACGTTCGTCAATTTATCGCTGACAGACTTTCTTCGAAAAAATTAGACCTATTCTCTGAAATGCTCAAATTAGTTATCATTGCCATGTTTTATTTGCCACACCATAGATATTTCTCCAATTTTTGAATTTATACCTGGCACGTTAAAAGTCTCAACCAGCAAATTACCTCCAGGGGTTCATGGCGGGAGTTGGAAGTGAAAAATTTCTCACAAGCCAGCTCGTCATCATTATTACTTTAGGTAAATGATTTCCTACAAAAATTGCCTTGACTATCTGATAATCGATCTTCTTCGCTTTTTACACACACGTAGAAAGTAGAGGTTTAATTAAATTTAAAGAGTTAAATTTTTCAAGCAACATTTCGGACGATTGTATTTGAGTAAATGCGTTTAATATTTAATTCTTAATTTTTAAACCTGCAAGTCATGGCGAAACAATAGGTTTTTTCAATTGTTTTTGCCGCTTTCTTCGTTTTCCCTTTTAATAATTAAAAAACTCAGAGAATATTAAAAATATAACGCAAACAGCGGTGATAAACTGTCTTTTTTGCTGTCGGAAACTGTCAAATCCTTCCTCCCATACAAGATCCGTGTCAACAGACCACAATTAGCCAAAGTCATTTATAAAGCTAGTTGCTGGGACTGCAATGATTTTTACATTGGGAGAACGAAACGAAGACTTCACGACCGGAAAACGGAATATTTCAAGGCCCCGCCTTTCGAAACGTGATCACGCTTCTGCTATTGCTGATCACGTTAAAGCAACTGGTCACAACATCCAATGGGACCATTTTGACATTTTGGCATCCGGAAAAAATGACTACCGTTGTAAAGTGAAGAAGACCTTGTTTATTCAGGAGTGTCAGCCAGCATTGAATGTCAACGTCAACATTTCTACTGCAGATATGTTTTCTGTCTTGGTTCCAGACCCACATTTACACAGTATAAATAGCTTTTCCAAAAATTTTAACGCTTATACTTTTGAAAATGTATGTTGACTAGCATACGAAACATCAAGTTCATAAAATGCATGTTTTTTAAAATGTTTATCACCGCTCTTTGTGTTATATTTTTAATCAAGCTACGATGGCCGAAGACCAAGAGTTTAGAGAATATTTATACGGATTAGAGTGCTTGAAAGACAACCTTTGTAAAAAAAGGTTTCAATTCCCATTCATAAGAAAAATAAAGAAAAACTTTTCACGTGACAACAACTGTGGACTTTGTCTTGACAGCTCCGGTAAAGACATTACAGGCTAAGCAGCCAATTGCGACTCCGCTTCATTCCTACTGAAGAGAAAAACAAGGCAGAAAACAACAGCCTACACGAGTTGTATTTTTCACTCGGTCAAAACCATCGGCGAAATACCAACGGAGTTGGGAAGCAAGGTTGGCACAGCGGTAAGAGCGCTCGCCTCTCACCAATGTGGTCCAGGTTCGATTCTTGCCCGGTGCCATGTGTGGGTTGGGTTTGTTGCTGGTTCTTTCTTTGCTCCGAAGGTTTTTATCCAGGTACTCCGGTTTACCTCCCTTCTCACAAACCAACTTCTCCAAATTCTAATTCGACCAGGATGGAGGACCTGCGTGAAAACTAACTAAGGCCTATGTGGCTTCCTCTCTAAATATTGCAAATTTATTTATTTATTTTGTAATACCTTGCTTTAATATGAACTTCGTTAATATTTTTACACTCAACCTATTTCTTACTCGAAATTTACTCATTGAAGTTTTTACTTCACACTACAGTCAAACGTATCAGGACATGGATCCGCCATTTTTGCACTGGTACAAAATAACTCTCCTTGCCCTTTTCCATGTGTCGTACTCGCAGTCATCTTGCCATGAAAACCGCTATCTGCCCGGTGGATTTTACTTCACAACAGGAAGAAACATGGTTGACAATCACAGGCTCTCTGGCTACGTTTTTAAGACATTAACAGTTTCAATGCCGGTAGAGTGTTTTAGAAAATGCCAGGCCAACTGTCGGTGCATCTCATTTAACTACTTAACAATCGGCAGCCAGGACAACTGTGAGCTGAACGAAGAGAACAAATATCTGAAACCCAGTGCCTTGGAACCTCGAGAAGGAGGTCAATACTATGATCTAGTAATCGATTACAACGTGGTGGTAAGTAAAACGAAAATCTCCTATTAGAAGGTGTTTGGAAAGTAACGTCAGATGCACACGGAAAAAAACTACAGAATGACTTATATATTTTTTGTTTACTTTGTTGCATGCATTTACAGTTCGAGAGGATCCTTAGGTGTGTGGGGGGACATCCTGTGGCTCCAAATTTGGGAGAGTTATGCACTAACACTTCAAGAGAAAATCGACAAGAAAAATATATCGTGTTAGATTACAGACGGTTATGAAAGTATGATCTTATTCTGAAGTAGCCGGCAGACCATGCAATAGTATTGCTTATTACTAATTAAAAGTTCTTGTTGGAAAACGTTTCCTTTCGAAAACAGAAAAGTTAATGTGAGTAAACCAAGTCTTGGCTACATAATGAAATTGGAGACCGAAAGTTGACATTTTAGCTCGCCTCATAGAATGATCGTCATTTTCTAATTTAATTCAACAGAAGGGAAGCCAGCTAACAACATGTTACAACGGCTGCTGTCACTCTCAGCCTTGTCTCAATGGGAGAACATGCAGCGAGGCTTGTGACGTCAAGGGAAAAAGGATGCAGTGCGCATGTGTACCAGGCTATATTGGATTTCGGTGTGAGACAAGTAGGATGAAATGTGACGCTTAAACAAAATTAATTATAACCTGTCCAGCCAAGAGAGGCTAGAGGATCAAGGGAAACAAAATTGGTCCCTTATATAAATCTTGCCCACGTGATCATAAGTTTCGTTACATGATTGGCTTTTTCCAGACTCTCCTGGGATGTCTGAAGCCGGAAGTGATCTAAATTTAGCTTAAGAGGGATTACTTTGTTAATAAGGCCTATATGGTGGATTAACCCTCTCTTACTCTTCATTCTCTCTTGAACCAGGACATAGCAACTCAGCACAGGAGAACTGAATGAATACGAACAATGCGATATAATTTTGTCAAGCGAGTGAAATTGTCAATCACCACGCTAGGATTTCATTTTATTAGCAAATGGTTAAACTCCGTTTCAAAGGTTTTTGTTTAACAATTTTGTATTCTGAGTTGCCTGTAAACCACTATTTCAGAGTTTTTTTAAAAAAAACTTTGAAGAAAGATATATGTTAACGAGTTGACCATGATATGGTGATCACAGGGCTCATTTGTGAGTTAAAAACCCAGGCAAACATTAAGAGTTTTTGAAAGGTTATACCATCGCTATGGTAACCTGCGACGTCAAGAAAATCATCGTTGTTTACCATCATGACATCAATCAGTATCGATTGGTCAAAGCACAAATGTTGAGCCAGCTTAAACCTTCTTTCTTTTACTTTTAGATATTGACGAATGTGCCAGTCAACCGTGTGTCCACGGAACCTGTAATAACCTGTTGAACCAGTACAATTGTACTTGTGAACCCGGTTACACTGGATCGAATTGCGATATAGGTAGCTGTATAACCTCTTAGATTCAATATGCTCTATACGTATTATGTTCCATCTTAGGAGAGGATAAGGCCTAGGGTAAGAGAGTTGATCCTCATATAGGGACCTTATTACCAACTTAATCTTTTTCAAGATATTTTAGATGTGATGTCTAGTTTACTCGTGGACGTTTTGTGAGGATGCGTGAAAAGCTGGGCAGTCCACGCGAGTCACGCGAGTAGAACTCATGTCTTAGGATCGCCTATTTCTAGACCCTACAAGGATTTCTCCAGCCTGGAATGATCTAAAGGTGAATAAAGAGGGATTATCTTGAGAATAAGGCAATATCATCTCGTGAGGTAATTCATTTAACGTCTTGAGCATGGGGATCGACTACCTTATTGCTACTTATTTTCGCGGGAACTTAATTTCGCAAAAATGTCACAGTCGGGCATCTTTCGCAGGATTTAAATTTCATTTTCGATTTAAACCCCCCCCCCACGGCCCGCCCCCCCCCCAAAAAAAAAAACCTTACCAGAAACTAAATTTCTCGAAAATGGCAAAATACTGATCTTCATTAACAAACAGTTAGCCTCAGTATTGGCCAACTGATTTTAATTTTCCATAGCAATAGTTCCAAAATCACTCTGAACTAAACAATATAACAAAACGAAACTGAAAAAAGTTTGACATGTTCCTTTGTAACAAAGCAGAGCTATACAGATTACATGACAACCTCTATTTGCGCTTACAACCGAAAGGCATTGCCAATTCTTCAAATGGATCCTTTGAGTAAGAATTGACTTTCTCCCCTCTAGGCAACGTAGCGCTTTGATTAAAGAAGCTTACAACGGTGTACTAAATTTCGCGTGGTTATTAAATTTACGCGATAACCTTTTTCCAGGGGGCTTAAATTAGTGTTGTAACTTCATTACATCATTCTGAAAAGTGACTTATCTACACATTCAGCTGTATTTCAAAAATGTGAAAAATGAAAGCTTTAACTAATTATGTGTTTCTAAGTTTTATTATATTTGGTCAAAGCAATCATTATCATCTAGAGGTTCTTTAAGGAACAGTCTTAGTTTGCTTGTGTTTTCTTTCAGTGAACTGGATAAAACTGAACACATCACCCGTTTGTTTTGGCTCCCACGGCAGTTCATACGGGAATTTTACGATTCCGGAAACTGGTCACGTGATCACCTTCAAACTGGTCTACCTCTCTGGGTATGTAAACTGCGCAGTAAGCGATCCGCAGTATCGATCGAAATGGGGCTGCTCATTCCTCGCGTCCCCAAACAACCTGGCAGTATTTATCACTGACTCCCTACAGCAGAGGATTTTGCCAACAGATAAGGCTTCGTTTCGTGGAGGTTCTGGGTGCCACGCTACTACCCTGAACGGGGTACCTGGATTTACTTTGGAGTCACCAGAGTTGGGCTTTCATAATTTTTCTGTTCCTTTGGCCGTGAGTGTCGGTCAGGAGTTGCAAATATGGTACACAGAAGATTTGTATGACTGCTTTGCGGGGGATAACGAGGGGCAAACATGCACTGACGTGTTCGGATTGTATGTGTGACAGACCTAGCTAAAGAGATCGTGCCGGGACATTCAGTGTCATGTCAATAAGCCGTGATTGTCATGGCGGTCGTTTTCAACCAAAGACGATGCGTTATGAGCCTTGGCTGTGTTTAGAATCGTTTTTACTGTTTTTATTCAGCAATTGTGTTTCGAAGTGCCATTATGACAAATTCTGAGGCAAATCTAAAAACGTTTTACTTTCCCTCTAGCTCTGGTGCATTGGTAAGATTGCCCTAACAAGTAGACATCACCTATGTATAACTATTTTCATGCAGCTTAATGGAGAGAGCTAAACGTTCTAACACAGTGTAAATTCCATTGTGCCAAGATCATATACAATACTCTATTTCCGAGTTGCCTTTTGCCTCTATGTCAAAACGAGTCTTGGAGCGAAACCATTCATATGAAAATGTGTTCCGCCAACAGGTTTATTTTCATGCAAATCAAACTCATTTTTCATGTGAATCGGTTTGCACGAGGACTTCTCTTGAAATAGAGGCACAAGTTGCCTCGGCTTATTGACACACCAAATCATTAGCAAAAGAAATAAAGACCGTAACGTGAGCCAGCTTCAACAAGACAGGCTTGGTAACCAGACCTGACATCGACCATTTAACAAAAGGAAAATCAGCGCCTCCGAACAATTAGAGACTTACTTGACAATAATTAACACTGAGTTATTTCTCCAATTAAGCGAAAAAGGATTACCGAGAAGTGTCTTCTCCGCTTCCACACGTGTTGGATAAGGGAGGATAATACTCCGGGGGGGGGGGGAGCACTCCCATATGAAAAGGACGGGGATGCTCGTCGGAAATTTTGAAAAGAACCCCTAAGAGGAACCAAGACCCTGTTTTGTGGGCGTGGCTTGAAATTACTTTAACCCCTAAGAGGTACTAATTCTAAAGCAACACATTATCTGACACTGACCTTTTCTGGCTCAATACCCTTAAAGGTACCATGGAAGCACTTGCTGTGGGACCTTTTGAGTCTGAACACCCCAAGAGGTACCATATCCGCTTTTTATCCCTGTAAGGTAAGTCGAGCACTCCCGCCCTCTTTATATGGAAACCTCCCTGGGGTAATAAAATGTCTCTCTTGGTTCAGAATGTTCCACAAGGATGTAAATATATAATGATTTTGTGAGATAATAATCCACAACAAAATGCCAATTTTCTTTTGGAGGCACCCTTCTTTAAAACCTATTTCTCTACTTCAGAATTAAGTGCCCAATTGTTTAAAGCAGATCTCCTCCACAGTCCGGCCACAAGAATGTAATAGTATCCTCGGTTGACTATTTGTACACAAACATGTTGAGAAAAGAACATAGGTTCAACTTCGGCGTGCCTTTATTAAACTTCTTCTTTCATTTGAATATTGAGTGACAAAGAGTGTTCGTTATACAGCATAGCGGCAAGTCTCTGCGTGTATTATTGGCTTTAGCTCATGGCATTAGTATTTTGTTGCTAGTATATTGTATGTCATTGAAGTAAATCGTCAATTAAATTAAGATTGCCATTAATGAGACTTTCGAGAAGAGACAAAAAGTCGCGTCAATGGCCGGTGGAACCACCGCTCGTCGAGCCTTCCGGGATATCCAGGTATTCCTCCTCTCCCAGGGACTTATCCCTTACGGTATCACAATACGGAGATGAACTAAAAGATCCCTTACAAACATTGTCTTCAAGCTTTGTTGGGTAGTTCCCAGCTGGCTTGTAACGAGCAACAACGTATGTGCAGGTCCAAAGTCCTTTTTTTCCTGTGTATTTACCAATGCCGAGTTCCGTCGAGGCCTTCCACACTACCTGAGTAAAATGCCCAGTGACACCCTGCGACGAATGGTCGCTAAAGTTGAAGTCGCACACTTCATCGTACCTGCAAAAAAATCGACTCGCCCTAATTTTGAAGAAGTGTACAGTGGAGCCCCTCTTTGCGGGCAACCTGTTAATACGATGATCTCGTTGTTACGGCCACTTTATTCCGACCCCGGCGAACGAAAGTTCAGCCAGTCATATTCTTATTTTAAGAACTCCACCGCGAGTTGATACGGCCAGAATTTTGTGTCCCGTTGGTAACCGGATTAACAGGGTTCCACTGTATGTGGTGGTAATGAGCACCCCAATAACAAAACCTCCCTATTCCGGCGGATAGTGCACAACATGCTTCCTTCTGCCTAAGGAGATTTTACCTCGGAGGGGGGTTCTCCCCATAATGGCCTATTCCGGGGGGGTCTCCGCTTAAAAGTGTACCTTTTTCAGGTTTTAGGCATATTAAAGGGTAAGGATTTTACAATGTGAGGTGTACGAAAGAGCAGGGAAATCTGTCTTTTAGGTATTCAAAAGGGATTTTGGTTAAAATATTTCGAACAGATGCACCTTACGGTAGTAACATTTAATTTATTAAGTTCTACATCTTTAACTTCATTTTAAGGGTTTAGAAAAGAGATGCAATCTTCTTAAGCAGATATGTGAAAGACGTACCTTTTTTCATTAAAAGGCATACAAAGGGGATACCTTTTCTGCATGACAAATGGTATATAAAAGGGTAAAGGGGTTGGACCTTGAGGCGGTGCCTCCCCGTATAAAACTTTGTAGAGTACATCTCCGGGAATTTTACTTACCATGCTTTCACTGCGTCTTGGACGGTTATACCTTCTGCTGCAGTTGAACACCCATAGAACAGGTTTTCACCCTGCCCCGGACGGGAGTCCTTATCCGAATGCTTTAAATGCCCCAGCTTGAACAATTTGTGCGCGAAATCCTTTGCAGCGTCACTCATTGAATCGTCGAGTGTCATGGGAGGAGCTTCGTGAATACGGCGAAGACCATTGTGCTGGTCCAATGCATCTTGCCTATAATCTGTATGGCAAAGTAATTAAACCCCTGTCCTTTACATTTGTTAACCCACCCCTTAAGACTCTGGACCCTCAAGAAGTCAGAACAAATTTTAACCAGAGAAAAAGTATATCGTTATGAGGGAGGGCCGCTCGAGTTGAGTTAACTTTGGACGATATTTTAGTGAAGATGTGCTTTTTAAGAGGAATTCACATTAAATCGTTGTTTGATCTATGATTTGAAACTAGTTGCGATCTCCGATAAAAACGTCTTCCCAACAAAGATGGAAAAGACTATTTAAACACAAAGATGGAAAAGACTATTTAAAGAAAAAAAAAAGAAATAAGCCATTGGGACTATAAAGATTTTTTGGTATATCTCGCTCATGGGTAAAATAATTGGTCGTGAGTCGATATTGTCCTTCATTCCTGGATCATAGAACCTTTCTCTCTGCACTGAGTCCTTGTACTGTCTTTATAGCACTCAGTTTCACACTTACCTGCCATAACCACGTACATACATAACAGCGCTGACACCAAAACTTTCAATGACGGCATTTCTTTTTTGTTCTCTTAAACTGGCAGAAAAAAAGTATAAACAATAAAAACGCTAAATAACATCAGTAAGCTCACCAGCTTACAAAGTCAACAGGTGCAAAAAAGCGCCTACACAACTAAACATACTTAACACCTGAACTAAACATATTTATAAAGAAGAGGTATTTCTCAGGACTAAGTTTTTAAAAATACCATTAGAAACAAGGAAGCTTGCACACAAACTAGTGAAAAAATTACTTAGAAAAAAAATCCCCTGCTGCTAATCAGAACGAGGACCAGCTAAAATGACCTCAGAGGTTGAAAAAATGTAACCCTAAAATTATGGTGATCTTTGATAACATGAAAATCCGAGAAATCGTGAAGCAATGATATCGTTGAAACTGCAGAGAAAGTTTTATCAGTGTTTAAGGTACTTTTGTTCTCACGGTTTTGCTTTTTTCTGTTTAGATACCAAGAAACATCAATGTCGCAAAAGAAATTCAAAAAAATGCTAAACAGAGTAGAATTACATTGCAGCATTTTTCGTTGTTGTTTTATAACGGACCCTTTCTTAAGTGAAAACTCAGATTTGTTCTTTAGAGCCCGGCCTCGTAGCAGCCATTACTACTGAACGAAGTAAACGAAAGGACAATTGAGCTTAAGGCAACTTTGATCTTAAAACAAGTAAATCGAAGAGGAAACAATCGAGTGAATATAAAACTAAACACATTTCATATTGCGCGAGGATCTGTAGACGATGTGTAATTTATTGAACAGAAACTTCGACAGAAACCATTCTCTAAAGGAAGCGTGCTCGTACTTCTTTTGTATTTTTGTTACATTATTAACGCTGCATAATCTAGATTAGAACAAAAAAAAAAACAATGGATCCGTTCAATGAGAAAAACTGATTATATCTATACAGTATACTCTGTCCGTTCTCATATATAGTGTAGATAAGTTGGTTCACTCACCGATTTTCTGATCTCTGTCTTTTCACGCGGTATCAAGCCCTCACAGTGTAAAAACCCAGTCTAACTTCACCTTAAACTTATATGTCCACCAGCAAGGCAAGAATGTTCATTGGTAGGATTTTTATCAACTTGATGGGGAGTCTAAGAGAGCATGCAGGGGCGGACCCGGGATTTTTCCAGGAGGGGTGGTGGTATGGGACATGTTCCCAAATTGTTGCAATTTGATGAGAATTGGAACCTTATTGAAAACCGTTTCACCAGAGATACTAGCAGTGCCACAAATTAAAGTAGAAATTACAAGAAGGTACCTGTCCAGAAAGTGTGCAATGGTGAAAACTAAATACGCACCAAGCCTTCAATAAGCGCCCAATCACAAGGTCCAAAACTTTAACAAGCGCCCGGGGCGCTTAATCGAATGAATACGGTATGCTCCGAGTGGGTGTTCCTGGCTCGCCCACGTGATTCACCAGTTATATTTCTGCGTATGACAGTTGTCAATTTTTTTTAAACACATTTCCCCACGCTCAAAGAAATAATAGGTTGTTAACTCTGCGTGTCAAGATATAGCTTTCATGATTTGATATACATAGAGGTTATTACGCGGCGCCGAGGTATGAATGTTACTTTCGAGTGTTGTGAAAACAATATTTTACGAACGAGTACAGCGAGTGAGTAGAGTTTTGTTTTTAACTCGAGAAATCTATAACTCATATCTTCAAGCCACCGTGTAATTTCCTTTTTGTTATATAAAGGAATCTGTCGCACGCCAGTTTCACTGACTGTTTGCACAAACAACCGTAACAACGAAGATGACGTCATCAACATCCTGACTGGTGAGCTTATGGAATATACGACACTCGTGTCCGGATGTAGTTTCGTATGAATTTAACGAGACAGTGGTTTATTTTTCCAGCAAAGTACTCTTGTCTACATAATAAAATAAATTGCTGTATAGCAGGATTTTTTCCCCAAACAGCGCGCCCTCTCATTGGCCAACCTCGTTCCCAGGGTCTTTTCCCTGGCTTGGCCCCACCCCCAAGCCAGGGAAAAGACCCTGGGAACGAGGTTGCTCATTGGCAGGTCACATAGCATTTAACAATAAAACTGCTTACCGTCAAAAGTCTTTGAGCGGGCAACATTACAAAATCTATGACGGGGGAGGGGGAGGGGGGGGGGGGGTAACAGCGTACTGTTTGATTTCAATTCATGCAATGTTCATAGGTCTCTCTGGTAACCAGTTAATTTTTGAGATTTTCGGAAAACAAAGTTAACTGTTTTTCTCAAGACCAGCGACACAGGAGAGTGAGTCGTAACGTCGCTTTATTGACTTTTCTTTCCTGTTAATTAACAAATACAAACAGCATTGATTTATGGCGGATCTAACCATAAGTCAACACAATTTAGATTTCTGCAGCTCTAGCTGCTCGAACAACCTTTTGCATAGAGCAGAATCATAGCAAGAGCATTCTATATCGATAACATGTCGCACGCGGGAGAAGAAGCCGCCTCACTGGTCGGTCGAACCCTCCGGAGCATCAATGTACTTGTCTCCACCCACAGATTTATCCGCTATCGTGTTGCAATAGGATTCACGGAAAGAACCTTTGGAAACATTGCGTCGAAAGTACCTGGGGCTGTTCACGTTTCCAGCATCTTTGTATCGAGCTACAATATATGTGCAGGTCCGCCGTCCGCTTCTTCCAGTGTATTTGCCGATGCCAAGCTCCGTAGATGCTTTCCAAATTATCTGGGTGAAGTGCCCTAGGCCGCTCTGGTATCTATGCACGTTGAAATTATACTGGCACACCTCATCATACCTGTAGACAAACCAACAAACACTCTTTTATGAATCATGAAACAGAAAAGATTTTACCAATCTTATTAAATCTTAGATGTTACTAAATCTTAACCATCTGGTACTAATCATTACTCTTTCGATGTATGAAGTCACGGGTTGTAAGGGGCCGCCTTAAGCTTGGATAAAGTTAAACCCACGCTTACACTGTTACACGTTTTGGTGGTAATTCAAGAAACTGGAAAGAAAGCAGTTATAAAAGGCTGAAGTCAACAAGATCTATACTGTTCCCCATACCATGATTTTACGGCATCTTGAACACTTCTGGCTTCAGGTACATTTGCAGTCGTCCAACCACTGGCGAGATTTTCTCCCTCGTCCGGGGTGTCAGAATGCTTAAGGTCACCGGAGCAACGGAACCTGTTGAACAGCTGCCGCGCGTACTGGTCAGCACGTGCATTCAAAGAACTGCTGAGCCTCATTGCAGGTGCATCATGAATGGCTCGAAGGCTATTGTGCTGTTCCAGAGCGTCTCGCCTGTAATCTGTAAATTTGATTGTCAGCTGTCACTCAGACGTAAAGGCTACGGGGTCTAGATCACATCAGACACGAGACAAGAGTGCCTCAAAAGTCTTTTTACGATAACTGCAGAAATTCTCTCGCGTTCATTGGCTAATTTTCGTTGTCAATATGCGGATATACACATGAATTTACAACTTATGCGATGCGTCAACGAGCGAGAGCGGACAATTTGACAATTTGTTATCGTAAAAAACAAATTGACGTCAGTTTTTAATGCGTCTGTGCTATTAAAGTCTGCCCTGTAAAAGTAGTCTGCGGATCCAATCGGCTATCGCCCCGTGGATCCACAGCTACTTTGACAATGTTATGACGAAAATGAAATACATAATCAACAACAGGACAGACGCATGAAAAACTGACGTCAATTCGTTATACTGATAATAACTAGCCAAACATTGGCGGCAACATTCAAGGAATTAGAGGAAAGAGATTTTGGGGTGAGGCATCGGTAATGTCTATATGTTTAGCTCCGGTTTCTTTATCATGGAGCCCGGGGGGGGGGGGGGAGTGGGCAGTACTTGCAGAAACGTTGGGTGGGGGTGTGTGCGGCCCACTTCCCAAAACCCTTACCGCATTTATGACCAGAATCTGCGTTTTTTGCTACCCTGCTGATATGACATGACCAAAAATTTGATAGCCTATTTATAACAGTTGTGGCTGACACAGTTGCTCCAAACATAAGTTATGAAGGGCTTTTGCTGACGGTCTTATTGATAATGATGAAAAAAAGAAGCTTCTGCTAAGAAACATATCCAATTCAAGACTAGAGTGCTAAAACCATACCCTATTTATAACCAAAACGGCCAAAATAGATACCCTATTTATGACCAAAACGGCTGAAAAACCCCACCCTTTGGGGACGCACATACCTATATAGCCCATATAAAGGAGTACCCCCCATGGAGTTACTCACAGCGTTGGTACTTCCCCTAGATGAGATGGTTACTTTGAAACTTAAGCGTTGGTCTTTTTAAGCTGTGTTTCCTGGGAAAATTCTTTGTGCTTTCTAAATAAACTGTTGCCCGTATAAATTTAGCTATCCAATAGGTACGATACTCACCGGCTACAGCCAGGTAGCAGAATATTGAAAACACCAAAATCCTGAAGGACTTCATGTCTTAGACCTTTATGACGTGAAAATGGCTGAAAAAATAACACTGAAGTTGACAAGGGATCCCTTTTAACAGTATGCCGGACTGGCCTGTATGACTCTGAAACATGAGTTTAATTTAAGTCAAGAGTTTATGATCTCTTGTTGAAGTGTAATATTTTCAGCACAAGGATTTTATCTCTTCAACCGGCCTTTTCTTTAACGCGAGGACATCGTTAACTTGCATCAGCAAAAGTATTGATTTTTCTTGGAAGAGCCTCTAATGTTTTTGTCAAATCAAAGATCTTTTCTCGTTCATAAGAGAACACTGGTGCCAACAGGGGAAAAAATCGAGAGACAAGAAACGCAAATTGGATTCCAAGTATACTGTAAAAAAAGTTAACCTGGCATGTGAAAAGAAATGCTGACTGAATTTACGAGACCGAATTTATAGTTTAACAGATCATTTTAAAATATAGATTTTTTTCATTTTTAGCACAATAGTCATCTCGTTTCATAAGTCAGGGTGGCACAGTGTAAAAATTAAACTATCTTTTCCTCCGAGGCTAATTTTATTGTTCCAACACACCCAACGCACCAGCAAGACCTTTTTAAACATTGATCGCATGCAGTTAATTATGTTTGTAGTTACTTTTTACGGTTGATGAATTTGTTTGTTTATTGCTACAGTTTCCGTGATTGCCCATGTTCTAGCTTGCTTTGTTTCTAATTTTAAATGATTCAAATTACAAAGAAAGCTAATAAAAATGTTATAAATAAGAAAGTAATTTAGTTTTCTTTGTTTTAATGTAGAACTGAAACAAACAGAGGTTTCACTGCGCACTGAACACACTTCGATTTTTTTAGAAAAAGGTTATTGATTCTTCGGGGGCCGAAATTTTATGTGGTCAAATTTTATTTGAAGCTGTCAAAAGCCTTTTTGCTTACTATTTGAGTTTTTAGAATAGACTTTTTGGATTGTTGTTTGCTTCAATTTGTCACTGAATTACTACTTAAATAACTATCAACCCGATGGATTTCAGATAACCCAGAAAGAGGAAATTATTTTTAGTTTTGAAATTGGAAACAAGAGGTGAACCATCATGGCGGACGACCATCAGTTTTAAAAAGAATTGAAGTAAGCTCCCTTTTCATAGGTTTTTTTTCATAGCCAGGCTGATTCAAAAACGAAGTAACAATTCAACTCACATTTCTCTTGAATTAATCGGATTCCATTCTCGTCAGAAAGTAAACCAGTTTTAAAGTGAAAATTTACAAAAGGCATTTGTTAGAAAATTACAACGAGGTACTTTTGAAGGTCAACTGAAGTCCTCGAGTTACGTTTTGAACAAAAAAGGTTCAAATTCCTTATGAAGTTTACAAGAACACTTTGGCCTTTAACTGTGTAACCGCTAATAAGCCGAACAGAATAAATTTTAAGTTGGTTTTCGCCGAGATTACCGAGTAACTATTTGACTACTGAAACGTCAAACATTTGAGAAAACAATTGCTAACCACTGCTTTATAAAGACTTTTGTCTGTTAAAAGGGTATTCTAATGCAAAGCTTTCTTCTCTTATTCAAATAAACTTTAGTAGAGACATGCAGAGGAACCGAATGAATAATAGGAACACAGGATAATAGAGTCCATGGACCCTTGCGTAATGCTAAAGAAAATGAAGCTAGTAAGTAAAGGGCCAAGCCATGCTAGCTCGCAGAGTTTTATTTAGTTAACTTGTTTTAAAATGTTAACGTTAATATAGCGAAGCTTTCTAGTAATGATCAACACTTACCCGATGAATAGAGCTTCCACTTGTAGTTTGACGGAGTCAATTTGGCACGGTCTGTGAAAGTCCACTCTTTCTTCCAGGGTTTTATTGTCCCAACCTGCCTTGCCCACCAGCAACGGACCTTTTTTAATTAGGTTTTTTACTAGGTTTCTGTTATGGTTGTCAAGTTTCTTTAGATTCAGTTCTGACTCTAGTAATTTCATTTGTTTTGCTAATTATAAATACGTCAAATAACAATGAAAAAACTAATCACACGTGTCGGTTAATTTTGTTTCTTTTGCTACATCATAAATAAAAACAGCACTTGTTTTACTTTGTTCCAAAATAACAACAGCAACAAGCTCTGCAGGCCAAAGAATATATATAAAGCAATCGTATTTATTTTGGCCACGTTGAAAATCAGTCATGTTCCGTTTTTAAACAGCCTTTTTGTTGAATTTTGTAGGCGGAACTGAAAACGTTTCTTTTGCATTTTAAGTTTAAAAAAAACGTTAACCTAAAAATTTCATTGTTGTAAACATCTGAGAGTTGGTATTTATTTAATGATCATTTCACTGCTAATTAACGAGAACTCAAAAAAAAGACAATTCACGCTAATGATTTTAAGGTCATTCAGTAGGTGGAGTTGTTGCTTCTGGTTGTTTAATAACTTCTTATTATTTTCTCTTTTTGCATTTTGAAAGTCATTTTTCCACAGAGCCACAATATACATTGGAATAAAATAATAATTAAGTAATATTTCAATTACCGGGATCGGCTAAAAACGAAAACTGGCGGAATTTGTTAGTATTGCAGTTTATCGGTTCTGTTAAGTCAAAACACAAAGACTTACTTAGCAAGGCAGGCCACTCATGGGAAGTTGTGGGGGTACAAGTCCCTACTGAAGTAACCTTTCAGGGGCGGATTCAGGATTTTTTAAGTCGGGGTGAAGACGGTACCTTTACGTTTTAGAATCAATGGGGTATGTCCCAAAACTGTTTCAATTTGAGAATTGGGATCTAATTTAAAACTGTTACATCACCAGCCAGCCATGCCACAAAATACAAATAACATTGTTGTAACTGTCGGGAGTGTTTCCCTTCATTTCTCCTATAATGTTCGCAATTTATGTCAATTTTTTTATTTTTTGCTTCTTCTAAAGGAGCGGGGACTGGCTAGTCACCCAATCTCTCTCCTGCCCTTCACCGTCACGGCGACGTGCATAAAAATAAGGAGAGTCTGTAGAGTGTTCAGCTGGTAACCAGTTCAGGAATGGCTGACACTTAAACTGACAGCTGAGAAGACAAGCTTTCAGATTCCGCCTGTCTTGGAGGGGCAGGGGGTTTGTAGACAGAAGACAAGTCACTGGACAGTGGCTTGTCCATATTCTAGGCATTCCGGAAACAACACCGCCCTAGAACCCAGATCCCCAAACCTTTAAAATTTCCTAGTACGCATGTTCAGTAAACACGTGCAGAGCAAAATGGCGGATGGAGATGCAGCGAAAGTAATTGCATTTTTATACCAGTTTCATTTCTTACATTATCGTCAGATTTAAATGAGATTTTTAAGGATAATATAAAAAATAACAATGTAACTATATCGCAGGCCACTCAATTCAAGGACAAGGGAAATGCATTTCTTCAAGCTGGTGATATCGCCAAGGCCATTGAGTCCTACACAGAGGCCATTACACTTGATCCGTCAAATCACGTCTTTTACAGCAATCGATCGGCAGCATATGCCAAGGATCAGAAATACGAACAGGCCTTAACTGATGCTAAAAAGTGTGTGGAATTAAAGCCGGATTGGGGAAAGGTTTGACTTTAAACATGTCCTATTGACTATGCAATGTGTCAAATTTGTACATGTACAAGAGACTTTGTAAAAGGTGATATAGTTTTACTGTAGTGTATACGTAATTTTACATTTAATCGCATCTATAACAAAATTCTCAAATCGTGATTGGCTCTCCACACACTTATTTGTTACCTAATCAGCACACGAACCACATGGGTGTCCAATTACAGGTATCCCATTTGAACTTTTGTAATTGGATGCCTGTACTTGGACACCCACCTGATTTGCACATCAATTAAGGGTACTTGAATGGCTTCCTTTGCAATGTTTCCTACAGTTTTCAAAACTTATGCAAAGCCCTACAGACGTTTTCGTTCAAAAGAAGTTCTCAAAAGACATTTTTCATTCTGAAATTATTTGTTACAGATACAGTTAATTAGTAATTGCACCTTGTGCCATACAATTCAGGGAGTAATTGTGCTAGTGATTTCAAACTGGCCTCGCGCTTAGCGCTCATCCGATTTTTAAATTACTCGCGTGATTTATCCCTAAATTGTACTCCACTTGGTCCAGTTATTATTATTAATTACTAATCCACTAAATTGCCCAGTACGGTATTTATGAAATGATTTAAACTTTGTTTTTTAACATTGATATTAAAGCGTGCTTACCAAATTCAAAATTATTAAGACATAATAAATTGTTATCTTTTGTCAAATTTAATAATAGGTAAGAATGATTATTAAGGTCAAGTTTTGGGATCAGATTACATGTTACCAGCATTATATATCAAGGGGTATATGTGCCCCTTTATTCTCTCTGCACTCAATATTGTGACTGGGGCAGGATGTCGGGAATGGGCCAAAAATATTGGCGGGATGTGTAATTGAAAAAACTTATGTTGGATCCTCTAAAGAGAGGTTTGACTGCATCTTAGCACACTCTGAACTGCATAGACCTACAGAGAAGTGACATCATCATCATCATCATTGTCATTGTCGTCGTCGTCATCGTCATCATCATCATAGTCATCATGACTATTGTCATCATCATCGTCTAGGCCTTCTACTCACTTGCGACGTAATGATAAAGTTAGATCTCAGATTTTTTTGGGAGTGGGTCTGCAATTGAGTGCGGAAAGAAAGACAGCTTAGATAGATCCAGCTTCTCATTTACTAAATTCTGTTGACTTTTTAAGGGCTATTCAAGACTTGGCGCAGCATTGTCATTTCTGAAGCGCTACAATGAGGCAGAAAAGGCATATTCCAAAGGACTCCAGCTGGACCCCAATAATGCTCAGCTGAAAAGTGGTCTAGAAGAAGCCAGAGCTCAAGCACAGCGTGAGTACTTTAAAGATATGTTAATGTGTATTTATCTCAGCATGACTAGAGTGCTCTGTAATGGATAAGCATAATTAACTTGGTTTTACTTTTTGACAATTTACAGGTAGTAATCCCATGATGAGCCCGTTTTCCATGCCTGACTTGTATGTCCGCCTTGCTATGAACCCTAAGACCAAAGCTTTTCTGGATCAACCGGACTACAGAGCTGCTATTGAACAGCTTAGACTTAACCCACAGTTACTTCAAACGTGAGTTAGATTCCGTAGTTGTACAGCAAAACTGGTCAAGCACTCCTTCTACAGGAAATACAGGGGATGTTTGTTGTTAGAAATTTAATTTTATTATTGTTTTAGAAATGTCCACACTTAGGCTTGAAGTAATGACATCTCAATTTTGACCTACTGTCATTTTCTCCTTGTTTCTCTTTAGTTGTCAGTTGCTTTACTTTTCAACCTCCTAAGAATTCCTTTGGTACTCTGAGCAAAAAGGAATTATGAAAGTATTAATGTCACAATCATGGAGACTATCTCTTGAAGCTTAATGTTATACAAACCAATCAACTGAGTTTTCACTATCATCTGTTCATTTGGCTCCTAATCTCTATAAATTTATTTTTAGCAGTCATCTCCAAGATCCCAGAATCATGCAAACAGTGGCAGTGTTGCTTGGCATTGACGCAGATGTTGCAGACAGTGAAGGCAAGTGCAATTAAAACCAAATCAAGTTGCAGTGTATATTGCTTTACACACAGTAATTTGATTGCCCATGAGAAAAATTTGTAAGACTTATAGGGTTAGAAACACTTTTGTCATGAAGCATAGTTCTAATTATATATAGTTTCGATATTCCATCATATTGTATTATATTTTTAGATTTTATCTTAAGTAAGATACATATTTGTAATTTTAAAGAGTTGTAAAGTACATGTCACAATTCAGCCACTTTGGAGGCGGCAATGATTTTACTTAATAATAAAGTTATCTATCTATCTTTTCATTACAGAGCCTGCTCCTTCAACCTCAGAAGAGAAACCAGCCAGTGAACCAATGGAGACTGACAAGCCTGAACCTGAGTCAGAACCTGAAGTGGATGCTTCTGTTGAAAAGGTTTGTGTATCATTAACATTGTGGGTTTTCCATTCATCCAAAATTTTGAAGATTTGTTCGGAGCGAAATTGAATTTTACAGTCCGACCAGGAAGGTGTCTGGAAAACACTCTCTTGTTTATTTCGTTGTTCTTTCTTTTGCTGATTTTGCTGGAGTTTCCACTGAAAGTTCCCATTTATTAAGTCATGTGAAATGCATTCTCAGATAGAAATCTTACCAGATTACTTGTTTTGACTACTACTTTGCAATACACTGTGGAAGCAGAGATGACAGCCTAAAAAAATTGAACCTGGGAGATTGCCAATTTGACCTCTTTAACTGTAAAACAAAGTTGTTCAAAGTAGAGCTCTGCCAGTTCAATCACAAAATGCCAAAAATGTGCCAAAATATGTATAAAAAGTGTATTTTGTGTGCTTGCCTTATCATATTGTCTGAGAAATACTGGTGACCCATTTAGAAGACTGGGATATCAGTCCGTATCTGGGAGACTCACAGATAATCCAGGAAGCAAAATATTCTGCTTTGCCATTGGTACTGGCAAAGTCATTTCAGCCGGTTTTCTGGGATGGCACATACATTTGTACTGATTGAAATGGAATTTATACATTAGGCCTTAATGTGGATATTGTTCTCATTGTTCCAATGGTTAAATTGTTCTGCAGTCCCTAGAAGAGAAAGAGCTGGGAAATGCTGCCTATAAAAAGAGAGACTTTGAGACTGCCCTTGCACACTATGCAAAGGCCATTGAACTAGATCCTACAAATGTCAGCTTTCTAACCAACAGGGCAGGTTAGTAAGAATGCAATTAATATAAAAAGGTCCCGAAAATTGGTCTGAAAATGGTCCCTAAAAGTTGTCCCAAAAGTTTGTCCCTAGAATTTGTCCGAAACAGTTGTCCCTATTACTGCAACTCAAAGTTTGGTGGAAACATTGAAGAGCACTGCCTTGTTTTCAGCTGTCTATTTTGAACAAGGGAAGTATGATGACTGTATTGAAGAGTGCAAGAAGGCAATCACGTTAGGCAGGGAGCAAATGGCAGGATTCAAAATAATTGGAAAGTAAGTAGTGGAATTAATGTGATTAAATTATATTTTAGTTTTAATCTTGGTGATTGCATTTCTAAAAATAACTAGGTTTCTTTGCATGTCATGTGAAGTGAACAAAAATTGCCATATTGATAATTAAAGAAGCCATTTTGTTTATTACCATATGGCAATGGCACCGCAAAAATTTTTTTCACAGGATGTCTTAACTATTTTGAAGCATTTGTTCTAAGAATTGTGCTCTATGGTGCTGTGAAAGCTAAAGTTGA
Organism: Orbicella faveolata; assembly: GCF_042242905.1. Classification (NCBI taxonomy): domain Eukaryota; kingdom Metazoa; phylum Cnidaria; class Anthozoa; order Scleractinia; family Merulinidae; genus Orbicella; species Orbicella faveolata. The sequence goes on along the minus strand of NW_028301552.1, from coordinate 33,041,836 downwards.
TTTCTCTGATCTGCATTGCATTTTGTGCATTTTTACAGAGCCTATGCCAGAATAGGAAATGCTTATAGTAAGCAAGGAAAGCTCAAAGAGGCAATTGATGCCTACAATAGCTCTTTAGTTGAGTACAGAGCACCTGATGTCTTACAGAAAGTCCAGGAGGTAGGTTGTGGTCACAATAGATAGGGTTGGATCTTGGGCTGACTTGCAGTTTCTAGCTCTGTAGGTTTCAAAATGACAAATGCTTGTTTTTTGTGTTCTGTCAGAGAGGGATGTCTGCATAGCCCCACGCAGTGTCTATAATTTTTAAGAAATAGAAAACAAGTATGGTGTTTCTATAGCATTATAGAAACATGAATGGAAGTTTGGGAGAATGAGAAATGCTGTAGGAACGCAAGTTGACAGGCGAATGTTTCCATAGCATTTTTGAGTTCTCTAAAACTTCCATGAGTGTTTCAATCTATAACTGGATAGAAACAAGGAGAGCATGTTTTCAAAGTCTTTTAGAAAATTCCTAGAAAAAGAAAACAACTTGTTTATTTTGATCATCACAATGTAAAATTTAATTCCCTTTGCTCACGCCATCGTGACATCAGCAGCTCGTGCTAGTTCTTACTTCCTATGGGAATAAGAACAGGAAAGTTGTGTTTGAAGAATTGTTTGGTTATATAGGCAGAGAAAGCAGTGAAAGAGCAAGAAAGATTGGCCTACATTGACCCAGCAAAGGCAGAGGAAGAAAAAGAAAAAGGAAACAACTTATTTAAGAAAGGTAAGTTAATAGGCTACATACATTATAATTCAATAATGTATCTGTGATAAATAATGCTAATAGGACTGAGTGGATTCCAGTTCGGTCTGTAATCATATGAGTGATTAACAGAATCGGACGGCCGGGAAGCGGGAGTCCGATTTGTTAATCATGAGTATGATTACAGACTGAATTAGACGACATGATGTCCTGTTACCAATTAATCAAAACTATGACAAAATTCGAGAAACTAACAAACCATCGATTGAGTGCTGAACAATTTTAAAATGTCGTTATGAATGCTGAAAAACCCAGCAGTTTACTCGACAAAGTGCACCACAGCAGCGTGTGCAAAATTACGCATACTGTCCAGTTACAAGCATAACATGTACACTGTCCAATTAATGCTCAAATCGGGCTGCTGATAGCCGATCACGTTTGAGAATTTTGTTATAGTTTTGATTAAGGCTGTTATCTTTATTCAGCAGTTTCTGTTATTCAAGGCCTATTAGCCTCCATGGCTGTCAATAAGGGCTGTAACCCATAGCACCTGTCACGGCTGAGCATGCTTGATGGGCCCATGATGGTACAGCTGGAATGGCCTGTAATTGATACAATTCACCCATAAAGTAACAAGTTTGTTAGGGGTGTGAAGATCAAGGCTACAGAGAAGTCAAAACTTAATGACAGCCCTGGCCTCGGGAAGTTGACTACATGCATTGCAGGTCTACGATTCTATGAACATTGGAGGGCTTGACTTTAAGGAAAAAACCTCAGGGCTAGCTGGCCCCTAGGTTTTCAGATTTAGTCACCAGAAAAAAAGTTTCAATCAGTGAAAAGCATGGAAAGTTAGTCGCCAGGGAAAAAAAATTGGTTGCATTGGCGACCCCAGTGGTCACAATGTGGAGCTCTACATTGGAAATCATGTTCTTACCTGCAGTTTGCCTGTATTGCAGGGGATTTCCCTGAGGCACTCAAGCATTACAAGGAGGCCATCAAAAGAGATCCCAATAATGCAAAACTGTACAGCAATCGGGCAGCTTGTTATCAAAAGTTGGCGGCATTCAACTTAGCTTTAGAGGTACAGTATCAAGATATTAATACTGTAAGTTGTAATACAATGAAATGCTCTAGATCCCACCACCAGCAAACAAGCGAACCATCAGTCGTAATATCACAGTTTCTGGACTAAGATGGAAGGAATGAGTGAGGTCTTTGTGGCTCCAAATGAAGTGCTCTCAAACCTCCCATAAGTGGAGTGTGACCCCACTGGGACAAGAAGTGTCCCCTTTAGGTGTCTTATTATGGGAGAATAAAAGTATGCTCTTTATAGGGGAATCCTTGTTTACAATATTTGCCTCATTAGCATAAGCAATTTAGTTTCTGATAGAGCTACAAATAAATCAGTTCTGAATATTGAAAGGTCATAGTAAGATTAACTCTGCCAATGAATATGAGCCTGATTTTTGTTCAACACGGGTTTAAAAACTCAAAATTTTACAAAGAATGTATGAGCTCTTTAACGCTTTTGCCACCCAGAAATTTTGCAGTTTTTGAAAGACAATATCTCCTGGAATATTACACCCAAAGAGCTAAACATTTCACCATGTATTAAGTTTCACTAGCTCTTTAGCTGCCTGGAATCAATTCATATCTAACATGTTTCCTTCTGTATGCAAAGCGGTATGCAAAATGAGCAAAAATGTAAACAATGACGTCAGTGTGAATCCCCTTATTGTCTGTGTGTCGCCGGCAGCATGATTGTCTTCTTACAGGAGGTTCAAACGTGTCTCATGGACAGTAAAATGTGGCTGTATTACAAAAATGCCTGTAAGGCGGGGTTCTACTGCATCACAGTGCAGTGAAGGCTAAGAGGACTTGAATGCTACAGGCTCCCACATGCAGGGACTGAATGAACCTGGTGGCTGATCAGTGATGCTATGTGTACACCGGGAGCTTAGATTTTCAGTCTGAAAATGTAAGAAAAATTGTTTGAAAAGAGAGTTGAGTTTTACAAGCAACACTTGGCATATACAGTAAAACCTTGGCTTAAGATTACCTGGTTAATACATTCACCTCGTTATTATGGCCAGCCTTTCTTGTCCCAGTGAATGCCATGAGTACATTTTCTTATAAGAAAACCCCGTTAATCGATGTGTTAATTATTAGTTATATTTTATTTTTCATCTTTAATTTTAATTTTGCTCCATTTTAGGACTGTGACATGTGTATCAAATTGGACCCCACATTTGGTTAGTTTGCCATAATTTTCATTTACCCATGTCTGTTACTGAATTTTTAGCGCAATTAATTCTTTGATGAAAAACTACAAGTGCGGTTTTTTGGCAGTATTATTTGTGGGAGTGCTTGGAAGAGATTCCAGTTTTTATTATACAATCCAACTACAGAACAAGGTCTCTGAAAATTGTCATTTAATCAAGGTGAATGCGAAACTTTAAAACTTGGTGAAACCGGCTTTCAAAGTGAATGGTACCGTATGTTTAAAGCAGAGCCAAACAGATTCACAAGTAGTTGCAAGAAGCCGCAAGTTGAACTTGCATAGATACTTGTTTTGGGTTACCAAACAGACTCGCAAGTTTCCTCGCAAGTACATACAAGTCACCAAAAAACCATTTCAAGGCTCTCGAGGCTGTATTTCATTGGCTAATAGATTTTTATGCTTTCTTCTTTCTCTGGCCTCAGTCTTGGTTTCTCGGCTATTCGCCGGCTGGCTACTTCTACCTTTTTAAGCTGTGAAACACTGCTCTTGCGGGAAAAGCTTGCTTCATTTTGATTTAATTCTGTTTTATTGCAAATAGTCAAAGGTTATACAAGGAAAGGCGGTGCCTTGTTTGCGATGAAGAGATTCACAGATGCTCAGAAAACCTATCAGAAAGCTCTGGAGCTGGATCCCGCAAACAAGGTAAAAGCTTATTTTTAGTTCTTCATGTTTGCACCTTAGTACCTCTTATAATCTCTTATACCTTTTATAATGTCTTATACCTCTCATAATGTCTTATACCCCTTTTCAATTTCCAGGAAGCCACTGAAGGTAAAAGAGCATGTTTCATGGCGATGTCTGAACAGCCAACAGACCCTGAGGAAATCAGAGCGCGGGCGAATGCTGATCCCGAAATACAGGTATAATGAACTGACGTGACAATAATAATTAAAAAAAGACTTTTTATGAACTGTGCTAACTTTATATTATTGAAACTTGATCAACGGTAAACATAACAATTCTTTGTTTGTTGTTCGAACAGGAGATTCTTACAGACCCAGCAATGAAAATTATACTCGATCAAATGCAGGAAGACCCCAAAGCCGCTCAGGAGTGAGTATTTGAATGGTTACTGCACCGCAGGGGTTTTGATAAGCGCAATCTTCTGCAGGATATGAAAGTCTTGGTCAGTATATAGGTTTCATTTGGATGGTCAGCCACAAGACTTTCATCCACAGACTTGAAAATTAGGACCACGTAGCAAACAGAGCCTCTTGAAACGTTTCCTCGATGGCTTTACGTATAAGACCCGGGTTGGGGGGGGGGGGGGGGCGGAGGCGGAGGGGGGAGGGGGATTCCCATATAGAAAGGACGGGGGTGCTCGTTGTACTTTTTAGGGGTTAAAAGAGCGGTTTTGGTACCTCATTGTGTGTCCAGCCTCAAAAGGTCCACAGCGTGAGCTTTTGATGTGCGCTTTACAGTATCGAGCCGAAAAACTATGACACGAGATAATGTGTTGTTTAAGAATCGGTACCTCTTTGAGGTGAAAAACATTTCAAGCCCCACCCAAAAAACAGGATCTTGGTACCTCTTAGGGATTCTTTTCAAATTTCCGACGGGCACCCCCCGTCCTTTCTTATATGGAAGTTCCCGCGGGGGGTATTTAAATGGTTTGCTCCATATTGCCGTTTCTTTTCTCCTTGGTATCTGTCGTTCTTCTGTTCAAAACGCGAGGAGTTTGTACAATTTTTTTTATGTACTTTCCGTAATTAATTATTTTTGGTTTTGTTTCTTTTAGACATTTGAAAAATCCCGAAATTCGAAGCAGAATACAGAAGCTCTACGAGGCAGGAATCTTGCAGATTCGCTAAGCAAGTCACTTCATAGATACCGTTATGACAGTGAAGACACTTCAAGGAACTGTCTCCGCACAAAGGCTGTGTCTTTAACCATATCTGACCTAGAGTGATAAACAAACAACTTAATTACTCTTTACAACAATACCAATAAACTGTCAACAACTACGTGTCTAAAGTAAGAGAATGTAGCCCTTATAAAATAAACTTTGCGAAGTTTTTTGCCTGCTTTTCTCGCTCGATTACGTTTGTAGCGCGATTGACTTTTTAACATAATTTGAAAGCGGCGGAGATAATTTTCGTTTTTTTGTTTTAGGGCAATAATGGTTTGCCTCGCCTTAAACGGTTTTACTGTAGGAGATTTTCCCGAGGCGACGTGTCACACAGTGCAACCGCGGAATACGAATTACAAACCTTGTGGAACGGGCTGAATTTTTTCGTTGTTTGGGCGGTCCCTAGCGTGACCAGCCAAATGACTGGTGGCGAGACGGCTCAGTAATGGACATGGTGTATGATAAAAAGAATTCAGATCCAATCTAAGGTTGTGAATCTAAGGTTGCACTATTAATAAAAAGTGGTTCTCTGTGATGCGCTTATGTGACTAGTGCGGTCGTTAAGTTTAACGTGTGTTGGCTCTGGCGTTAGAAAACAACGTTAAAAGCGGCTTGTGAACAATTTAAACCTACAGCTTGTGGTAGTGGGAATAGTCTGGCTTGTCATTAAATGCTTCTTCAAGTTGCTATCGTTGTCTTTTGTTTCTCTTTATGCGCGACAAGAAACTTGTGTCTCTAGAGAGGAGCACGAGTGAAGCGAGGGGCGGGGGTGGCGGGGAGTAGAGAAGAAAAACTGAGAGGGGTAAGAAGAAGAGAACTTCGTGTTGTGCTCCTTGACCAGTTCTGGCCCCCTCTCTGTCACGCAACCCTGCGCTCTCGGGAAAGGGTCTCTCTCAGCAACAGACCAACACTGGTTAAAATTTAGGGCTGGGTCTGCTTCAGTAATGATTGAATATCGGCTCCCCTTTCTTGGAACGTCACGCAACCCATCTCAGTGTAGAGTAGCGTTGCGACGCGTGACGTTGCACTAAGATTTTGTTGGAATGCACGATGGGAATCGCGCCCCTAGCGGAAAATTGCGGAAAAATTTGCCGGTCTGATATCAGCTGTTAATCTTTTAAAGCTTAGCATCATTCAGTGCCAACAGTTCGAATGCCCAAAATTTAGTGCGCTTTATACCGAGTGTGTATAACTTCGTCGAAGTCATTCGGCGACCTAGCGAACTAAGTCATGGACGCGTTCGTGAACTACAACTGTGAATATCAAGGTGAAACTGGAAGAGTCAAACTGACATTCCCTAATATTGATACGACCAGCATCGGAGATGTAAAGCTGGCCATTCAAGATACCATCCAAGCACCAGTTTGTGATCAACGCCTTTCGTACCAGGGACGGATGTTAACAGATGACAACATCCCCCTGTGCAGATTGTATTTTCGGGAAGGTGACTGTTTTGAGCTGTATTTTCTTGCTGCAGCGGATATCAAGGGGATGAGAAAAGAATTGAATGCGTTGAAGATGACCGCTAAAGAAATTGTAGAAAAGCTCGAAAGACGGCTGCCTGGACTACAGCGAATAGAAAACGATTATCGTGGCCTTTGGCAGTTCTTTCACCCGGTAGTGTTTGCAGTGGAGAACATCACAAACGATTTCTTTCATCCGTGGAAATGCTTGAAGTCCGTTGCCCAGAGGCACTTTTTCGTACAAGAGGGTGGGTTTGAGACTTTCTTGGAGGTGTTCAAATTTTCACGGCAGCTGTATTCGATCAAGTAAGTTACTTTTAATATTTACCACTCCCACCAAAACAAAGAATATTCTTATTACAAGAGGCAGATAAACATTGGCAATATTTGCCACTGTGCTCATTTACATTTAGAGTTCTCACGTTACGATATTGCATTGCTGACAGGAATTATGGAGGATCAAAGGTCATTCCATATTTATATTTTAAGGGGATGAGAGGGACGGGACGGGGGGGGGGGTCACAATCTGTAATAAATATATCTTATTAGATGTTTTGATATGTAGTAACACTGTATATTTTTATGATTTGTGCCGTATTTTGACGAGCCGGTAGGGCAAGTCAAAATACCAACAATGAGTAAAAATATGCAGCGATACTACACACCAAAACATCTAATAAGAGATTTATTATCCAACTGCTGTAGTCAATAAATTTATCCGTGAAAGAGGGGTAGGGACAGTGTGATAGTTCTGCATGCGCGCACCAACCTGTCTGGCAAACAGGGTTTTCTACTGTACAATATCGCTGTATATTTGTACTGTTATTTGGACGGTATTCGCTGCAGTTGCATAATAATAGGCCATGTTATATTAATATTCTAGCATGGCTCCAAGGCTTTCAGGACAAACTTCTCCCAAAAAGCCTGGGAGCCAAGTTAGAATATTTAGTTATCGAACATGGTCTTTTGACTACAGTTCTTCCCGGCAGGAAAGCTGTAAAGCATGATGGGTAGCAAATGGTAAATTTTAGACTTTGCAAGGTGGCGAGGCTAATATATCTTCTGTGAGCCTGAGACTTTGCCAGGGGGGGGGGGGGGGGGAACTCTCATATATAAAGGGCTCAGGTGTTTGTCAGAAATTTTGAAAAGAACTCCTATGAGGTACCAAGACCCTGTTTTGTAGGCTGATGGCTCGAAACTTGATTCACCCCTTAGAGGTACCTATTCTAAAACAGTACATTAACTGACCCTCATTTTTTTGGCTCAATTCCCTAAGAGGTACTGCAAAAACTCCCATTGTGGACCTTTTGAAGTTGAATACCCTAAGAAGTACCAAACCTGCAGCCTTTTTTCACCCCTAAAAGGTATGACAAGCACCCCTTCCTTTTTATATGAGAGTCCCCACTGGGAGACTTTCTTAGCCTTGCAAAATAAATGGAGAATTCAAGAAGAGTCATGAATAATTAATTAAATTATATGCATTCATTAAGCGTGCAGAGTGTATAGCAGTGTACAGAGGACTTCTAGTACAGTATTAAGCAACATGTATGACAGTAAGTACTGCAAACAATTTTCATATATTTTATCTTAGATAATTTAGTTTGTTTGTCAGGAGTCTAGAAACAGTCAAAATTACTGCTTCTGTTTTGATCAACAGACAGCAGCAAGAAATCACAAGGGAAGATGGCCTAGAACTACGTAAGTGGCGCCTAAATCGGGCACTACTAATTCTTCAACAATACTGTTTAAACCTTTTGTGGTCCTTCTCAGAGAGGCCTCAAGATAGAGAGTTTGTCTTGTCAAAAAGAGTTCTTCCCCTGGTGATTGATGCCCTCTTGCTTCCATACCCCTTTCCAGTTGAAGATTATGCTTTGAACTTCCATCCTCTGGACTTAATGGTTGTTCGTGTAAATGAAGCAGCTATAGGATGCTTTGGAGGGTGAGTGTATAATTTAAAAAATGAGAATGTTAGCCCATAGACTGCTTCTTCACTCCTGGCTTTACTTCTTCTTTCCAAACAGTTTTCTTCAAATCACATGTTCACCGAGTTAAGGTTGATTCCAGAAGTGCAGTCATTTTTATGGATAACGGATCTTGTTCAATGGGAGTTTAGGGCTTATTACTGCCATTAGTTAATCATTGTGTGGTAAACAAGTGCACAAGATGAAAATCTTGCCATGTCATAATTTTATTTACTTTCCTCTTGTGTACATGTTTTTGCATTTTAACTACCCTTTCTACTCTTTAGCCTGGGGGGAAGGGATTTCTGTTTGAGAGGGTCAGGAAGAATATTATTTTCGGCAGAACCAAGTGACAGCCGGAAATATATCTGTGTTCGCAGGCTAACTTACGGATGTACATCAGAGATTTTGGTCTCACTGAGAGTGTTCAGGATGAAATGCCACTATTTTAAGGGGTGAACAGACCTTAATATTTATAGAAAATGACATTTTAATGTTCTTAATGAAGTTCTTAATGAACAAAATTAATGTTAAATAACTATAGATGGATTATTTTACATAAAAATGAACAGACAATAAACTAACAAAAACTAGAATTAGCACCAATTTCTTTACCTCTTCTGTCAAAAGCAAGACAATATATTTAAAAAAAGAAACTGCCTGGGTTTGCCAATAGCAATACAAACAGCATTAGTTATACTTCAGTATATCAGACTATCGCCATATTAATATCATTTAATCTTAGGTAAAATGTTATTGACATGTTGTTATTATTTACCTAGTTTGGTGGAGCAAGATCCCAGTACACAGGAGCTAGTATCCAAAACACCACAACTGATTGACAAGTTTCTATTTGTGATACATTGCGCATGCCGGGGTTGCCCATTAGGTTGTGCACAGCACTCGCTGTTTTCCAGCCAGCTTGCTGCAATCACTCTATTTTACTGCACTTTCAATGTCAAATCTGCCCAATCATTTGTGGATTGTGGAGCAGTGGGAAAAATGGTCCAGATCACTACTAACCTTTTTGTCAACGAGGAAGATTATGACACGCCTCTCAGGTAAGAAAATACCCAGGTAGTGTGAACTTAAAAAAGGCACAGAATATCATTTGAAGGGGTACATGGAAAAAGACCCTAAGTGACGTCTGATAGACTGCAAGATTCTTCTAGCAAATTGCTTTTCACTTAATTTCTTCTATGAAGAAAGGAGAATTTGACTTTAAATCAAGGGTCAGTTAGGGCTTTTTTCCATGTACTCCTTCATTTGATATTTGAGTGATCCACTACAAACCTGCACAGCTTGTACTTTGGAAAATTAAAATAATGTGCTTCAACAGGCTTCAACACTTTTCTTTGCCAAGTTTTGGCTCCTTTTTCAGTAGCAATGACTCGTCAGTCTGTGTCCCCTAGTAGCGGAGCTGCACAACATCTTTCAACGTCACCCAGAGTTCTATCTTACCAGTGATCATTTTTTGGTTGTAAAAAGCCATATTAACGCCTATCACAAAGGACGCAGACATCCCAGAGAACCAATCAAAACTTGAAGCAAATACATCAGAAAAAGCAAAGCGCGGAAAAACGTGCGCGAGCGTGTTGCGATTGGTTTTGGTTTTACTTTTGATTGGATGTCAAATTGGCGCGAGTTTTGTTAGGCCAATCGTGTAGCGTAGTAATGAGAACCAATTACTTTTCGACACTCAATTGAAAATCGCTCTAATGTTGTTTTTTTGTTAGGTACTACTGTTGCCTGTTCTTGGCTCGAATGCGTTCGTCTCCTCTTGTAGCGCTTGATGGAGACATTGGTGTTGCTGTTGATCAACTTATTGACATGTTCCTAGCAAAGCATATACCCAGTCAAATCTCACAATGGGAAGAGTCTCTGAGTTTTGTTTGGGTCACAATAGTGCCACTCGTTCACCTTGCTTTTGCTGTAGGAAAGAAATGGAAAAATCCTGCTGACCAAGCCATCTGGAAGAGCACAAACGCTACCACTACAACGCTTGAAGCGTCTACAGATGGCGAAAAGTCAGCGGCATCAGACAGACACAGTGAGAGTTCGAGCAGAAGTGACCAACCCCCCTGGCCTGGTTCTATGGCAACACAAAGGCTCGGGATTTTTTCGCTGGTCCACATGCTTTCTATCGAAGATAACCGACAGTTAGCATTGTCAGAGAACCTGCTTCCATACTTAGTTTGCCTGTTGTGGCATCTAAACAGCGATGATAGGGACAAGCTACGTGCTAGTTTGGCAAATTTCAAGAGCCTTTCACCTCCGCCTTTGAAAATTGCTGCCAAATCTGTGCTAACTTTTAAGAATGGCTTAGACGTGGTATACAGCTTATGAGCTTGTTATTAAGCTTAACGGTAGAGGGCAAACTTTGTATTAGTTGCAGATAACTGACCGCTTGCTAATGACATATCACAATATTTAGTATTTAATATTTAGTTGTTTCTGTTTTTCTTGTTGTTGTTCAGGTTTTTTTAATTTGCATTCACTGGAATTGAAAAGATTTAGTAAGCTGCTAATATCAAAACTTTAAAAGCATATAAATGAAAAAAAAAAGTGAAAGCGTAAATATTGTCACCACAATTTTATGCCAGACACTTTGATTCCATTTTAAACCTTCAAGCGGGCAAGACGTTTTCGCGCGTGGTATCGTCCACGCGTGATCGCGTTAACAAATCGCAAGCTCGTGGTTCCACAGCCACTTTCACAATTTTATGACGCAATTTATCATCAATAAGAGGACAGGCGCATAAAAAAACTGACGTCAATTTGTTTTTTACAATAACAAGACCCCAAAACGGTCAAATCCCGGGAATAAATGAGGGGAAAACACGCTGTAAACTTGCCGTAAACAAAGATAAGTGAATTTTATTCAAAATGACGCGAACATAGGCTCGATTTCCGCCGCTTTCTTCTGGGGAGGAGCACGGGCTCTTTTCCCGAACAGAGGCTGGTAATCGAGCCTAACGCGAACATTGTCAATAGCTTTTCTCGCTTTTTGATTGGCTACTTTAAAAAGTTCATAAAATCTAATTGGTTAAAAAGTTGGCAGTTTGACAGCTGAAAGTTGAACTTAAAAGCTTGCATAAATTAAATTTTATCTGTACTCTTATTGATGATAAAAATGAGTCAATCAGCGCGCGAGAAATTAGACAGTTAAAATAATCGCTGGATCGACAAAGTAGCTATAGTGCTTCCTACACTCACTCATCATCGGGCCCATGAGGACTCTTGAGGTCGGTACTTCCTCTAGCTACGGCTACACAAAAATAAACTGAAAACGTTCTTGCCATGTTTCCACTTAATACAACATGTGATCAAAGTTCTGAAAGAGCTGTTGGTTCTGTAGTGTCTGATATTATTTTAGTATTTTACTCAGCATGTAAAAACTCACGATTTATGGACGAGCTTTAGAATTCATTTGCATATCTAGTCTCTCAATTGCACGCGGCTCTCAGTCTTGCTTTCCTTTCAAATCTCTAGTTGTTTCTGCGGTTTTTCTTCTCTTTTCTTTATAAAATGGCCCATGTAGACTGGAAAAATAGACAGGAGTAGATACACATCCTCATCAAGGCAACTAATTCGACAGAGATGATTAGGCAGGGTGATTTCATAGTTTTCGTTGAAATACAAAATTCCATCCACAACGAGAATTCCATAACCCATGAACAGCCAAACAGCACTACTCGAACCCAGACGAGCGAGATAGCCAGAAAAGCTTGGCGTGGTGAGTTGCTCTTCAGTTTTTGAGAAGTATTTGCGATGGCCATGATACCATGAAGCACAGAAGATAATCACAGTTGGAAGATAGAAGTGTGCTACAGCAGTGGAAGAAACGGCGGTACTGTCTTCTGTGTAAGCGAGATTCAAACTAAAGCAATTGTCGCTCGCACATACTTCAAACTTTCGACCGAACTTAGCAAACAAGCCGGACGATATCAATATTAAAATGACAATGTTCAGCTTTGAGTTGAATCGTTCTCGAAGATGTCTTCCAGCAGCTATCGACACCATCAACGCTGCAAGGAGATAAATTGAGAGGAACGAAGAACCTGCCGAAAATGTTCGCCAAAGATGTTGCTTCGAGACCTCAAGCATGGCGTGCGTTATAATGTTGCAAATGTTTAGAAGTAATTGAACTCTTGCGACGGTGTCAAAGCGGTTTGATGCCGAACAAGATTTGCACAGTCGAAAAAATAAATAACCGTTGGTCGCTAAGCCACCGACGTAAAACAGGTGAAGTAATACAACAGCCATTCTTTCAGCAGTTTGGCGTTATTAAACTTTCGTCTCTCGGGTACACTGATCGGCAAAGAGTTCTTGTTCTCGTCTTTTACAGACCTCTCTCACCTTTGTTGTCGATTCTACCGTTCTGATCTCCGAAGGGATTCAAACTATTGCCCAAAGATCATACCTATTCTTGTTATCGCGGCTTGTTTCACCTACCAATAGCTTGCAACTACAGCAACGGCCCGCTGATTAGTTTCGCAAATTTACATATCTAACTGCTATGCAAATGCGAAATTAATTTTGAATGGTTCTTTTATTGTGCCAAGCCCTATTCTTGGTTTTCATGTGACGTAGTCATATTCCAAAATTAGAAATTATCCTTCCTTCTGAGGTTTTAGTTTCATCAGATAAAAGGCCCTGTAGGAACGTGACGTTTGGCAATGTTTTAGCTCGACAGAGTTCTTCTTTTTGTAACAGAGCACTCCAAGCTTTTGCGTTGCGTGACATGAAAATGGCGGCCAGAAAAGACTGTCGCGTAGGTCAAAAGACGAGTTATCGCTTTAGTTTTTGTTAAATAAACGGTGCTTGCACTAGAAGAAGCATTTATTTCAATGTGTCGGAGCACTAGAGTAAAAATGTTCGTTTCAATAGCAAAACTCAAGGACGGATGTTTTTGTTATTTTACGGTCGCCATGTTTGTGCCCCTCCGAAGGGCACAAACATGGCGTCTCCATACAAAGCTCTATAAATTTGGACGACACGCTTCTGCGAATAACAGGCGAATGAACAACAGCAGAAACCTGATTCTTGGCGAGGTTATTTATATAGCAATCATCTATCATATCCTAGATTCTTGAATTTATTTATTGAATGGTTACGATTTTTAGTTTTATCACATGACTGGTGAAAACCAAGAATAGCTTAAGGCTAATTTATCCCGGCTGTTTAAAGCAGCGTCAACACTTCGCCGAAGAAATTTAAAAACGCAGCTTTATTTCTACGGTTAGGCCTTCTGAAAATGAAGGCAGTTTTCGAAAACGCTCTACAAACCAGAAGATTTTGAAAACGCTGGGTTTCTTGTGCACATAAAACATGTTGAAAGCGGAGCTTTTCGAAAGCGATGGTGTCACGAAAATCACGTGATTTCCCTGACCGAGATATTTCCTCAAACACAAATCCAAAATGACCGGTGATGTGGGTGGAGTCTAGGACTCCAACGAAAACATTTCCTCACAAGCCAGTGACGAGTGCTGGATCTTTTGTAGGTCTGGATCAGTAAAAGTTTGATCAATTCCACAGAAGTAATTAGAAGGCACGGCAAGGGGAGAAGTGATTGCTGCAAATTGCTACAAATCTGACAAATGCGTTAAAATCAAACTGATAAAATGATTTGCGGGAATGGCGGCAAAATTCATTTTTCAGTGGAAAGAAACGATCACTGGGTCGTTTTCGGTCGTCGGTCGGCCTCTGTTATCGAGTTGGTTTCGAGTATCTAGGTTCATAATACTCGGATAGTTCAGTTTATATTTCGTCTTTCAAGCAACGTTTTTTTTCCCGTATTCTGGGCAGCTTCTAACTTTACTATGGTCTTACTAGGTACGTGCAGTGTTAATTTCGCGACCCTTATATATACTACCTAATAACGCCCTGTTCACACTACGTACGCCGGAGAAGTTTGAGGACGGCGACACTCTGAAAACGCGTCAAATGTTTTCCGTCCGCACTACGCTGGAGAAATTTGAAAACGCAACGATCACCGGTCATTTTGGATTTGTGTTTGAGGAAAACTAGGCCAGGGAAATACCATAATTATCGTACTAACCTCGTAGTTTTCGAAAAGCTTTGTTTTTAAAATGTTTTCTGTCCACACTGGCTAAAACGCAAAGTCGGCTTTTTCAAATTCCTCCAGTTTGAAGAACATTTTCGAAAAGCCATCTATCCGTGACGGATTAGTGTGGACGGTAGGCCTAGCCTGAGAAATAAGTTACAGCTGATGACAAAAAAGGGGAAAAAGGTCAGGGGCCGCGTAGACCATTTTAAAGTGGTAAGGCTACAAAAATCTGGTCAAAACAAACAAGAATTAAAGGTCACTGTTCCTCCAATTATCACGAATTTACGCGCCTTGGCTTGCCCCTCCGACCCCCCCCCCCCCCCGCGCTTTACACCCTCCTAGAAAAAAAAATCAACCCAAGCAGAATACTAAAGCCCTACCAACCCCTCCCCCTCCGCGGTCCCTGAAGGCATGTTGCCATTGACTCATTTTGCTTTGATCAAGCCAGAGTGGGTTCGGCTTTTTTTGCGCGTGTTTTGGAGGCTAGTTGGGTCACTTCTGTAACATTCGTTGATCGACTGGGGACTACTTTGCTGAGCTGAGAGCTTCAAGGACTGTGAAGATGTGAAGGGACTAAAATGGAAGAGTCACAATGAAAAGGGAAACAAAGCTAATTTTAGCAGTTGCCAAAATTTGCAAGTGAGCAACTTTTACCAGGCATTTGCGGTATTTGGGTAAACAAACATTTTTCCTGATTTAGCCTATTACGTATTCCAAAGGTTGAACGTTATTGAGACGTTTCACGCAAAATGCAACGTAGCACAACATACCAGCTGCGTGGACTTCCCACAAGCCATTGTGACCCTGAGCTGGCGGGTAAACAGCATGATAACACCAAATATGGAGCGAAATTAGTTATACTTCTGTGATGTCATCATGGTTGTTATGGAAACTGGGGACAAGTAAAGAAGTTCGGTCACCGACGTTTCTCAAACGATTCTTTGAGCTTGTCGAGAGAAGAGGTGCGTATTGGGTTTTAGTAGGAGAAAAAAAGTTCGCGTTCAATTTGAAAGCAAAATTAACAGTCTGTTTTCTTTTGAGGCCCTCTTTCAAAAGATTACTCGCTGTGTGTTAACTATTGTCAAGACGCAAAATTTTCCATGTGCTTGAAAACGACGACAGTCAGTGTGATGCATGTAAGCAAGAAGATTATGGAGGTTGAAAACGTCGTCTTTAAGCCACAAAAACGGAAGAAACTGCGAAGATTGAAGAAACGAAAGTACTGTGCCCTATTTGGCGTCGACAGAGCGGGTGATAAGGAGATACCTGTGAAGCAGAGAAGAACCAAAACGGCGGCTCCCGAAAATACAACCCAATTCATCATGGCGGATAAAGAGGTGACCGAACCTTTCTACACTATACCTTCTCCTTCTGCTTCACCATCAAGTCATTGCACGAGTTCTCCGGGTTCAATACGAGGTACACCTTTGTCGGAAAGAGACATGGCTTTCGATTCCGCTGAAGAAGACCTCGTTCGCGATTTTGAAGAACTTGATTTCGATCTGGACTACTTCCAAAAAGATTACGAAGCAACTTACAACCGCATACAGGAAGAAAGCCTGCTGTCGCTGTCTAAAAGTGAACTTGTTAGTAGGTATAGAGAACTAGAAGGAAAAGAAGAAATTCTACAGAAACGTTGCGATGAACTAGCGAAATGGTGTACACACAAGGAGGAGAAGGAGGAGGAGTCAGTTTCTCGCTTTCCCGCGCTCGCGGAAAAATCCGCTGACGAAGACACTTTGCTTTTACATCTGGAAAAGTTACAACGGGAAAACGAATCATTGGCGGAAGAAAACTCGAGGTTAAAGGCTCTAAAATGTTCTACAATAGGGCTTGCTCGCCTCTCGTAGTTTGTAACGAAAGTATATATATGGAATTGCATCTTCATAGTCGAATATGATGAAATCAACGTGGAATTCGAGACATCTTATTGAAAAGTTAAGCTTAGTTGCAGACGTTGCTATTTCGATTTCTTAAAGCGGTCTTTTAGTTTCGTTTGTGCAGTTGACTTTGGTTAATTTTAGATTTTATGTACAAGCAACCATTCTCGATATTTAGGGTATTCTAAAAAAGGTTTTGCACAGCATTGATTTAGACGATGAGTTGGCAGAGGTCGAATATTTTATTCATGGTGACGCAGTAAAATGGCCAAGTTGGTTTAGCGTAGGAGTATTGTACGTTGAAACTGCGGGATTTGAGGTTTCACTCTTATGTAGAATTTGTTATTTAGAGCAAAGTATATTTTAATTTGGTTTGCAGAAGCAATCAACTTTTTTCCATATAACCTTCACTCCGGCTCTAGTTTAGTTTTTTTCTGTTACATTTGCCCTGTTGTAACTTGAAACTAAGAACTTGGAATTTAAAACTGAGAGAAAATTGAGCTAAGGCTAGGATAGGATGTAAACCTTAGTTGTATTTACCTGCTTGTTCTTAAAGGTACTGTTAAGCAAATGTATACAAGGGTGGACTAAAGCTGTCAGTTTTCCACCCTGTGATTTAGGTGATCTGTGGTGACACTTGGTTTTGAATGATACCAGTGGCATTGCCTGGGGATTACACCACACACTTGTCCAAGACAGCTGATGCTACCCTGAAACAAGGTAAAGGGTTTTTGTTTCATCCTTATCCAAGGGACATTGTGTATAAATTATGTATATCAATAAGAATTTTGATCTGAAGAAATATGATTGCCTGTTTGCTGATATTATTTTGTTTTAGTCTTCATCAAATTTTTAATAAAGAAAGTTATCTGCAGTTTCTTTGAATTTGTCATGTGAATTTTATCTGGGAGCTTAGAGGTACTGTTACAAAATAGTTGACCTTTTTTTTACTGTCTCAAGCCCTTCATGACTTTGCCAAGATTTCTAAGTGGGTGCTGGGGACATTCCATACTCCACAGCATTTCCTTAAGTGTGGACTGGACTTGATCCTATATATATTTTTTGTAACAGCTGCTTCCAAGATCCACAATTTACATTTGATTGAACTAATCTTGTTGCTTTTTGTTTGAAGCTGAGTGGTGGTGGTGGATGGACACTGGAGTATCCATTAACAACACCTGCTGCTCAGAATCAGCTAAGTATGGTCCGATGCTCTTCTCATTGTAATTGCTATTTTCACTTGGTGGGTTAGTGGTAATGAAGGCAAGCCAATTTTAACTGGATGGTAACTTCATACAGTGTCTACAAATTTAGACACTTTTGGGATGATGATTTTTTTTTCCTCTTCCAAATGAAATTATTGCCATTGCCTCTGTCTTTGTTGTTGTTGAATTGAGCCCCTCATTTCATCCTCCTACAGTTAACACTTGACTGTCTAACTAGCCTCTTCACTAAAACTTCATGGCTATTAAAATCTTTGTTAAATTGGAAATGCCACCTTAATACCTTTGTGCCATACAACCATTCTACTGAGGTCAACATGCCTCATCAAAAGAATGATTTGGGGCTACGTGGGGGGTGTTACTCTGTAATTTGCTTAATCCATTCTATTTCAGAACTGGAATAACAGATTATGGATGTGTAGATTGGCGAGCCTGTGATTGTGCCCCCTCTCCTTGTGTAAAAAAAAAAAAATTGGGATCACAAGTTACAGATTGGCAAGAATGCTAGTTTGGTGCTAACTTTTTGTGTATTCTGGGTTTGAATTTGGTTAATAAAGTGTTTTTTAAGACCTTGAGCCTGTTGCATTATTTTTTAAAAAAATGAATGCCTTTAGTGCTGCTGTTCATGGCAACCACATCTTAATCAAGTTATCTGGTCTCAGAAGTTATCAGACCTCTGTTTTATGTCTCTCTTTCCATGTCTGCTCTCCTTCTTTCCATCACGGCTCTCCCCTGATGTCTGCACTTTTTTCTAATCAGGCCCACCTGTCTGACAGGATACAAGTAATCCCTTGCTAGTGAAAATTTTTAAGTGTTGTATAAGAACAATAGCGTCTATTTGGTGCGAAAATATGCTTGGATATTTGTCTGCAGACAAGAAGAGAACAGTTTTCCAAGTGCAAAGCTTGAGGAACACTGGGAGCTTTGAGGAACATTATTCCCAAGGACAAATATTCAACCACATAAAGTCAAAGGAGGGTTATTGCAGTTATTATCATTCAAACATTTTTCACAATTTGAAAAATGGCGAATATCATTCAGATATTCCACATCCAGTCATCCGACATGCTTTAACCAATCAGCAAGAGAACAGAAACTTTTGATGGTTATAAAGTTTAACAGACCCTGAGTTGATAACGTAGCATGAGAAAAATAGTTGGAAGAAATGGACCTATTTGGTAAAAGTGCGGCCATTTTCATTTCTTTTGTTTCAAATAGCTACCGAAAAGGTCCATTGCAAAGATTTGAGGAGTAAAATTGTTAGGACTGTTCTTACTGTGTCAGGGTATTGACAGTCTGTTACCAAGCGAAACAAGTATACTTCCACAATCTATTTTCAGCTATAACAAAACTCTTGGAGGGTAGCCTGTTCAAAAGGGTGACAAGGGAGTGTTTAGATTTGTGAGCTTGAAAAAAGCAAAGCAGGTGAACTAATCTAGTATTGGTGACTACTTAATTTGACTAAATAGTCTGCAAAGAGAAAGGATTATTTTGGTTACATTTAGGTCAACATGTCTAGCACTATCTCCCTAACATTTTGCTGACGTGAGAGAAGATACCCTTCCCTGCTTTCCATCAAGGGTTGTGAAAGATATTCCCAGGTAGCTAAAGTTTGATATTTTAGTTTGTTTTGCTCCTGTACCAATATCAATTGAAAACATTTTAACATTTCCGTTAAGTATCCTTGGGAATACTACAATAATTTGGAAGAGACCAAGAAAAGAATACTCTGCCTCACAACCAAAACCCTATAGATTGCTTATGCAATCTCCAGGTCAAAAACCTGAGTGTTAAGGCATGAAAGCATGCATACCTAGAGTGCCTCTGCTTGAGTTTACGTGAACTACCTAAATCCATTTATTACAGATCCATATTTCTCCCTTTGAAATATACTTCTTGCAGCCGGTTCTTCTTCCGTAGGATGCGTGATCGTGAATGCACAATGGTGGGGTACAGAGAAGAGGGAGGATGAAGAGGGCATGCCACACCCATATTAAAACCCCCTACCCGTCTCTGATTTTGGAGAGAAAGAAGCATAATGAAAGCGGCCTACGTTTACAGATTCAGTTAGCCTGTCCCAGGCATTGAGTCATTGGGAGAAGCAAGAAAAAGCGGCTAGAGAGGATTGAGGGGCGGGGCGGGGGCAGGGCCGCCTGTGAGAGGGCTTGGGGCGAGAAGCTTTCTAACGCCACACTAGTCTTGAAGCCTAATCCTTTTTTTCTCCCGATTTTTCTGTATTGCGTCCTTGCAGACCGAACATCTGGAACTGGCGGGAAATTTAGTGCATGCTTTTCAAAAACAGTCGCTATTTTCACCTATCCAGACCAGCCCAATTTATTGTTTACAACGTGCCAATTTAATTTGCACCATGAGAAAGCCTGGAGACCAGACTCCCAATGTGCACAGTTTGGTGTCATATCATATTATTGTTCGCGGTGAAGAGTTTGAGCGATCGCTCGTAGATTGTCAGATTTGGCGGTCCATATCTCGCAAGCCTCAGGGAAGTCAGCTTTGCTATGACGTTTTACGGAAAGATGAAGTCTTATTTTATTTTCACCGTGGCCGTTTTAGGTGTTGTTGGGATTCTAATGATGTATGTGTACTCACAGAACGGTTACCACGATCGAAGAATAGCTGCCGTCGCGGCGGAATCTAGAACGTATAATTATCCTCATACAAACGTCGGAAAGAAATACCGTTTCGACGTCAAGGGAGAGGACATAATTGTTTTTCTACACATGCAAAAGACAGGCGGAACAAAGTTCGGTAAACATTTGGTAAAAAACTTGGACCTAAAATATCCATGCGACTGTGTTCCGAGACGGAAACGTTGTGCGTGCAAGAGGCCTAACTCCGAAAAGATTTGGCTTTTTTCTCGTTATTCGATGGGCTGGCCGTGTGGATTGCACGCTGACTGGACTGAATTGCAAAGCTGTGTTCCGAATATTATTAACAAACGAGAAGGAAAGAAACGAACGAGAAAATATCTTTACATTACAATTTTACGCGAGCCAGTTTCGAGGTTTGTGAGTGAATTTCACTGTTACCAGCGAGGTGCCACTTGGAAGAACTCGCTACATTTGTGTAATGGCAGAGCTCCAACGAAAGAGGAATTGCCACCTTGCTATACAGGAGAAAACTGGACATATCTAACGCTACCGGACTTTTTGAAGTGTTCTTCAAATCTCGCCATTAATCGGCAAACTCGGATGCTGGCAGACTTGAGATTGGTGGGTTGTTACAACAGAAACGCGATGTCACGCGAACGCAGAGAAGAGATTTTATTACAAAGTGCTATGAAAAATCTTGACAGCATGGCTTATTTTGCTCTTATGGAGTATCAGATCGAAAGTCAGTACCTGTTCGAGAGGACGTTTGGAATGAAATTTCGACAGCCTTTTGTTCAAATGAGTAGCGAAGAGACCAGAGCGGGAGCGATTGTTCTGGACGCGAAGAATATCACGCGTATTCGAGATCTGAACCATCTTGATATTGCTTTATATTCGTTTGCTGAAAAGCTTTTCTTCGAGAGACTAAACTATTTTAAAAGAAAGGACGAGGAAGACATGTTAATGACAGATTCTTAGTGACGGCATCTCTCATCCAATCATATTATTCAATCCTTGCTCAAATGCATGCCTTATCTTTGTATTGAAATGCGGTTCCTAAAATGGCGTGTGATAACTTCTTAAATTAATCAATAGATATATTAATGTTTGTTTACGAAAATGTTGGAGAAACTTATTTGTGGGTAGCGTGCGTTGTAAACGTGAAGGAGAATGCCTTTTTTTATGACATTTGACAAAGTTGGTACAAGAACGTGAAAAATGATCATCCCAGTAAATTTTCCAATTTAAGCAATTGGCAAGAGGAAGCCTGAAAAAAAAAAAAATCAGGGCTTCAACAGGATTCGAACCCGTGACCTCCGCGAATACCGGTGCGATGCTCTACCAACTGAGCTATGAAGCCACACATTGGGAGCGAGGTCAATCAACTGAGTTCATATCTTCCCGTGAGAAGTGAAATGATGTGAAGTATATATGAAATAATTCATATTTGAACTGCGGTTGTAGATGAAAGTGAAGAATGATCATCGCAGTACATTTTCTAATTTAAGCAACTGGTACACTTGGACAATGGACGTGTGAACTGGGAACTTTGCTAGGACAACCACAGGAATCGATCAAAATGATTTATTTACGCGATTTGAGTGGGATGTGTGTGAGGTGTTGTGTTACATTTTGAGCCATTGAGAATTTGAGCACTCTAAAAGGCATTGCATGGAGTTTAAAATACTGAAGGATGAAAATGCGCAATGCAATAAAATGTTCCTTTTTTTTTAAAATCAAATGAAGAAAATAATTATACTCACTTTGCTTGGTTTCTGTTGTCCATCTGCCCTATTTCATCATTTTTGGGGGTCTTTGGGGTGTTTGTAGCCCCAAAAATGATGAAATAGGGCAAATGGACAACAGTAACCAGGCAAGGTGAGTATATTTTCATTTATAAAAGAGTAACATTTTATTTTGTTGCACATTTTTATCCTTCATTAATTTTAACTCCATACAAATAAGCCTTCTGGAGCGCTCAAATTCTCAACCTTTCCTCAAATCGCGAGTTTCGAATGCCTGTGGGACAACAGACAAGACATGGGTTATTAACCAAACATAAGGTCAAGATGGCTGAATATTGGCCTAGTTCTTTTTGTGTGTGTGTTTAGAATCTATGGGCCAAGATGGAGTTGAGGTCCATAAACACAGAAAACAAAGAATGAGGCCAATATCCAGCCATCTTGACCAAACAAGCTTGGTCAATAAAGGATTTATTAAATTATGGATAAAGAACACTATTCTTGCAGGAAACAGCAGGTAATCCCAGTGTTCAAGATAGAGGCAGCTTGCCTGCTCAGGTAGCCAATCACAGTGCAGGATTCGGTTTGTCTTGCCCATTCACAGAGCTAGATGTAGCCATATAATAAAACAGATTCATACCTGATGATTGGAGAAAAAGGGGGGGGGGGGGGGGTGGGAAGTTAGACCCAAATATTTGCAGGGGAATGTGAGGACTTTGCTTCTGTTATAGTGGTAGATCCTAAGGGAATTGGCTGCAAGAAGAGTTTTCAATGGTGAGGAAGTAGGAGATAATACAATGTTAAATTTGACCCAAATGTTTGTGTATTCAGCTGTTTCAAGAAATGTCTGGCTAAACTGTAAAAAAAAAAAAAAACAAAAAAAAACAAAAATGCAGCAATGTTCAAAGGTATTTTGAGTAATGCTGGTTTATGGTTGCTTGATTCAAGCAAAAGGTATTACAATGTCATTGAAGGAAACAGCTCAATTAAGCATGTGTACTTCATGCTTTGTCCGTCCTTCTCACCATATGCCTGATTTCCGGCTCCTTTCCCAAACAGCAGCTGGTAATCGAGCTTATTCTTACTGAGGCACTGTAAACCTCAATCAAACAACACCAAACTATCACTACCTATACCAACTGACACTGCCACACAGGCTTCAACACCTTTGTACCTTTGTCAAAACAGCTGTACTGTATAATGGCAAGCTGTATATTATATACGTTGATGTAGCTTTGTCAATCAATATTTGGCTCATGTTTGTAACTCTGTCTCAGTGATCTGATATTTAAGACATACTTAGTAGATTTATTTTCTAAATGCAAAAAAGTCTTGTAAAAATATTATAAATTTATTTTATAGTACTTATTTTTAAATAAGAAAATTAATATATAAAATGTTTTTATTTTTCAATATGTTGTTAATTTATTGGAGTATTTGGTAGGTACTCAATACATTATTTTTCAATAATTCATTGATTTTAATCTGTGACAAAGAAAAAACAGTACAAAATTATTAAATTTCACTTTACATTGTTGGGCCTGTTTTGACTTAGACTAATAAGTCATGATTTACCTCTTGTCAAATTGCCTGTAATCTTAGACCTCCCACTAATTTGTTTTCATTCGAAAATGCAATACTTTTTGATACAATTTCAACTACCATCCACAATAAAACTCTCTCAGTATTTGACACTTTGTTCATCACCATTTTCAAAAGCCTCTGTTTTCAGCAGCGTTTTTTAGTGTGGACAATAGGCAAATATGCATTCAGAAAGTATGCATTTTTGTTTTACGCATTTTCAAACAAAACAGCATAAGTGTGGTCAGGACCCTGGGCAGTGATGAAAATCAGACTTCCGTTTTGCAGTCATCTGACTTTTGCGTGACAATGATTATATTATTATTAATCACCTATGATTACTGACCAGACAAGACTCAACTCAGTTCTATTATTAAATATAAATAGCTATTCTCACATTGAATTCAGTGGATCTTGGATTTATTGGGAGGGGGTTCGAGTAAGCAACCACAGAAGGTGGGAGTGTCTAAGGGATCTGGTGGAAAACCAATTTTTTTAAAATCAACATTCAGATATAGAACATTTGTGTTCCCAAGTTATGTAACAAGTATTAAAACAATTCTTACTCAAGGAACACTGGTCATTGACACTGACTTTAAGTAGAAGCAATTTTATTCCTCTTTCTCCTACTTTGCAGGTTGTATTCTGACTATTGAATTACATGTCTTGGCATCACGGAAAGCTCTTCAGCTTAAAATGCATATATTATTAATTGATAACAAAGGACTTCAGCTGTAGTATTGATTGGTTCTCTGATAGTAACCCCCTCCGAAAGGATTTCCTCCTTGGCCTCCACCTTGCCCATCGCCCCTTCCTCCTCTCCATTGACCTCCCTGGCCACCCCTTTCACCCCGTCCACCACCAGACCAACCTGAAACAACCGTGTTTTGTTACATATTTTTTCAAAGCCAAAATAGCAAAATGACAGAAAATAATACGTCATGATTGCAAGTCAACGATACTCACTCCCTTGAACTTTTCCTCTTTTGCCTCCACGACCACCTGTCACAGATAAAAACACTACTCAATAAAATATAATGATAGTCTGAAAAGATAACTTGATCTGCTTGTTTATTTCCTGACTTTGCAAGTTGCTAGCAAAACCGTGCAAAATTTGAAGACAGGATGATAAAAAATGCAAGGAGAAAATTTCCCTTTGCCAGTTCTTAAATGTTTTACTAACAGCTTTCCTAAAAGAAGAGTTTGTAGTAATTATTAACAATTCCTGTATAATCATGTAAACTTCTAATGAGCATAAATGAAACTGATAATAATAAAATATTTATCTAGTATGGTTTACTTTGTGGCCTTTGGTCCCTGGGTGCCTCTGTTCTCTTTTTAAATGATGGCATTTCTACTGGTGGTGCTACATTTGATGTCCTCCCTCCTCGATCAGGTACCTTACACAAACACACACACAAAAGAATTCAAAACAAATATTGAAAGTTATTGAAAGCTGCTGGTGTATATTATACTGTTTAAGTCCTGCCAAACAATTCTTGTTTTAATTGAAATTTTGTCACTTGATGTCTGGCCATATTAATGGGTGGCTGTAATAAAGGGGTTCTTTAAATAAGAAAATGACTGACTGAGCTTTTTTTCAGGCCAGAATAGAGTGGCCGTAATAATGAGAAAGCCTTATTAACTGTAAGAAAAGACCTAATTATTTTGGAGCATTATTACATCTGGGTCACACAAGTCATTTAACTACAAAGCCACTAAGTAAACACTATTTGTGATTTAAGTACAATTTGGGAATTATGTTTTTATTGACAGTAGTTGTTACCTTGCCCATCATGACCTTGTTGATTTTACATTGTGTTTTGTCTCTGATTTCTCCACTGCTTGTTCTTGTCAACCTTAATAAATCTACCACAAGAAAAAAAATCAGTGGGCAATTCTGGAAGTGATGCGACAATAAAAGATTTGTGTTGCAATTTATTTTTAATTTACTATCTTTCTACTCTGGATATTATAAATAATTGTGATTATTAAATAAAGTATTTCGGATCCATGTTATACATGTAGTACATATAATAATTATATTTGTTACATATAACTCCAGACAAATTTGTTTGCAATCAACATACACGAGAGACCTTGCTGTCTCTAGCAGGTACGTGTAAAGTGGAATCCAGTTTTTTCTAACCATCTAGTTGAAGAGATATTAGTTTGAAAATCAGGAGGTTCCAAAAATTGAAAAATGTTAATAATATCATTCTTGCCAAAGTAGCAAGCAATTACTTTGAATAACCAGGAGATTCAAAACTGGTTTGAATTTAATCACGATGCCATTTGTAGCCAGTCTTACTGACCCCAGTGAAATAAAATTCATAGTTTCCTGAAATATTTATAAGAAACCCAGTTCTTGCCTGATCTTGCTGCAATGATATCTGGAATGCTAACTGGTGCTGCAGCTGACAGAGATTTTCTCAGAGGGTGATAAACTGTGGATATCTCATCTTTCTTAACCTGGAGTAAAAATCATCACTAAAATTAACATAAGACATAAAAAGGCATGTAATTTAAAATGACAACCATTATCAGTGAAAGCAAGTTTGGGATCATTTAAAAAAATCAGATTTTAATGAACAATAAAATTAAACATGGTCAGGGGAGGTAAATGTACATTTCATAAAGAAAAGAGACAGTAAAAAAATGATAACGATAATTAAGATAATGATAATGATAATGATGATGATGATAATAATGTGAAGTTATTAACTTCCAACCTTGGCTCTATCAGACCAGCCAAAGGATTGAACTGTCACATCTAATCTCTTCAATAACATTGAACGTCGCAGTGTATACTCCTGATTGAGCTGTGAGTTTATTTCTTCCACTTTGTTCTGGAAAAAAAAAGCTAAAAGTTAAGAAATTATATACACTGTACATTGAACAAAAAGACTTTTGGTTTCCTAAATTCAGCAGTCAGGTTAAAAGAACATATAAGAGAAAATGAAAACATACCCACTGCTTGCGGCCTAAACTTTTATTTAATAATGGATTGCCAAGATGATCTTTAGGAGCTTTACTTAAAAGTTGCCGCACCTGCAAAGAAACAACAACAAAATAATTTATAAATTTTGAAAACTTTACATTATTTTGTCTTATATTCTGTGTTTCCTTTATCAGTGTTTTGCTTGGTTATATCTTAGTATACAATGTATTACATTGGCTCACGGGCACTTAAAATCCATACTGGAAAAAGGCAATAAAGTTTACTTGGTGTAAGATAAAAGCAGCAGGTTAGTGATCTGTCATCTACAGCTAATTGTTAGATTATATTAAGCAACACTAGCTCCAAATAAACATTTCTATTAATCCTTGCATTTATACTTGTACTAAGCCCAATGGTACCTACCTTTGTCTCAATCTGAGAAAACAACTCAAACACAGTTGATTCCTTAGTGGGCTCCGGTAAATTCAATG